>NC_136802.1:32883777-33015588 GCF_951216825.1 Electrona antarctica | reverse complement strand
GGACGGTCACGTTGGCAAACGGGACGGCACGGCGCCGAGCAAAACCAGCCCAGCCAGGCCCGAGCAGCTTGCATGGCAACATCGGTTGCAGCGTTCGTACCTCATCCGGGGCCCAGAAAGCGCCCGGGTCCGCGCCAGCGCTGCAGAGCAGCCATGTTCGTAGCAGGTTAGTCCATTTTGACCTGAGATCAGATTCTAAAAAAAATTCTTCTACATCCTGACAGTTTTCTGAAAAAGCTATGTTTCTATGTCAGTCGTTCTTCCATTTTTCAAAAATAGCAGTAGATCTGCTATTTTTCAATAGCTAAAGCATAACATAATGCTAACACCAAAAGGGGTTCCCGCCCAGAATGGGTTAGACCCTCCGCCGGGTTTGTCAGGTGGGACTTGGAGCGTGGAGAGAGAGAGAGGAAGGGGGAAAACGGAGGCAGTGCAACGACTGGATGGGCAAAATGGAGGGATCTTCTCTTGTTGGTGCCATGCAGCTGTGACTGTAGATAACGGATGCCAGGGAAAAAAAAGGGGGGGAGGGGGGGGGGGCAGACAGTGGGCTTTGTAAAAACCCAGAGATAATCACAACAATGTATCCCTATGAAGGAAGGCCAGTGCAGGATGTAATGATGCACCGTGTGCTTCAATTGAGCGATATATCAAAGGTGTTGGAAATGAGGAGATTTTTTTTTTTTTTTATCGGACCGCATGTGCTTCGGTAACGGCTCTTAGTAGATTCTGCACCCGTGGTGTATATGATCCAGTCTAAGGTAATTTAACCCATTTTGGGCGGGAACCCCTTTTGGTGTTAGCGTTATGTTATGCTTTAGCTATTGAAAAAGTGTGTGCAACTACACATTTATTGTCAATGACGTCATATACTAACCATAGCAACCATGCTTGTTTTTTTGGTTGCTAACCATAGCAACGATGCTCGTTTTTTTGGTACGAACAAACACGGGTACAAAGCCAGTTGTTGGAGTGGTTTGCACCACTCAAAAATAGCAGATCTACAAGCTCATAGCGCGCCACCGAGTGGCGCGCTACGAGCTTGTAGGTCTGCTATTTTTTGAAAAATCGAAGACCGACCGACAGAAACATAGCTTTTTCCGAAAACTGTCAGGATGTAGAAGACATTTTTTTTAATCTGATCTCAGGTCAGAATGGGATAAAGCAGTGGCTCATACAGTAGTTAACAACATGGGTAATCACAAAGAACCCTTTGAAGAGCACATGCATTTTGCATGTAACAATTAAACACCAAGCTGATTTTTCAGCCTCTCTGATGTGCCGTACAGTATTCTGTCAGAAGCTGAATATTGCTCTCTGAGGAATTATGGCTAATCATTTTGAAATATAAATCAAAAGAATTTAGGATAATTGGGTGAATCTTTGAAATTGCCTTTGTCTATGCAGCTTTGACCAAGGACAGACAACTCTGATGTTATGGGTTGCAGGGTTCATTTGGTTGGTAGGGTATAAGTTATATTTTTTTGATGAAACTAAAAGGTTTTTGGCAATGGCATTCAATGTTTCATCACTTCCAATTTCACTTGTCGAGGGCCACTAAGCCCCTCTTATATTCAGCTATTAGTGTAGATTTTCGTCCTACACAAACATTACATTCCCATTGACAATGAATGGAGAATTTACGTCATATGTGTCTGAGCAGGCGGGCGGCGGTGGTTCAGGGGTAGAGTGCCTGGATGGTAACCCCAAGGTTGCCAGTTCAAACCCGGGCTCCCCCAGAGTTACTGTCGAAGTGTCCTTGAGCAAGACACTGAACCCCTAATTGCTCCCGATGTGCTAGTTGGTGCCTTGCATGGTTTCCGCTGCCATCGGTGTATGAATGTGTGTGTGAATGGGTGAATGTAATGCACAATCTCTGTAAAGCGCCTTGGATAAAGGCGCTATATAAATGCACCATTTACCATTTACCATTTGAGCAAATAGACATGTTATGTCATGATGTACGATAAGAGCGCCCCTCACTTCACACGGGTGTGATTTTATTTAATCCGCATCCTGTGTGAGTTCTCTTTGCTGAATGGATAAAATCGGTACCCCGACCTGAAAATGCAATTTTCTGTTTAACGAAGATCTGGAGAGACATTTTTCTCTTTTTTTAACAAAAGAATATCACTTTCCCCCCACACTTGTGGCATGCTATTACTGTATACCACCTTCATCACTATGACAGTCATTATAGCTAACCTTTGGGTGCATTATCTTTGTCTTTGGTCACGCCATATGGAACTAATCACGATCCTACTCATCGTTGCCCTTAGTTCCATTATTATCTCATATAACACGCATCATTAGCGTTGTGCACATGTCGTATAGTTTGTGCGGAAGTAAGCACATTGTCATGTCAACGTAGTTTTTTTTCTCCCTCCACTGCAGGAAAAGTGGTGTGCGAGTTATTTTTTTTCTATACGTTTTATGTGCAATTCGCACATCTGGTGCCGTGTCCATTAATTTAATGGGTTGTCTTTTCTGTCACACAATAAAAACACAGATGTAGCCACTTGGCTACCAGGACGGAGACGCATGTCCACAGCATGGCCAAGCAAACAGAGCGAGAGAAGCAATTAGCCCATTTTGTGCGGGAACCCCTTTTGGTGTTAGCGTTATGTTATGCTTTAGCTATTGAAAAATAGCAGATCTACAAGCTCATAGCGCGCCACCGAGTGGCGCGCTATGAGCTTGTAGGTCTGCTATTTTTGAAAAATCGAAGAACCACTGACATAGAAAAATAGCTTTTTCAGAAAACTGTCTGATCTCAGGTCAAAATGGGTTAGCTTACTGGCCAGCTTCTCGACAGCGGCGCCCGCCTACCTAGCGTAATGGTGTATACCTGCGTCCCCGCGGTGACTGCCGAAGCCACTTCAAAGGGCCCCGCACTTCAGACGCCGTCCCGCGGAATAGGTTCGAGTGCCATCATGAGACTCGGGCTTAGCCATGAGAGAGGGGGGACTGGCTGGCATAATTCTCATGAATATGCAAAGCCTTTGAACTCCTCGCGGTGTGCTGCTGCCGCTGCGGAATCCTGCAAGGTTGCACTTCCCTTTGACTACAGAGAGGAGGGATATGTATTGATTTATGAATGGAGGGAAACCCCTCGGAAAGAGATGGATGGTTTTGAAGTCTCGAGCGTGCTTGTCTTGTCGGAGCTTTTTGCTTTCTTCTAATTACCTCCTACATCCATATAGCGTCTGGCGGGAACCTTGTATGTCCAAAACTGTTGCTTTTCAGAGAAAAAAAATTACTTTGAGTGCTACTCTGATCCAATGTAGTTATTATTTAGTTAAGCTCTTGTTAATGTTTTTCTTTCAGTGGTTCAATATTTATAAAACCCACAGACAGACTTAACCACTGTCATCTGCTAATCTATCTTTCTCTCTCTCTCTCTCTGTCTCTCTCTCTCTCTCTCTCTCTCTCTCGCAGATTTACAAGCTCACAATGGTAAATGGTGCATTTATATAGCGCCTTTATCCAAGGTGCTTTACATAGATTGTGCATTACATTCACCCATTCACACACATTCATACACCTAACACTGATGGCGGCGGAAACCATGAAAGGCACCAATCAGCACATCGGGAGCAATTAGGGGTTCAGTGTCTTGCTCAAGGACACTTCGACACTAACTCTGGGGGAGCCCGGGTTCGAACTGGCAACCTTGCGGTTACCATCCAGCCACTCTACCCCTGAGCCACCGTCGCCCCAATGCATTGTGATGTGCTTGTACGTTGTCTATTTTTGTGCCACTTTTGTGTTACACGGTAGTATGCCAAAGTAGGGTATTCATTTACCAAATAACATAAAAAGCTGAAATATGGAGATACGATGGTTCACACAATGGCTTTAAAAAAAGGAAGGAAAAAAGGATGCAGTATCTATGAATTCTATACACTGCATCCCTGTGTACTGAATCACGTTCTCTGCATACAGAGGGCGAAAAGAAGGAAAAAAAAAACATAATAAACAAGCATGGGAAAAAGGGGAGACAGTTACACCACTCATCTCTGAAGCTGTCCAATAGCTCTTCCAGCTTTCGTCAAACGCGTATACCGCCACAGAGGAGAAATACTGCAACCGACATATAGACAGCCTCGTGAGAGGGTGTCAGTGAGTGGGAGGAGAATACACAGGCAAGCCTGTATGAGCGGGTCTTTGTTCAATAGCCAAAAAGAAAAAAAACCTGGGCAGCTTTGCAGCATACATTACTCCATAGATTTATCACCTTGTGTATGAGACGGCGTACTACCCTTTTGTTGAGAGACCATGCGGGAATTAAATCCTCACAGGGAATGCAAGGTTGTTGAGTAAATGAGGGAATTCCTTACGGACTAGTAGGGACTATAGGGCGGCAACTATCGAATAGGACATAGCAGTGGGTGTGGTTTTCTGGTTCCACTGAAAAATCATTTTTTTCCCCCCAGAGATTCACAAAAATATCAATTATTTTAAGCCTAGAATCAAGTCGTCCATGATCCTGGTGAATCATGGTGAACCTTTGATTCTGTGGAAAAAAAAGAAAATGAAACCCGCTACACAAAGGGTATTTAATAAATGTAGTATATCATATAATAATAATTATTTTCACAGAATCAAAGGTGTTATGGTCATGATTCACCAGGATTCTGGAAGGCTTGATTCTAGGCTTATAATAATTGATATAAATATTTGTGTACATCTCTATGGGAAAAATGAATGGCCAATTTTTCAGTGGAACCAGAAAACCACGCCCACTGCTATGCCCTATATATCTTCTTGGTGATTATTCTATCAATTACATTAGGATTAATCAAAGAACTGACAAGCATAAATTGATATATTAACAAATTGATTAACCACTATTGTATTGCATTATTGTGTACTTCATTGCATGACAGCTTGTGCAAAAATAGTTATTTTTTAACTTGTCTCCTCTAATGACGGATTCAATTATTTATAAACTATTTAAAAAAATTATCCATTATCAAATATTCTTTTATAATCAAGTCCCACTGGAAGGAGACCCCGGGGCAGACCAAGGCACAGTTGGAGGAAACACACCGACTCACTGGCCTTGGAACGTCTCGGGATCCCCCAGGAGGAAGTCACTAATGTTGCTCTGGAGAGGGAAGTGTGGAACACTCTGTTGTCCCCACGACCCGACTACGGATAAGCGGTTGAAGTTGGATGGATGGATGGATGGAATTAAATCCATTCTATTCTATTAACCGTTCTACCCCTAAGTAGGAAAGCACAGAGAAAACATTCCACAACGTTGTCATCATAGCCGCATCCTCCTGGACAGCTGGCGTCAAGTCCCAGATCCACATTAGAGCGTTATTGGATCTCGGCCTGGATTCTTAATTGTTTCACCTCTCGTGGTAAACAACCTACTCGTGCCCTTGTTGGTGGCCATTCAGAGCCAGTCATTCACTCTTGTGTGTAGAAAGAAAGGCTCCTAATGATCAATTGTTGGGCATGTATTACAGTTGACCCGCCTGACCTCCAGTTACAATAGCGCCAATCAAGGTGAAGTTAACTCAGCCGGATGATCAATTTGGCCCAATCATTTTGCGGCGGTCCCCAAGGGGCCCATAGTTACCAGCAGAATGCGCCTCCAGTCGGCTCTCATCAACATATTACTACGTCTCGCTGCGTGGCGTAATGGAACCCATTCATCTATTTCGCATATTGTTATTACGGCTTTGAATAATGCCACTGTTGTTGCTCAATGTGGATGTCCATACACGATTGGTCCCCATTGAGATAAATGCGAACAGCTGGAATATAGATGATACCTCAGGCTGTTTTGCCTTTCTTTCTTTCTCTTTTAGTTTATTTTGATGTCCGTGTGAGGCTTTATCCTTGATATGTGAATATTATGTTCCAAATTCCTGCTCAGAATAGATTATGGTCTGTTATCACATGAGCCGCAGAAACTGTCTGCAACCTTGAGTTTTCTTTTTTTTCTCCTTTTCTTATTGTTATCCAATGAATAGAAAGCCATTTTTTTTACAGAACAATTCTACAGAGAACAATTCCAAAAGGCTAATCACTCAACACAGAAGTAAAGGTCATCTCTCTATCTCTAGATGTCTTTATTTTTATTTTTTTAAAGAATATACAGTTACTATTAATAATAACCCATTAAAACCGGGAAAGTGTCTGTCATTTTAGATTTTAGCTGTTTATATAGCGCATGACATCATCATATCCAGAAGTTATGCAGGAACGCCTACTGAGAGGCAAAAAACTACTTGACAGCACATACAGCCAAACGGAAAGGTCCTATCTGATTAAATTAAACGACATTAAACAACATTCAACTGCCACTCACTTTGCCACTCGACTTGCCACTCACTTTATGCACACTATAGAGGGTATGCGCATGCTTAAAATGAATGGCACATCGAGTGGCAAATCGAGTGGCAAAGCAACAGGCAAAGTGAGTTTAACATTGTTTAATGTTGTTTAATGCAATCAGATAAGACTTTTCTGTGTGGATGTATGGGCTGGCAAGGCCAGAAAGTAGTTTTTTGCCACTCAGTAGGCGTTCCTGCATAACTTCCTGGTTTGATGATGATGTCACACGCATACCCTCTATAACCACTTTAACCTTTATTTTATACTTTAGCTATTCAAAAATAGCAGATATTGTATGCTCAAAGCACGTCATTTCATGACGCCTCAGGTCCTATCGAACCAGAAAAATACTATGAAATTAATAATATTTTGTCGTACTATATATCTGCGTGCACCAGGGCAGAATATCGCCGATTTGTTTGCTGGCTAAATAGGACTCCGCTCGAGGGTGAGTGTGAGAGTGTCTTTCACGGCAACACCGTCGACACCGTTGTGTATATACGGTATATGTATGCAACCCACAAGAGCATGCTTGCTTGAAAGAAGGCCACAAGGCTCTCTCTCCCGAGCGCATTTTCTGCTGAGCAGTCAATAGCGAGCATCTTTGAAGGCAAAGTACAATGGAGAGGGAAACAAAAGCTTTGCTCTGCTGTAACCCAGGAGCTAGCAGGTCTAATCCATTGAGACCTGGAACGCATCCATGTCACGTTAGCGTTTAACCACATTAACAATAAACCCATTTTGGGCGGGAACCCCTTTTGGTGTTTTAAACATTATGTTATCCTTTAGCTATTGAAAAATAGCAGATCTACAAGCTCATAGCGCGCCACGAGTGGCGCGCTATGAACTTGTAGGTCTGCTATTTTTGAAAAATCGTTAAAATGTGCCTCAAATCTTTGCGAAAATTGTCATGATTTAGAAAACTTTTTTTTTTAAATTTCGACGTCAGGCCTGAAGGGGTTAAACAATGACAGCATGTCCTTGAGTCATAAAAAAAATAAAAAATACCCCTCAGGTGGTGCCAGGAGACAGCCAGCTTCTGATTGGCTCTGGTTATAAATCATTCATTGCCGTTTCACATCAATAATTAATATTCCCAACCAAGCCTGGATCCTTTATGTAAATAGTGTCGCCCCAGTGCAGGGGTATACCGTTGTAAACCTGCACAGACAGCAGTTTTTGAACTTTTGATTGCTGGCTTAGGGTGCCATGTTTGCGGTTCTGTTTTTTTCTCCTTGTTTTTTTTCTGCTTCTCTCTATTAATCCATTTAGGCCTGACCTCAAAATTTTAAAAAGAATCGTCTAAATCCTCCAGTTTTCTGAAATAAATATTTTCACGATTTTTCAAAAATAGCAGACCTACAAGTTCGTAGCGCGCCACTCGGTGGCGCGCTATGAGCTTGTAGATCTGCTATTTTTAAATAGCTAAAGCATAACATAATGCTAACACCAAAAGGGGTTCCCGCCCAAAATTGGTTAAATCAAAAACTCAGCGGCTGGATGTATGCTAAATAATGCAATGCAGGAATGCATAGAGGCGTGTTGTCTTCAGTGGGTGGTATTGTATGGATAGAGATGATGGATGGATAGATGGAGGGAATCTTTGAGTCACCATGGACTGAATGGCTATTTGGGTTGATTTCCATGATTGCATTTGGTCAGTATTCAATCAGTCATTTTAAGGCACCATCAGAGGCTCTTCAATGTCTGATGTGTTTTTTTATGTGACATTGATTACATTTGTGTCAATAGATGAAGGCCAATAAATGTAATTTAGCTGCCGCTGGGTTTTTTTTGCCATGTAAATATTCTAAAACATCTCAGAGGCTTAGCCTACCACCCTATTTCTATTTCCTATTTTCTCCAATGTTTTGTACTTTTCCACTTTTCCACAGTTTTCCCCACATGTAAATCCCTGAGGGGGTGGGTAGACAACCACCTCTCCTCCGATACATACGGCTTTATGCTTTCCTGCCACTTCTTTTAACCTGGCAAAGGAGTTTTATATAGAGGGTACTATGCGCATGCATGAAGTGAGTGGCAAAATGAGTTTAATGTCGTTTAATGCCATCAGATCTTCTGTTTGGATGTATGGCCTGTCAAGGCCAGAAAATAGTTTTTTGCCACTCAGTAGGCGTTCCCGCATAACGTCCGGGTATGACGTTGATGTTATACGCACATACGCTCTATTGGGAGGGTGTAAGGCATGCAGAGTTGCTAGTCCTTTCAGTTTCCTGCAATTTAAAAAAAATCACACCTGTGTGAACTGAGTGGTGCAACTCTCCTCTCCCCTTCCTCTCTCTCTCTCTCTCTCTCTCTGTAATTAGCACTAAGCAACAGTGCAACACTATCTCTCTCTCTCTGTTTCTGGCACAACAGCGCCACTTTTGCCCCTACTGGTACTCATGGCCACACGCATAGGTTAACACATACATCACGTAGGTTAACACGGAGTCACGGACATTGCTGTTCCTTGGAGTGGTTGCACCACTCAAAAAATAACTATGGGTTGTTTTTTTCCCTAGTAGTGAAAATAGCTGATCTACATTACAAGCTCACACCAAGGGAGACGTAGGCCGCCCTATACACTTTCTCTCTTGGATCTCAAGCTAGAAAAGGTCTTGCAGGGAAACCTGCACGGTTTGCACTATAAAGAGCCTGTGTTTTAGCATCCGTCGTCAGGTACACACAGACCCTGGCACAGCCCGGCCGCCAGCACTGCTGCTCTAATCAATCACAGCTCATTAATCCATTCTGACCTGAGATCAGATTCTAGAGACAGTTCTAGACAGTTTTCTGAAAAAGCTATGTTTCTTCATGTCGTTCTTCGATTTTTCAAAAATAGCAGATCTACAAGTTCGTAGCGCGCCACTCGGTGGCGCGCTATGAGCTTGTAGATCTGCTATTTTTCAATAGCTAAATTATAACAATGTTTAAAACACCAAAAGGGGTTCCCGCACAAAATGGCTTAATGACAAGCGCACCGGGCCACCGATGGAGGCCGCTGTCACCGGACCATATGGCCTCTCTCCCCGCGGTGCCTCCGCCCGTAGCCCTGTTATACACACAGCTTGAAACCTGCAGGCAGACGGACGGCCGCTCAGAGGCCTCTCTCTCACTGTTGCTCCCCTGCCTTTATGCCTTTGTTTTTTCCTTTTTATGGTCTCCTTTTTATGATCATGTTTACGATTCTCGGTCGGTTTGTGTTGCGCCGTCACACTGGGAGTCTTGTTTCTGAGTCATGCGCTATAGTCAAATAGCAGTGGGCTTTTTGTTGGGAATTGGGATGGTTTATTTGGTGTTTGGAAACAGTGGCCGAGATTCATTTGTGCTGTGATGTACAGTGTGTTATGCATCTATTGCACTGCTGGTGTAGTAGTAGCTGATTGTCTCTTTCGTCACATGATATGAAACGGTGAAATGGCATAATTTAGAATGAATAGATCAGCAATGTCGGGCAGTGACTTATTACTGAGTAATATACAGTAATATTGTAATATTATTTTCCCCAGTAACAACTAATGTAAGGGATTACAATTGCCAAAACGGTATTTTACATGCAGTTACTATTCCAATAACCTTTTTATTTTTATTTAGTTGATTTTCCCACAACATGTACAGTAAATATGTATAATATACTGTATATTGGCGAGGCTGATTGGTGACTCCTCCTGTGAGGCTAATTGGTTCCGATAGTGAATTCAGGTTGTAATTTAATGTACATCACTTTGTCTGAAAGTGGTGGTATAGGAAAAGGAGCAGTAACATACGGGTAATGTGACTAATTACTGTTGACATCAAGTCAAAAGTAAGGTAGTCTTTGTTTCCAAATGAGTAAAGCGTGATTTATTACACCTACTGAGTAACTTAGTTTGTTTCGAGTAGACCACTGTGAAGACCACAACGTAGGCGTACAGTACATCTTGACCCCATTGAACGTTTGTTCCAACAAACATTTAAGAATGTGCGGCACGTTCTCTGAAAACAGAGCGCCGCTGTCCATCCATTCCAGTCATAAGTTTACTGCCGTTTGTCCACCCACTCCGCTTTTATCTCCCCGTTCGGTCAAACGGCTGTGTGTGTGCGTCGTGTGCCCCGCATTGCAGCTCTGCTGATGGACAAGAGGTGGCGGCTCTCTCCGGTGTCTTATAAAATCCCTCAGCAGGTGATAATGCCGACGTGAGCGAAGCGCAGTGGTGCAGACTGGCACTTTTGTCATGTTAATGTGGCCGGGTATGACGCCTTGCAAATAGGATTTACTGTACAGGGCCCCTATGAAATGGAATTGCGGCCCCATAAAATGTACTTTTAAAGAAATTGCGTCGAGGTGGAACTCTTGGCAGTAAACGAAACTCCTCTGGCAGGATTAGATGTGTGGGGGGGGTCATTGGGTTGGTGGGGCAGTTGGATATAGGTAATAGATATACTGTATTTCACATCACACATCTCCATTTAAGCCATTATATTCACTGATATTATGTGGGGGACCAAACATGCTAGGGCTGCGTGTGTCGGCCTGCACTCGTGCACGTGGACCTTCAGTCCTCTCCCACACATTGCAGCTGAACAGTTGGCGATATAAAGCCTAGCTTTATTGTGGATGAAAGTGTGAAGTCAATTTGCCACTGAAGCCATGCACCTCTCAGTCGTGTAACATTTTGAAAATATATAAATCCAATTCAATACTGGGATGAATTCTCCACGCTGTGGCCGCCTGGGCTCACAACAACACACAACACCTTCCATTAGGTCACGCTAACTCTTGAGTCCTTTTAGGAATATAAACTTGTCTTGGACTCTAATATATATATATAAAAAAAAATCTCAAAGTCTGTAACCCAGAGAGCGTACAAAAGGAAACAAACAGAGGATTCCATTGCAATTTTTTTAAAGTTTGAGAACCACAGCCCTAACACACCGGTCTGGATACGGATAGTTTGGGTTGCTCTGCAGAGGTCTCGACACCTTTTTAAAAACCCAAGAAACTCTAGCCTGTATGTGTTGTTTCATAATGGTCAGGGGAGTTCTGTCGAGGGCCTGATAGGGGCTCAGATGAATTTCGAAAAAAAACCCTGGCACTGACTCCTCTCCCACTTTTCCACATAAGCCTTCCTCGTATTGTGTCTCCCTTACATATGTATTTGTACCGCAGGCACCCGAATGGAAATTGACAACATGAGCTCAGCACTCAACCTTGACAATGACAAAATCGGAGCAAACGGCCGTCTGGAAGACTTTTTTTTTACCGCAGTAGAATGAGCGGTCACCCGAAATGATGACATTTCTCAAAGGAGCGGCAAGCGTTCCGTTCCGTTGAGTTATGATCTCTTCAAATGCGTTTTGGCAGCAGAGCTTACCGACGTCTCTCTGGAGTTAGAGACATACATACACGGAGTGGGTGGGGACTGCTGCTTCCTACTGAGGCCTTGAACGGGCTCTTAGCAAAACTGTAGTCGCATGGTTTTCAAGACGGTTGCATACCTATTGTCTCCACCAGGCCGAAGGCATTGGGGAGAGAGTATGTTTTGCACTCCGTCCGTGTGTGTGTGTACAGTATGTGTCCGTCCGTCCGTTACCAGCTAATCTCCGGCACCGTTGGCCCGATCCATGCCAAACTTTGCACACACACTCCCTGGATGCCAACGACGAACCTCTGCCCCAAATATTCCTTAACGTCCTGTTATAGCGCCACCATGAGGCCGATTTAGGCAAAACACATTTCTGTAGAGTACTTGTACACATTTTATCCATACATCACACAATTCGGTATACATCTCCATAGTCATGTGATCAACACAGATCTGCACCATTTCCCATCTTCCATCCCGATTGGGTAAGATTGGCTTCCAAAGCTCACATGATTGGTCCGTTTTGAACAAATTGCCACAAATCACAAAAACAGTGTGCAATTTCCGTGAAATGATACACGCACATTTCCACTAGTTTCCTTCTGCGAATGCCACCTTCCAAAAATCTGTAACTAAACAACCAAGAGCCTATATCAGGGCCTTTGCCTCGCTACAGATCGATTTCCATTGTCATGGAGCCATCCGTCTGCGGTATAGCTTCTCTTCAGGCCTCTGTCCTGGCTGTACAGGTCTGGAAATCCTTTCCCTGGCTGTCTGTGCTCCAACAGAGATGGAGGAAGATGGACTGACGTGCATGCGTCCACATGTCAGAGAGGGGGGCTATATGGAGCTGGACAGGTGTCGGCAGACAGGATCATGGTAGACGGACAGGATGAAAGAGCATGTAAAGGCTGCGGAAGATCATCGGATATTATTACAATGCTATTGATTAAGTCAGGGGTTCTCAACCCGTGGGTCGCGACCCCTTGGGGGGTCGCCAAATTATTTTAGGGGGTCCCCAAATTATTTTCAAGGGCTCTCAGGGGCCCTTCGGGGAAATTGGACCGTACCGCTCAGTACTAGGTTTGACGCCCTGAAAAGGGCTCCTGGGTCCCTTAATTGGCCATTGATTTAGTTAAATTTAGGTCAAAAACATGATAAAAACACGGAAAAACACAATGGGGGCCCTGCAAAAAAGACTGGCCCAGGGGCCCTCATGGGGGTTAATCCGTGTGTGTGTGTGTGTGTGTGTGTGTGTGTGTGTGTGTGTGTGTGTGTGTGTGTGTGTGTGTGTGTGTGTGTGTGTGTGTGTGTGTGTGTGTGTGTGTGTGTGTGTGTGTGTGTGTGTGTGTGTGTGTGTGTGTAAGTAAGCTCAGTGTCAAAAGCAACAACTCAGGACATCAAAATGTACCTTCAGCGTTATGGATTTGTCTTCCCGGTATAAATCAGAGTCTATAATGTTGTCCGTATCTCTTCCACTATAGGGAGCCACTTGGACTGGAGGCTGAGACGACTATACCTCAGACAACACCGTTTCCTCATTGTGCCGCACCGCATACTCCTCTTCTCAATCACCCAGGAGTTGAGATGAACAACAATGCAGCGGGGATTCGTTTTACCCTCGCATGGCCCATGATGCTTGGCCCAGAACCCAGAGTGGTGTTTAAGGTTATTGTAGCAGTCAATTTATATTGGGGGTCGGGAGGGGGCGGGGCGGGGGTCCCGAGACGTTGCCAAAGCATTTTCGGGGGTCCCCGGCCAAAAACGTTGAGAACCCCTGGATTAAGTAATAGGCAATTACACTGTGATGTTTCAATGAAAACCTTTTTTTTTTTTTTTTTACCCCCAGTCAACAAAAGGTGGTGTATTTAGTTTACAGTGCTGCCAGAGCACTGCAGCTGGAATATAGAGTAAATATTGCATAGTGAAAATAAGTTTGTATATAATACTTGAAATGTTATTGAAGCGGTTTTGTTCTCGGGGAAACAAATCTCAAACATTGGCAGTTGCACATCTCTGAAATTTCTCCACATTCAAACCATAAGTTCTTGGATGATAGCAGACTTCAGATATATATATGACTGCTTCCATCTCCCAACTTGAAATACATTTGGACCAAGGTTTTGTCACTCAGATACAGTATACATACACAATGGGCTTTCTCATACGTTTGACTGACTCGCACACATCAACTTGGCTGTTTGCGAAGCCTCAATCTTCCGTGCTTTGCCTCTAGCTGTCTGCTTATTCTCAACTTTTTGGAGATGGCTTTTCAACTCTCAAAACACAGCAGCCTCACCTCGACTTTTTCTCACCGACTCCTACGTTCTAGACTTCTTAACCCTGTTTGCTCTTTTACTTTAACTGTGCAACCCCTCCCCCTTCTCTTTCCTGCCATTTCACGCATAATTTGTCTGTTTAATTGCTGCTGTCTGAGGTCTTAATTCTCCACATTTTGCCCTGCGGTTCTGTGTGTGTCTGATTCTGAGGCTGCTGCAATGTTGTCAGTGGTGGAAAAAAGTATACTCACAGTTTTACTTAAGTACTCTGTTACACGTGAACGTCCGGAATTCAACATTGACTTGGGTGAAAGTGTCGTATTGGTATCAAACTGTACTCAAACTGTACTTTTGACCTGAGATCAGATTCTAAAAATGTCTTCTACATCCTGACAGTTTTCTGAAAAAGCTATGTTTCTATGTCAGTCGTTCTTCGATTTTTCAAAAATAGCAGACCTACAAGCTCGTAGCGCGCCACTCGGTGGCGCGCTATGAGCTTGTAGATCTGCTATTTTTCAATAGCTAAAGCATAACATAATGCTAACACCAAAAGGGGTTCCCGCCCAAAATCGGTTACATCTGTTACAAGTGAACGTCCGGAATTCAAAATTGACTTGGGTGAAAAGTATCGTATTGGTATCAAACTGTACTCATACTGTACTTAAAGTACCAAAAGTAGATGGTACTCATTATGCAGAACGCCTGTTTCACAAGTTTTCAAAATGTATACAAATTATTAGAAAAATAGCCAATCTACAAGCTAACAATTGTGAACTTGTACATTGGTTATTTTCAAATGACCGAAATGTATTGCATTATATTATAACAGAGCTGAAATGGATAATTTATGTTTTGTAATAATAATAATACAACTCTACAAAGTAACTAGTAACTAAAGTTTTCAAACGGTAGTGGAGTAAAAGTACAATATTTGACTTTGAGATGTAGTGGAGTAGAAGTAAAAGTACCGAAAATTGGAAATACTCCAGGAAAGTAAAAAACAAAATACCTGAACATTGTACTCATGTACAGTACTTAGTAGATGCACTTTACACGTTCCTTTACACCATGAGTGTTCTGCTTTACAATTACGCCTCCGTGGATCTCGACTATAGGCGGCATCGGCCAGAGTAATGTTTGGCTTCTCGATCACTGCTAAACACAACTCTGGGCGGGAACCCCTTTTGGTGTTAGCATTATGTTATGCTTTAGCTATTGAAAAATAGCAGATCTACAAGCTCATAGCGCGCCACCGAGTGGCGCGCTACGAGCTTGTAGGTCTGCTATTTTTGAAAAATCGAAGAACCACTGACATAGAAACATAGCTTTTTCAGAAAACTGTCAGGATGTAGAAGACATTTTTAGAATCTGTTCTCAGGTCAAAATGGGTTAAACACCACTCTGGGTTCTGGGCCAAGCATCATGGGCCATGCGAGGGGTAAAACGAATCCCCGCTGCCTTGTTGTTCATCTCAACTCCTGGGTGATTGAGAAGAGGAGTATGTGGTGCGGCACAATGAGGAAACGGTGTTGTCTGAGGTATAGTCGTCTCAGCCTCGAGTCCAAGTGGCTCCCTATAGTGGAAGAGATACGGACAACATTATAGCCTCTGATTTACACCGGGAAGACAAATCCATAACGCTGAAGGTACATTTGATGTCCTGAGTTGTTGCTTTTGACACTGAGCTTAGACACGCACACG
Source organism: Electrona antarctica (assembly GCF_951216825.1). Taxonomy (NCBI): domain Eukaryota; kingdom Metazoa; phylum Chordata; class Actinopteri; order Myctophiformes; family Myctophidae; genus Electrona; species Electrona antarctica. The sequence goes on along the minus strand of NC_136802.1, from coordinate 32,999,906 downwards.
CACGCGCACACTCACTCACACACACACACACACACACACACACACACACACACACACAGGAACGGATTAACCCCCATGAGGGCCCATGGGCCAGTCATTTTTGCAGGGCCCCCATAGCGTGCGTGCACGCAACATTTTTGTGTTTTTCCGTGTTTTTATCATGTTTTTGACCTAAATTTAACTAAATCAATGGCCAATGAAGGGACCCTGGAGCCCTTTTCAGGGCGTCAAACCTAGTACTGAGCGGTCCAATTTCCCCGAAGGGCCCCTGAGAGCCAAGGGCCCCTGGGCCATGGCCCCACTGGCCCAATGGCTAATTTGTCCCTGCACACACACACACACACACACAACCCCCCCCCCCCCCAACCAATCTGCTTTCTGTCTTCTGTGGTGCAGATAATCAGAAGCCCCAGAAAGTACAGCATGCAAAGAATTGCTCATACACACTGGATCACCTATACATTGAACAGATTTATAAGGATTGACGTTTCGGGTCACACAGGACCTTCCTCAAGGTTCTTACTCAAGGTATTTATTTTTGGAGAGGTCATGAGATTCTCAATGAATTCTTCCACGAGCTTAAAGTTTGGTATTGGGCTGCGACTGTCGATTAGCGACTCGGACTATTGTGAATTTGTGATCTACTGCACAAGCTTGTATATATCTGCCATTTTGCACTATTTTTGAAGAATTTGTATTAAACGTTTTGCGGATAAAATTAGGATAGATTACTAATTGATTATTTTATACAATTATTGATTATTTGTTTGTAAATAATGGGTTCAATCGATCAGTTCGATTCACTTCTCTCGAGGTCGTCCTCAGAAGAGCCCTCCATTGTCTCTTCCAGTCATCCCGGTTCTCCATACATCTGGCCAGTCCGTCGGTGCGTTGCGCTCCCGCGTCTTTCTTGAGTACATCCACATAATGTGGGACGTCCTCGTGACCGGTGCCCATTCTCTCATTCTCTCATTCTCCTGGCTGGCTATTTTCTGGCTCACCTTTGGCATTCCATCATACAGATTCTTGTTGGTAACGTGTACTCTTGCTGATGTTAAAGGGACGCTTCACCCTTTTTGCAAAATAATATATGTTAATGACGTTTAGAAGATTTAGAACACTTTCCTGGGGGTCTTTATGTGTGTAATATGTGGATTTAGATATTTTAGATTTTAGCAGTGAGCCCAGTGTCTCAGTAAGACAGCCCTTCCCCTATCAACAAGGAGGAGTGGTGCACCAAAGCATTATGGGAATTGTAGTCCAGGAAGGACGTGAGCCCAGTGTCCATGACATCAGAGACACTGGGCTCACTGCTAAAATCTAAAATATCTAAATCCACATATTACACACATCAAGACTACCAGGAAAGTGTTCTAAATCTTCTAAACGTCATTAACATATATTGTTTTGCATAAAGGGTGAAGTGTCCCTTGAAGTACTGCATGCAGCATCCTGGTGTAGCACCCATCTCGAGACTTCTGCAGGGATGGTTTCAGGGTCCAGCATTTACTGCCGTATACAGTAGGACAACACACTCTACCGTTGCATACTGTAGGAGAAGCTGAGTTTGGTTTGACGGGGCGAGGTTGGAGTTCACATACACTGGCCAGGCCGTTCAGGGCCCTCCATCACCCTACAGTCGGGTATTCTCACTAGCGTTCAGTGTACTCGTTGAGCCAGTCAGTGCCTTTTGGAGTGGTACTGTACACGAGAGCCTCGTTGTCTTTGTCCTTATTAGTCGATTATGTTGTTTTGGCACTGCTGCGGGCGGGGGGTTTGTTTCCATGGAGACGTCACTCAGTCATCCTGCTGCTGGTGCTTAATTGATGCAAGGTGAATGGAGCGTAATGAAAGCACCGAGGGAACACGTTTGTAGGGAATACACAAACAACACCTAATCGTTGCTGTTGGGGCGGAAACCTCGTATGTCCAAAACTGTAACTTTTCAGGAAATGGAGAAAAAAAAGGACAATAACTTGTTAATAGGCCTACCTTTCATTGGTTAAAATTTAATACAGATAAAAATGAGATTTGCCTTTGGCACGCTGGCAGTCGATACACTGCATTACATCATTACATGGAATACACAAATGCATTGAAATACAATGTCAAAATGCATTCCCATGACACGGCAACAGTGAGGTTGGGATGTAGCGATTAGGTGGCAGAGCTACTTAAAAATGTTCTTATTTAAAATGTCCACTGCAGATGGCACATACAAAGTCTTGTAACCTTTATTTATTTTATGCTAATGGTAGCCTACTCTAAGCCACCTGCCTGATGGTAACAGCTCAAATGAATGGCGAAGAGGGTGGGTAGAGTCATTGCAAATCTGAATTGCCTTTTGGTTTTGGAGTGGTTGTATGTCCTGAAGTTTCAATTGTTTGTCTCCAATGATCTTCCTACTGTATCTCTAACTGAGAGCTCCCCATACCAGGAGCAGTGTTTTTGACAGCAAGTTGTAGTTTTAGTCATAGTCTTTGAATAGTTTTCATTTAGTTTTAGTCACATTTTAGTCACCTGGAATGTTATGTTAGTGTTCTAGTTTTATAGTCTACTAAATATCGACTAAATATCATAAGATTGTAGTCGACTAACTGTACAGTTGATATAGTTGCCTAAAATGTATTGTGTCGGGCCTTAATGGCTGATTTTACATTTGCTAAAAGAAATAATGAAACGCGTCGCAGCCTAATGCGTTGTGAGCTTGTAAATTCGCTATTTTCAGCATGCAACCAAACATAAAATGACATGTCTTTTAGTTCTACTGGATCTCTTCTCCACTAGTCCCTTCCTAACATTTTAGTCTAGTTTTTATTTGTTGACAACATTTTTAGTTTTCCTCAGTGTAAAATGGTGTTCGACAAACATAGTTTTAGCCGACGAAAACAACACTAACCAGGAAGCGATGTTAAAAATGAGAACAATCTCGTCTCGTCGTGATGCGCTGTGAGCTTTTGCTGTAGAAGATCGGCTTTTTTTTTGCATTTGCATGACACTATCGTATACTACAAAGTAGGACATTAAATTTATGGGGGGAACAAATAGAAACGTTTAAATACGGACATATACAGGGTTTTTGCCTGACAGCGACAACATGTATTATGGGTGGCATGGACATTTGTCTTGATCACGGCAGAAATCTGGGAACTTTGTCAAAATTAGACTCCAGCGAGGGATTTTAATTTGTGCTAAGAGCAAAGCCACAGCAACGTTATTTATTTTTTTGTCTATTTTTTATTTTTTTTGTCTTTTTCCGTCAGATGCAGAGAAAAATATGGAGATTCACGGGGAAAAAAAGTAGTACACAGCATCAATCACACCTTTTTAACTAGCCCGGTGTCATCTCGTATTAACTGCACCAAAACAAGCCGTTTCAAATAAGTCAGCGGTAAACAGCGGAGGACAGCCAGCCTGTATCTGCAACTGGCAAAGTGTGAAAATGAAACGGTGCCAAAGTAGCACGCACGCACGCACGCACAGCATATTAACCCATTTTTGGCGGGAACCCCTTTTGGTGTTAGCATTATGTTATGCTTTAGCTATTGAAAAATAGCAGATCTACAAGCTCATAGCGCGCCACCGAGTGGCGCGCTACGAGCTTGTAGGTCTGCTATTTTTGAAAAATCTTTCAGAAAACCGTCAGGATGTAGAAGACATTTTTAGAATCTGATCTCGGGTCAAAATGGGTTAACCAGCAAAGCAAAAATACACACTCGCTGCTTATCTATTACTCTCTGAGGCCTCACACATTGTAATGTCTGTATCTGCACACACACACACACACACACACACACACACACACACACACAATCGTTCCACCGAGGTATCCGGAGTAATTATCAGGCTGTTAATGATTGCCGTGCGTCAGCAGTGCTCCAGCCATTCATTACATGAGCATCCTCCTCCAGCCCCGTGCTGGGCCAGCGAGACTGCTTATCTCACACCACACCACTTGATGGGCTTAATGCAACCTATTAACCAACAACAGTCTGGATGTGCCAAGCGACACGTTGTACACTTCTAGATCTGCTATTATGTTTAATTTTTACTAGTTTGGGTCCGGGGGCAAAATGTCCCCCATAATAATAATAATAATAATAATAAATATAGCTGCAAGCAGCGATAAGGCGGGACCAAGAAAGAAGACTATACGCAATAAGAACAATATGCACAAATAAGAATCACAGGCTGAGTTGTCGTTGCCCGGATTTGACCACACAACCTTGTGGTCTGAAGGTGAGAGCTCAACCAACTGAGCTATCTGGACAGTCGGTTGTTTCATTGTAAACTGTAACATCATTCAGTGTTTTGGTAACAAGTGTGTGTGTGTCCTCATTTTGGGCATGTCATTATCCATTACTACAGTGTGTTTTGCTGCAATTCTTTTCACATACAAACTTCTCTTCAACTGGTATTTCAGATAATGGTCCATACATTGTGTGCAGAACGTTTCACGCAAATTGCTCAAAAAAACAGGCAGAAAATCACGCTGCATGTATGAATTAGAGGCATTTGCGCACACACACACACACACACAGGATTTTTCAAAAAATTTACAAAAACAGTGCAAGCTCGAGCTTGTATATCTGCTAATTCTTGATTTGCCAACGTATACATTCTAATCTAAGATAACAGCTTCCCCGTTTTTTAATGGCTTAAATGTTTTATCTTGTGAGGGAGAGAGGAATGCGTTGCTGTGTGTAGTAATTACCATTGTTAGCCAACATGCGATAAGCACGGTCATCGCTAATCCACTGTCGAAATAATTTTTGTTGCTGGTGTATAGTTTGGACGACTTGCGGATCCTTGCATATCGTGCCTTCGAGCGTGACAAGTGTTAGTGTACACGTGATTAGACTTTCTGAGTAGACGCATTTTCTTCAACTGTAGTTTGAAGGCATTTTATCACATTGTCTAATTTTACACCGGAGCGAGTCACAACGCCTACAGATGTGTGACTTTGAACTGAGACACATTATGCACTCCTGTCTCTCACTTCTAAGTGACAACGCATCAAAACACTGCGTGAAAAGAGGAGTTAACGGGCAATTATGGGCAGATAAGAGAGATCACTTTATTGTCATTCAGCAGATACATACATTAAAATGCATAAGAGAACAAAATGTCGTTTCGCTGGCTTTTAGTATGCTAGTTAAAGAGAACTAAAATACTATTCAAATCTATTTGTTTTACTTTTAAAACTTTAGTTCATAGAGAGACAGATATTGCACAACAGGAGTCCTTATAGCAGCATATGGGGGGGAAAAGGTTAGGGGATATTGCACTTGTTCAAAAGTCTAATGGCTTGGGGGGGATAAAGCTCTTGGAAAATCTTGCTGTTTTACTTCCAATGTTTCGATACCTTCTGCCAGAAGGACAACAAAGTGAACAGTCCCTGGTGTGGGTGGGTGGGGTCATCCTGATGTTGTTGGCCCTAGACAGACAGCGGTTGTGCGCAGTGTGCTTGATGGAAGGCAGTGATGTCCCGATGATTTTCTCCCTGTCCTCACTGCTCTGTGCTGTTTTCCAGTCTGCTTCATTGCAGCTTCCAGACCAGACAGAGATGCAGTTTGTCAGGATGCTCTCTATAGTTCCCCTGTAGAAAGTAGTGAGGATGGGAGCGGGGGGAGTTGGGCGCAGAAAGAACAGCCGTTTCTGGGCTCTCTTCACTAGAGAGGACGTGTTTGAGGACCATGACAGCCCGTAAACCTCAAGTTTAGCAGTTTAGCAACAGTAATATACGGTAATATACAGGTGTGATGGTACAATTCGGGAGTTTACCGGAGTTTGTTTGAAAGTTTAACGGGAGTTTCCTGTAATATACACATTCGTATTCCATGTTTTTTGCGCAGTGCAACGGGCACCTGTAAGAAAACTAAGCTACACTTTTTTAAGTAGCAGCCTGGCCATGATTTATGCTTTTGGCGATCCTTCAGCCTTGACTGTGAGCCAGGTAATCGTGTTCTGTTTAACTCCTCCCAACTAGTCACACGTCAAAACTTGGCCTAAGCCCGGGGTGGCGCTATATTTGTCAAAGGTGGTTTCTGGGCGAGTCCGAGTCTGTTTTAGTCTGGTCTGCTGCCATGCATCTTCACATAAGTCTCAGGTTTAGTCTGGTCTGCTGCCATGCATCTTCACATAAGTCTCTGGTTTAGTCTGGTCTGCTGCCATGCATCTTCACATCAGTCTATGAGTTCACAAGGTGCGGTTGCACAGCCTGCAGCGTTGTGGTGTCACCAACATCTGACCTGAGATCAGATTCTAAAAATGTCTTCTACATCCTGACAGTTTTCTGAAAAAGCTATGTTTCTATGTCGGTCATTCTTCGATTTCTCAAAAATAGCAGACCTACAAGCTCGTAGCGCGCCACTCGGTGGCGCGCTATGAGCTTGTAGATCTGCTATTTTTCAATAGCTAAAGCATAACATAATGCTTGGGTGCTTGGGTTCCCGCCCAAAATGGGTTAAGCCATATATGTAGGAAGTCGTCATAGTCAAACTGAACTTCTATGGGCATTTGAGACTAATATAACATTATACAACTCTGCTATGCAATACTGTACAGCAGAGTAGCCTGTAGCCAGGATTGTGTGTATTTTCTCTCAACCCTATGTTTCCATGGGCTCTAAATGTCCACTACTATGCCACCATGACTTGGAATATGCCCCCCGACATCATCCATTAAATGATGTGAATCAAAACCATCCTGAAAAAGCATCTGTCAGAGAACTACAAGTATAGATATTAAACCTCCTTTAACATTCGCATAACTGAAGTAAAATGTGACAGAAGTAGCATATATGCTTAAATCCATATTTAGACAAGGTTTCAGAAACTATTCTGAGATGGATGTAATGATGATGATGGTCATGGAAAGGGAACGTTCTGAAAGCTTCATGGGCAAAATCTAAAACACACACACACACACACATACACAGACTCACACACACACACACAGACACACACACGCACGCGGACACACAAACGGACGGAGTGCAAAACATACTCTCTCCCCATGCCTTCGGCCTGGTGGAGACGATCAATCAAAGCCTAACTCTAAACCCAACACCCTGAGGGAGGGAACGCATGGCTGAGGGAACATAGAAGTGTAATAGGCCCCTTGGCCAAGGGGCGATACCCCTTTGGTCGAGGGAACATAGAAGTGTAATAGGCCCCTTGGCCAAGGGGGCGATACCCCTTTGGTCGAGGGAACATAGAAGTGTAATAGGCCCCTAATAGGCCAAGGGGCGATACCCCTTTGGTCGAGCGGTACACATTTTGTTTTGCCATGCAAGACGAGTTGGGTACATCGAGAGAGAACTGTCTCATGTTTTAAAAGCTTAGCCCTTCAGAAACAACAACGATTAAGGATAATGAATATTTTCCAGCGTGGGCATAGCTACGAGCGGACGGGCTGAATGCTAATGGCCTTATTTACATGATTCCATAACGAGGTGGTCAGGTACGGAAGACCCGGGCTAAACTGGTGATTATTGTTTCCTTTGCCTGCGGGAGGGAGGTCTTCGGTGTGATCGCTGAATATAAAATGGCACAGGAACTCCTATAAAATGTGCTCCCTGAAAGATTTCAACATGCTCACCTGCCAATATCGCTGCCATAAAGCCATCGGGAGACAAACGGTTTTATTTATTGATGTTGGCGATAATTTAACGGAGAGAGAGAGAGAGACTGACTGTAGCCTAAGGCACTGGCTACAGCAACAAAACAATGCCAGGCTGCTGGAGCACATAAGGTGGCAGTGTGTGTGAGACGGCACCCACACAAGAGACAGTCAGTCTAACAATTATAAGATCAATCCTCGTGGAATCGTGTCATGAACTCGGGAGGAAGTTTTGCACAGCTGTATATAAAAGCATCGCGAGGCAACACACTCAGCACAACATGCCCCCCCCAACACCCCCCCGTGTCCTGGCAAGCGAATAACATTTTTATTACTTGTGTCAGGCCGTTTAAAGGTAGCACGGTATGCAGATGATGAATTCATCCTCGGGTGTATTTTCTTGCTGACGGAAAAGTGGAGTGTCACAGTATTGATTTTTTCTTTTTTTTGCTTCTGGCCCAGGTTGTGAACTCCCCCTCCCACCACCGCCACCACCACCACCATTTCTATAATGTACTGTATCTAAAAAAAAAAATACATGCACAAATTTGGTTATCGTTTATTCTCTATGCCCACCTCCTGACTCTGGGGAAAAGAGTAAAACACTTTGTAAAGAACCCATTGCTCATAATGCCTGAGATATTAAATGTATGTTGGCTGACCACCAAGCTACTAGACATTTTTAAATCCTTTCCCCCGTCGGGGAGTAGCCGTTTGCCATCAGCCTTGGTTCATGCATATAGTTGTGTGAAAATATTCGACTCACTTCAACCCTACACTTCATTAACTCTTTGAGCGTTTCAAGGATTTCTATATAGTAGGTAGTCTTCTCTATGGCATAATCCCGTTTTTGAATGATTTATTGAAAATTCTCTGTTGTGAATGTGTGACAACGAAAGACCTTCAGAGAAAGCTTGACTTGTCTGCTTCCAGGAAAAAAATGAACTGAGTTGATAAAATGTTTAGTTTTTGTGTTGGAAGCCATTTAAAAGAGCCTGCATTTACACTGGGTAGTGTTTCTAGGACAACAAAAAAAGTTATGCCCGGTTGAAGTTTTATTTTCTAAATAACTTTTTTTCTGCTGGGCGTACATAGCCATGCAATATCTCATTTTAAAGGGTGAGTTGTCTAGTTCAATTAAAATAAAATAAAACGTTTCTCACATGTACCACTGTAGATATTTTGCCATCTATAAATAGCATGGTCAGTCATGATCAATCTGACCTATCCAGCTAAAAGTCCCCATATCTCTGAATTGGAACATCATATAAACTCAATTCTTTTTTGGGGTAAAATTAGACATTCTAACGCACATTTTGATATATACCATGTTTACATAGTCTTACCAGTACCTTGTCTATTCATGCATGTATCTCAAAAACCTGTTATGAAGAAACACAGTTTTGATAAAAAACACATCCAAGGACATTGTTTTGATATGACTTGGTGCCCATGAAATGTATCAAAATATAGACTTGAATGTATACTGTATTATAAAAAAGAAATTGAGTTATTACCATCTACCGTTACAGAGTAAATCACAGTTGAAACTCGCTTAGTCATATACAATAAACCTCACAATAGTGAACAAAATAGCCATGACAGGTCTAACTCATTGTAAAAGCGTCTTTTATTTTTTATGACTACTACTAATAAAATTATAATAAATATTACAGAAAATAAATAGGCCTACATACAAAACAGTTGTCCCCAAACTCCCCAGTGTCCCCAAACCACTGCATTCCAGTTGTTCTTGACGGTGTGTGTGTGTGTAGGCTAAATAATAATAATAATAAAAAATAAACTGCCCCCCTGAAATGAATGAATCCGGTTCAGTGTCGGAGAACTCCATCGCAGTCTTGACTCTTCGTCTTCATCATCCTCCTCCTCCTCCTCATCTGATGTCAGTTCTAAATATATAAAAAATAAACATTTAGCTGTTGTCAGTGCACGCTACTATTACATGGTGTTTGTAGCTGGCTGCTAGTATCACGATAAAATAATAGGCGACGTTAGAATGACACCAATGAGTGCTCGCAGGTATAATATCCAGCACCATCGCGTCGCCACATTCCACTGGCTGTTGGCTAGTTGCTAGCAAACACTGCAGAAATGGTACTGGCTATTGGCCGGGGGGGGGACGTAGGCTATCTGACGTCATCATCATCATCATCACACGGTGACACACTAAACAATGTAAAATCATGATTGTTGAGTGGTGTAAACCACTCCTACAACTGGCTTTTTTGTGCAGAAAAAATTAGCATGGTTGCTATGTTCACCCTGTTCACCCGGGTGTGATTCCTACAACTGGCTTTGTTTGTGCAGAAAAAATGAGCATGGTTGCTATGTTCACCCTGTTCACCCGGGTGTGATTTCATTACGTCAGACATGATTTAATTACGTCATACAGACCTTACACCACTCAGTTCACACGGGTGTGATTGTATACAATACAATGAATGCGATTATCATGCAAGCTCATATAACTCATGGACAAAATAAATCTACAAGCTCACAACGCGTCGCGCATGTGACCTGTTTGAGCTTGTAGAGCTGGCTGCTAGTATCACGATAAAATAATAGGCGACGTTAGAATGACACCAATGAGTGCTCGCGGGTATAATATCCAGCACCATCGCGTCGCCACATTCCACTGGCTAGTTGCTAGCAAACCCTGCAGAAATGGTACTGGCTATTGGCCGGGGGGGGGGGACGTAGGCTATCTTTCATCATCGTCATCATCATCACACGGTGACACACTAAACAATGTAAAATCATGATTGTATACAATGAATGCGGTTATCATGCAAGCTCATATAACTCATGGACAAAAGAAATCTACAAGCTCACAACGCGTCGCGCATGTGACCTGTTTGAGCTTGTAGATCATCATGTTTGTTCTCTGTAGACAGTAAAAGGTGCTGGCTAATGGCTGGAGGGGGGGTTAGTGTCGGTCGGTGCAGTACAAATGTATCGTAGCAGGCATGCAGCCATGCACGCATGGCAGTACAATTATTTTATATTGTAGCGTGCCATATAGGCGATCTGATCTGAAGAGTAATGTTCGCTCCTTTTATTTACTGTCTACAAATACGGAGAACAAACATGCATCGTTTACTGAAGCAACGCGTGGTTATGCGCGACGCGTTGTGAGCTTGTAGATTTCTTTTGTCCATGATTTCTGATCACTATAGAAGGGCATTTTCTACAATAAGATTACCTCAAAACATTCCGGGTTGATCGTCTTCTTTCAATGGTTTCCCGGTATAGCTCATCGGACGACGATGAGGAGACAATGAGTGGTAGTGGCCGGTCCCCGCTCCGGTTCTAAGCCCAGCCACCGGTCCCAGCGACCGGGCTGGTGGGGACTGGAGAAGGCGACTGGGACGCGTATGGATCAATACTACTACCACAAAACTCGCTCAAATAAATATTACTGCTTTCAACTTTTTCTGATAGAAAATCGCTCGGGCGAGACGTCAAACGGGCTGAACACTGAAAACTATGAAAACTCCCTCCGCCCCCACTGTTTACTGGGGTGTGGGAGCAGCTTCCAATGGCAAAGCGTACACGTGTGTCACGTGACACGGGTTTTCTGGGAAATGTAGTTGATATTTATGGTCAATACTCTATACAGAGGTGCGGACCGAATTAATCAATTGGTATTAATAAAAAAAGAGAACTACGGAAAATCACGTACAAGTCAGACAGCACTAATGCAAAACTCCACGTGTTTTCCAGTAGTAATCTGTCTAAGGGTTAACCGGAGTCCCCCAGTGGATCCACAGTACGGGCCCTCCTTTTTTTACCCTTTTCACCAAATCTCTTAAAATATTTGATGTACAAGTCCACGACGTAGGCACAATATGGCTTGCTGATATAAGTTCTTAGTTATTTAAGTTTGCTCCACGATAGCGACACTATAGGGTTCATAGTGGTTTACAGAATATACGGTCAAGGGGTCACGTATGACTTCAAATCGTTCTTCTTTTCGCTGGCCTATCTTGGCTCCCACCTAACGGGATGTGCCTTAACCCATTCTGGGCGGGAACCCCTTTTGGTGTTTTAACTAAGCATTATGTTATGCTTTAGCTATTGAAAAATAGCAGATCTACAAGCTCATAGCGCGCCACCGAGTGGCGCGCTACGAGCTTGTAGATCTGCTATTTTTTTAAAAACGTGAAAATGCGACGTCGGGTCTGAATGGGTTAAACTGAACAATGGTTCCATTACACGGCGAGTCTTTTGGTGTTTTAACTAAGCATTATGTTATGCTTTAGCTATTGAAAAATAGCAGATCTACAAGCTCATAGCGCGCCACCGAGTGGCGCGCTACGAGCTTGTAGGTCTGCTATTTTCTTTAAAACGTGAAAATGCGACGTCGGGTCTGAATGGGTTAAACTGAACAATGGTTCCATTACACGGCGAGTCAGGAACACGAAGCTGAGTGCCTGGGTCGAAAGATGGAATTTCAGCGGCCTGTGATTGAAGGGCCTGCAGCGGCAGATGGAAGTTGGGGCGAGGGAGGAGGAAAAAAGGCTGAAGAATTGAATGGATGGAGTGAAAGCATTGGACGCACAGGAGCAAGACAGAGGTGGCAGGCAGTCAAAGTGGCAGTTACACTGTAAATAAGATCTCCCCACAGGGTGCTTAACCCATTGATGCCTGGTGCAACCTATACGTTGTTCTACCCTTGATGCCGGCGCGCTCTCTGTGTCTCATCAGCTACTGCTATACATGTAGCAACAAAATAATAAATCCAAATTTGAAGGTTTTCAGAAAGCTTAGGTCAGGCCCTAGAAGGCGTTCCCAGATTCGGCCTCAGGCATCAATGGGTTAATCCATTTTGGCCTGACCTCGAAATTTAAAAAAAATTCTTCTAAATCCTCCAGTTTTCTGAAATAAATATGTTCACGATTTTTCAAAAATAGCAGACCTACAAGCTCGTAGCGCGCCACTCGGTGGCGCGCTATGAGCTTGTAGATCTGCTATTTTTCAATAGCTAAATATAACATAAGGGGTTCCCGTCCAGAATGGGTTAACTCTGGACCGCCTTTGTCTGGCCTTTAATAGCTCACAGGGCTGAGAGAGACAGATTAGAGCAAAAAAAAACGGCAGGCACCCCAGAAATATAGGCTTTTGTCTAGAGCTCTGGATTTATCCCCCACCCCGGGTGTGAACTTTGTTTTACCGGAGGCTTTCCACTGTGTTGACTTGTAAAACCTGAGTTGTGCCTAAGTACCTCTTGCCCATAACTGATGCTTTTTCATTAGAAGCCTCGCTGTCTGAGTGTCTTGCTTCCCTTTCTCTCTCTCTCTCCCCGTTTAATTCTCAAAACCCGCCGACGAACCGAACCTTGCCCGTGCTATTGTAGCCGCCGATGTCTGACTTGCGCCGCACTGACGGACACGCAGCCTTTGACTCCTGTAACTTTTGTTTGGAATGCGTTCTCCCCGTGCTGAAGCGGACTAGCGTGGAATGAAGCGGGCTCGTTAATCAAGAACCCATCCTAACGGGGAAACCGCCTCGTCTACATTAACCCATGTTGACCTGAGATCAGATTCTAAAAATGTCTTCTACATCCTGACATCAAAAATAGCAGACCTACAAGCTCATAGCGCGCCACTCGGTGGCGCGCTATGAGCTTGTAGATCTGCTATTTTTCAATAGCTAAAACATAACGTAATGCTAACACCAAAAAAAAAAAGCTATGTTTCTATGTCAGTGGTTCTTCGATTTTTCAAAAATAGCAGACCTACAAGCTCGTAGCGCGCCACTCGGTGGCGCGCTATGAGCTTGTAGATCTGCGATTTTTCAATAGCTAAAGCATAACATAATGCTTACACCAAAAGGGGTTCCCGCACAAAATGGGTTAATTTGCACAGCACAGTGACTGAAATAATTAATATATTACCGTGAGGAAACGGCTAGGTCAAGAAGCCCTGATTACCGCCCCATGTGATCGATCAATGAGCAGCTGTTTATTATTTACCATTTATTATTCAATGCAAAAAGGGGTCTAGCATAAATAGGAAACACCCATCTGTACCGTACTCATCCCCTCCTACGATTGTGTGTGCACACAAATCATTCCGAAAATGCACACAACCAGCCGTACCAGAAGCGGGTATAAAGAAATGTAAAGTCATTTACATAATATACCTCACATTTTAAAATCAGGTGTTGTTAATAATGAGCGCTTGTGTTTGAAGGAGCCCTTCATTAGTCAAGAGATGAGCATGTGATTTGCCGGGGCTTTGATGTGACTTCACACGGAAGAGCTGGGATTTGGGTTGGTTAATGAAGTTCTGTAAACGGCCGGCGAGTTCACTGAATGCTAGCGCTTCTTTTGACATTAACCCATTTTGGGCGGGAACCCCTTTTGGTGTTTTAAACATTATGTTATAATTTAGCTATTGAAAAATAGCAGATCTACAAGCTCATAGCGCGCCACCGAGTGGCGCGCTACGAGCTTGTAGGTCTGCTATTTTTGAAAAATCGTAAAAATGTGGCGCAAATCTTTGAATATATATTCTTTCAAAGTGAAGGTTTTTAACTCGGGTCTAAATGGGTTAAAACTTAACAAGAGACCCCGAGTCCCTTTGATGTTATACGCCCGACTTTCCCCGGGAAGCTTTTGATACTTTTAGTCGAACGAACTTGGAAAGGCTAGGCGTACAAATTGTACATTGTGCATCCTCCTGCAGGCACGCGGAAGTGCCGGATGCTCAGAATAACCCTATATTCCGATTGATCCAGGCTTCCTCCTATCGTCTAAACATAGAACATGGAAATATGTTTCTTTCTTCATTACAGCGTTCTTTGGTAGGTAGATCAGTCAGTCATATCAGAGGAAGAGTACAGCCAACCTCGTCTCAACTCGCCCGTTTTTCCCGGCAGGCGGATGTAGATTTATTTCCAAGTTGCCAATCACACTTGTCGCGGAATATCATTTCAATTTGATACGTTCTTATGTTGGTGGAGCTGCGTTTTGGTCTCGTTTTGATCATCCTCCCCCTGTCTTTTGGTCGTCAAAAAAAACGGAAAACGCATTTCTGCGAGCGTCCTCGGCTGCTACAAGCGACGCGGCACCTGCATGTTTTGATGGCGGTATGCTAATTGGCTGCCGCGCGAGCGGATACTCCTTCCGAAAGAGAGGAGAGACTAATTAATTTCCAGGTTCGAGCTTTGATGTGTCTAATTGCTCTAAGCTTCCCAACTTCATTAGTCAGCGAGCTTTCTCGGCGGACAGTGAAGCCACGGTCCCCACGGTTCACCCACGGAGACATTCACCTGTTTATTTTTAGGCCCTGTTATCATTAGTCTGTTGCTGACACTTGGGCTCTGCATGGGCTATACAACCTTGAGAGGTACTAAACTCCTGGGTTTTTTAAATGGAAAATAAAATACTATATTCTTGACAACCCTATAAGAGATTTGTCTTCCTCCCCGACTATAACGTACTGAACGTAGGTGATGCATATTCCATGCGTCACTTTTCATTCTCCTTCTTAACCCATTTAACCCACACGATTCTACAAATGTCTTCTAAATCCTGACCGTTTTCTGAAAAACCTATGTTTCTATGTCAGTGGTGCTCAACCTTTTTAATTTCAAGGACCCCCAGAATTATCTCTATTGGGCCACGGACCCCCATCTCAAAATATGTAGTTCCAGGGACTCCCCAGAAGCCAATATTTGAGTTAAAAATGTTCATATATATTCAAAGATTTACACCACATTTTCACGATTTTTCAAAAATAGCAGACCTACAAGCTCGTAGCGCGCCACTCGGTGGCGCGCTATGAGCTTGTAGATCTGCTATTTTTCAATAGCTAAAGCATAACATAATGCTAACACCAAAATAGGTTCCCGCCCAAAATGGGTTAACCCACCTGGACATCACTCACGTCTTAGAGATTACCGAAGAGCATGGCTTTCATATTCCGTTATGTCGACTCGACAAGGGGGGAAATCTAATGCTGAAATGTTCTTTATGTATCCGGAGAATACTAGGGCAGTCACAGTGTAATCCTCTAATGTTTTGTGAAACGGACCGGAAAAGAGTTGTCGGCTCTGCTGAAAATCCACTTGTTGCATTTGTGTTCCTCACTGACTGAGATTGTATTATTTTTCATGGCACCACCAGGCCTAGAGATATGACGTTGGGTTTTGTGTGAGCCCAAATGTCTCATTTCTGCGAACGTGGTATCTCTATAGGGAGTAGGGACGTCCCGATCATTTGATTTTGAGTATCTGCCAATACCGATTTTTCCCGATCCGATATTTATGTTTTTGTAAACGACACTTATGCCATATCACTATAGTGATAGTAAAATATCCAAAATCACAGACAATATCCATTCTAATATCATGATATGGATATAATATTGATGCTAGGGATGTCCCGATTATGTTTTTTTTGCTCCTGATCCGATTCCGATCGTTTGAAAATGATGTAATCGGCCCCCGATTTCCGATCACGTGATCGGATCGGACAACCCTACTCATAACTCTACAGTATCTCTATCTTATAGCTCATGAATTCCTATGCTAATGATGACATTCACATTAATGTCTTAGAATGGTGAAGTGACCGTTATGATCCTAAAAGTCAAAGGTTAACCTCACTGAGACTGCATAATATGTCAAATATTTCTGGAAATTATTTAACTCACCTGTGTACTGAGGCCGATTCTACAAATATCTTTTCTTGTTATATCAGTGGTGGCAGCATTAAGCAACTAGTAGTAAATCCACTAGTCGACCTTGTTGGTACTAGTTCAAAATAAATAAAAAATAAAGTTTATTTTTATTTTTTATTTTTTTTGTTCCCGATTTTGTAGGCCTTAAGATCAGGTAGATTATAGTTATAGTCACCATGTACACAGTTTTTCAATGTACAAACATTTATTTCCCAAATGTATTTTACTTTTTTACATAATAGGTAGTTAAACAACTAGTCGACTAGTAAACTAGTCAACTAGTAAAAATTACTAGAAGTGAATGCCCTAAGTGGTGCTCAAACTTTTTCACGTCAAGGACCCCCACAAGTATATGTATTTGGCCCATGGACCCCCATATCGAAATATTTAGTTCCAGGGACCTGGGACCTCCAGAAGCAAAGATTTGTGTTTAGAAAATGCTCGCTTTCTTCTCTCTCTTTCTTTGGTTTCAATGGGTGAAGGACATAACTTAGGAACAGGAGGGGAGAGGACTGTGAAGATATTTCACATTATGCCCCGATATTGATCGGGTGGCACTATATATAATCTTAGGTGCCCACCTTGAAATTGTGGTGATTATAGATCGTCTGTGCTGCCGGGTTGAAGATGGACTGGAGCGATGTTGACCAGTGCAGATGCAGAGACGACCGCTCTCCAGTCGCTATAGTTCACAACACAAGTGCATTTCTCTGACTGTGTGGAGAATTAAAGGACCTCACTGGCATCAATATATTGTCATTGTCTATTCACTGCTTCAACCATATAATGAATAATTGAGGCCATGTGGCGCTGGCTGGCTAAACGTCATTGCAGCGTTATTAGTCACGGCCATTGGAATTTAGATCTCGAATCGATATTTTCTCTAGGGACTGTTTTCGGCTAGACTGTTATCATGGATCAATCCATGCTTTAAAATGCATTCCAAAAAAAATTAAGTTATATACTTCAGCTTGTTTGGATCACTATAATCTCAAGCAAGTTTCACTCCTCTGCTAAATTGATTTTCATACCGTAATGCAATGAATGGAATCCAATGACTCTGAAATCAAACATGATGTGCTTTGGAAAACGCTCGGCAGCGTACTGTCAAGTTTACTGTGTGTCATGCCAGACCACCACCGATATGGTCCTTTGAGCAATAAGCATCAAGCAGGCATGTTGTCTCTAATAGCTCTAATACCAGCACATTTCTTCTGAACGACGGGACATGACAACAGCTATCAATTGGACTATAAGGCAGATCACATGCCAACATAATGTGCCTTATACCAGGGGTTCTCAACATTTTTGCCCGGGGACCCCCGGAAATGCTTTGGCAACGTCTCGGGACCCCCGCCCCGCCCCCTCCCGACCCCCAATATAAATTGACTGCTACAATAACCTTAAACCATTTTGGGCGGGAACCCCTTTTGGTGTTTTAAGCATTGTTATAATTTAGCTATTTAAAAATAGCAGATCTACAAGCTCATAGCGCGCCACCGAGTGGCGCGCTACGAGCTTGTAGGTCTGCTATTTTTGAAAAATCTTGAAAAAAAAATATATATATATATTTTTTTGAAAATAATTTGGGGACCCCCCAAAATAATTTGGCGACCCCCCGAGGGGTCGCGACCCACGGGTTGAGAACCCCTGCCTTATTATACCATGATGCACTGTGAGCTTGCAGAGCTGCTGTTTCAAACAATCTTTTTTTTTTTTTTAATATATGTTTATTGGTAGCGGGTTTCAACAATTTAAGTTCAGTTTGAACATACCATTCTTTTTTTTCATTTTCTCCCTCACCCCATCCCTCCCCCCACAGTTATCGTCATTATTAAAACAATTAAAACAATACATTGAAAAAAAACAATAATTGAGTACAGACATACAAAAACAATAGCAACAAGAAAAAAAAAAGATCCAGTCCAATCAAACAACCATACATTTTTTGACCAAGTGTACATTAAAAAAAAACAATAATTGCGTACAGACATACAAAAACAATAGCAACAAGAAAAAAAAAGATCCAGTCCAATCAAACAACCATACATTGTATGGTTGAAACAGTAGGACACAAAAAAATAATTTAAGCACAGATGACAAAAACAATAATTCAAGCACAGATGACAAAAACAATATAAATAACAAACTGTTTCAAACAATCTTGACAATTCGTGACACATCATCTCTGATGGGTATCATTGGTAAAAAAACAAAAATTGTCAAATAGGAGTCCGTGGCCAAATCAATCTGGGGGTCCTTGAGATGAAAATGTTTTAGAATCACTGCCTTAACCACACAACTATAGGGCTGACAACAGATATTCCACGAAACACATTCCCAATAACGACAGTATAATTCACTGAAATGATAATACAACAATACACAAAGCTACACAGCCCCCACCCGAGGGGTTCCACTCCTCCACTCCTCATCTCTATTCGTTATCACACTCCCCCAACACAAAGTCCCAGAGTTGCTGATGCAATTGTAATTCTTTCTCTCTCTCCTTTCCCCCTGCCCTGGGAGCTGTGGTATCTCCTGGGTAGACCTGGTTCCCCTCAGCCTCAACGAGGGGGCTGGTAAGGTGCCAGTAGGTCCCAGTGGAGGACCACATCCCCCCCCCACCATCTGCACCCGGTAGACCATGTTCAAAAGTGTGTCCAGTACAGTACATGACCCACTCCACTCGATGCGAAGCTTAGGTGGCACAACCCCTGTTCCCAGGAGGTGGCGAATAAATACCCAAACGTCTGGGCCCCTGGAGCAAAGTCCCTTCCCGCACATTGGGAATTGGCAAGCCCGCTTCTACATGGGCCGCGGCCTCGGCAAGCGCTCCACAGGTCGGTTTGTGTGTCACCTGCAACGTCTCTCGCAATCCCACTGGGGTACGCTGTGTTCCAGTAGGACTACTAGACCGGGAGGGGACCGGTAGAGGTCCCAGTCGGTCTGCTGGCGGTCGGTGAGGATGGCGAGCTGTGTAGCCAGGGTGTGGTTGAGTCACTCGACCAGCTCAAAGTCACTCTGGGGATGTAGGATCTGGAGCAGGACACGTTTCCCACGTAGGTTGCAAGGCTGATGACGGGAGGTTAATAGACAAAAGTGCCTAAGCACCATGCGCCATGCCCTATGGCTCATTAAGGACACTACCAAACATACGTATTAAATAGGGTGACATGTGTATATGTATAGAAATGTTCCTTTTATCATGGAAAAAATATACCACCTGTGGGCAGTCCCTCTCCATGGTAACGGATTGGCGCGGGGCATTTGATTGGCCCCCGCTGATCCCAGAGTTGTACTAATACTGACTGTTTGTCAGTTCTTCTTTATGCCTGATGAAGGTCTGACGACCGAATAATAAAACCTAAACCCAAGTGAAGACAATGTGCGGGATTTTTTCTCTACTTACTTTCTTTGGCTTCCACCTTCCGTGCTTTATGCTCTGACATGTCAAAAATGAATTCGAGAGCAACTCTACCACAATCATTACGAAGATCAATCAGTCATAAAAGCAACCTTCTTATGGCCATAGTGGAGGAAAAGAAATGCTCTACTGCACACATCCTTATATTGCCAATAGGGCTCACATTTTGGGAAGACACAAGTGGCAGGAGGGAGAGAGAGGGAGAGAGCGAGGGGGGGAGAGGGAGAGGGGGAGATGGGAAGAGGGGGGGAGGGGGCAACGGATGGACAGTCATGACTGGCACTTGAAGAGATTGATCACAGTTTCATGTGGAGGGGCTGGGGCATTTTGCCATCTCCCGCTTTGTGAGGAATGTGTCCATTATATCTAATGAGTGGAGTTCCAGCAATGTGGACCTGGTTGACATTTAGAAGATGAACATGCCAACGGCAGGAATATGCTTCTCTCACCGCGGGAATATGCTTCTCTCACCGCGGCGGAGATGGAGTGGTCCGTTTGACACCTCATTACTCGAAACAATTAGTATTGATTGAGAGAAATCCTTTATTTTTCCTTCAATTTTTTTCTTTTTGCGGTTGGATATATGTTGTCAGAATGTTCACCGACAGATTAATCATTAGGTGGGGGGGGGGGGGGGGGGGGCATGTCGTTGAACTTCCCTGATTGGTTGTAATAAAAGTGTGGGTTTTCTGTCATTTCACACCCTGATAATCATTCGTTCTATACCACCTGCTGTCACTAATTCGGGATGCGCAGCCTGATAATGATGGCGGGCATGTGCAGACTGAAAGTATTTTGGGGGACGGTGTGGTATTTAGACCGGTCTCATTATACCGCGCGGCACGTCTAAACTTGACAACCGCGGTACAATAATAATTGACCAACGTCTACACAACATCATTAACCCATTTTCAGCGGGAACCCCTGTATGTGGTTACATACATTATGTTATAATTTATCTATTGAAAAATAGCAGATCTACAAGCTCATAGCGCGCCACCGAGTGGCGCGCTATGAACTTGTAGGTCTGCTATTTTTGAAAAATCGTTAAAATGTGCCTCAAATCTTTCAGAAAATTGTCATGATTTAGGAAACATTTTTTTTAAATTTCGACGTCCGGCCTGAATTGGTTAAAACATCCCCTTGTTTGGTCCGTGGAACAAATGAGAACACCGGTGAGCAAGTGTGCACTGCAGGAGTAGACACAAGAGGGAAGGGGGGGGGGGGGGTGAGCAAATAAAATAAAATAAAATGTGAAGAGTGCTGGCATGGGTGTTTTTCTGTCTTTTTTTTTTTTTTTTGAGGTGGTCTCATCTGGGATATACCGTAGGTAGGGTTGGCTCATTAGTGAGCCTCTAGATGCTGTGTGCTTAGCCCAGGAGTCCTGTGCTGATGCTCGGGGAGTGCTGACTTGTAAGAAACCCCATAGTGCCTCTCCTCTCCCCCCTCCCCTCCACTCCGTACCTTTCCCCCCCCCCCCTCCCCGTCTCTCCCTCCTCGCCATCCAAGCCCGTTTAGTGCCACTGGAATCTCCAAGAGAGCGATTGACCCCATCTGTTCGCTCGCTTGACCGTTTGAGGTCATTTTTCCCTGCAATGGGATAAATAATTGGTTTCTTGCTTCCTAGTCTGCACAATAGTATTATCATGGCTTTATAAATAAATGTGTTTTAGAGGGATAAGGCACAGGGGACTATTGTAGCTTTTTTTTTGTAGATATTCAGCAAATTATATTGCCTCTGCAATAAACACTCTCGCTTATTTACATGGGATAATAAGGGTGACATTTTTCATGCTACTGTGCCTGGGGGGTTGGTAGAGCACACGCACACAATAATACAGACATGCAGTGCGGTGTATATACAGCAGTGGTTCTTTCATGTCAAGGACTGCCAGATTAATATATGTAGGTTACAGTAGTTGGCAGCAGATCTCATCTGAAAATATCAAGGACCCCCCCATACAATATTTGTGTTGTTAAAATGTTTCAATAACATTCACATTTCTAATCACATGCAGTACTGTAGGACTATTATGTAAGATCATTGTAAGATCAAATCACATTCAATAGTGTGAAGTGTAAAGAGAATAACCCATTTTTCGGTGTTTTTGTTTCTTGAGGTTAAGGGCTTGACATTAACTTTTTGAGGCACTTATTGTCGTCCTTGTCCGGGCACATAAGTCACTTGTCCGGAGCACGAGCACACAAATACATTTTAAACCAGCTAACACTAAGTTGGTTTTGGTGAATACAATACGTTTGAATATTAGGTGAATATTCTCAGTTTATAAGTTAAACTTGTAGCACTGCGTGTGCACTCACCCATGCAATTTCAATAATGAATTCCTAAGACTTGAGAGTCAGATAGTGTCCTCTAGTTTCATATCCATTTGAAAGTTATGGCAGAAAACATGCATTTAAATATCACCACCTTTCCACAAGATTCACACAGACAACATTCTCTGTCAGAGACGAGGCCGGACCTGAAATGACTGCTGGACTGAACATATGAAAACTTCCTTTGGGAACAGTCGATGTTTGGGAAGCACAAAGCGTATGGGGCACACAATTGACAGGTGTGTTGCGATTGGCGTGGGGGAATTAATCACACCACCTGCCAATTGTGTGCCCCATACATTTGTGCTTCCCAAAGGACGTTTTGCTATGTTTATTCCGGGCCCCATCGCTCGAGAATGTCCGTGTCCGGCTGGAACTTTCAATGGATATAGAACTAGAGGACAATATCTGGCCAGGGCAGTCTATTTGCTGAATACCGTATAGTTTTTTTTTGTTTTGTTCTTGATTTTATTTTAAAATATGTTTTAAATGTGTAATCATCAAGATTGATGAGCACAAAGAAAGTCGAGATGATGGCCAGTTGCCGTTTGAAATATATTAGTGATGTAGGGTAGTATTTCTCTTTGAAACTAAAGAAACAAGCAGAATAACACAAGGTTTGGTTTGCCTGAAACGGAATGGCGGACAACAATATTAGTAAGAGAAAGCCAGACAATAATGTCAGACAATACTGTTGCTGTTAGGAGCGTCACAGAAAAAGTGAAACAAAGAGTGACTTGTCCAACGGACAAGTACATTTTTATTACTTGTCCCGCACAACAGGACAAGCCTTAATGATGTCTCCCTGTGGTTTTATTGTGGGTGACTTTCACTGGATTCACTTTCAAGCAAGATAGTGTTACTTTAAGCAGGCTTTCAACCACTACGCACGCACGCACACGCACACGTTGTGGCGAGCCTATATTACCATTACACTGTAGGCCTACTTTGGAAGAGAGGGCACACTTTGCACCAATGAACTGTAGCCAGTGTATAGGCCTACCCATACCATTACACTGTAGGCCTACTTTGGAAGAGAGGGCACACTTTGCACCAATGAACTGTAGCCAGTGTATAGGCCTACCCATACTATTACACTGTAGGCCTACTTTGGAAGAGAGGGCACACTTTGCACCAATGAACTGTAGCCAGTGTATAGGCCTACCCATACCATTACACTGTAGGCCTACTTTGGAAGAGAGGGCACACTTTGCACCAATGAACTGTAGCCAGTGTATAGGCCTACCCATACCATTACACTGTAGGCCTACTTTGGAAGAGATGGCACACTTTGCACCAATGAACTGTAGCCAGTGTATACCCACACCATTACACTGTAGGCCTACTTTGGAAGAGAGGGCACACTTTGCACCAATGAACTGTAGCCAGTGTATACCCACACCATTACACTGTAGGCCTACTTTGGAAGAGAGGGCACACTTTGCACCAATGAACTGTAGCCAGTGTATACCCACACCATTACACTGTAGGCCTACTTTGGAAGAGAGGGCACACTTTGCACCAATGAACTGTAGCCAGTGTATACTCATACCATTACACTGTAGGCCTACTTTGGAAGAGAGGGCACACTTTGCACCAATGAACTGTAGCCAGTGTATACCCATACCATTACACTGTAGGCCTACTTTGGAAGAGAGGGCACACTTTGCACCAATGAACTGTAGCCAGTGTATACCCATACCATTACACTGTAGGCCTACTTTGGAAGAGAGGGCACACTTTGCACCAATGAACTGTAGCCAGTGTATACCCATACCATTACACTGTAGGCCTACTGTGGAAGAGAGGGCACACTTTGCACCAATGAACTGTAGCCAGTGTATATCCACACCATTACACTGTAGGCCTACTGTGGAAGAGAGGGCACACTTTGCACCAATGAACTGTAGCCAGTGTATACCCATACCATTACACTGTAGGCCTACTTTGGAAGAGAGGGCACACTTTGCACCAATGAACTGTAGCCAGTGTATACCCATACCATTACACTGTAGGCCTACTTTGGAAGAGAGGGCACACTTTGCACCAATGAACTGTAGCCAGTGTATATCCACACCATTACACTGTAGGCCTACTGTGGAAGAGAGGGCACACTTTGCACCAATGAACTGTAGCCAGTGTATACCCATACCATTACACTGTAGGCCTACTTTGGAAGAGAGGGCACACTTTGCACCAATGAACAGTAGCCAGTGTATACCCATACCATTGCACTGTAGGCCTACTTTGGAAGAGAGGGCACACTTTGCACCAATGAACTGTAGCCAGTGTACGTGGTGTGCAGGTTGTCCTGCACCTCGATGAAAAAAGAAAAAAAAGAAGGTACCTCTTACGCGGCCCCGACAATGCTCGTTTGAGTCATTTAGTGAGAATCCCTTCAGCAATAAAGCTCACTTTTCATTTGGCTCACGCTACTGCGAGTGCCTTAAAGGGCTGGGGGTACTGATGATCCATAATTCAGTCTCATTAGGACACATTAAATTCAGGACCCAGATCTTGATTTCCGCTGACAGTACAGAACAGGGAAAGTCTTCATCAGCAGCTTGTTGGGATTATATCCTTTAAATGGAACTAATTTGCCCAGCCACGGACCAGCAGGGGAGGGCAGCGCGCAGACAAGATCAGACCTTAAGTGGTAGTCATCGCTTATGAACATAAAGGCTGGTCTCGTCGGCGTCGGAGAGCGCTCGCTTTTGGTTATGCTGCTTGTGAATAAATGGGTCACTGTTGGATTCATTGAGGCGGATTTGTGTTAATTACCTCACAATATTATTCAGGCACTCGAGTCCCGTTTTTACAGCAGTTGTCGAGAATCACCACACATTGTGAGCTTAGTAGATCGGCAATCCTTTTTTTTTTTTTTTATTATGTTTTATCCCACAATTTTGTAACTCGTTTTTTCACCCAGTGTCAATTATCTATTGTAATCCTGGGCGCTACACTTACTCTGCCAACCTGGGGGGGTGCAGCGGACTGACCTCATGCTTCCTTCTATGCATGAGGAGTCCTAGCTGCTTCTTTTCACCTGACAGGGGAGTTTCCCCGGCCGGACGTAGCGCGTGGAAGGAACACGTTATTCCGACCAGTTCCTTTCCCCCTCCATCAGGCGCCCCGGCTAGCCAGGGGGAGGTAGTTTAGAGACCAGGATTACGGCATGTTTTTGTGAGGGTGCCTACCCTAGGGGACACGCCGACACGGGGAGAACATGCAAACTCCACACAGAGGCCCTTTTGCCAACCCTGCCTCGGGTATGGGCACTGATGACGCGGAGGAGGGAACACGCCCCCACTGCCCACAGCGTCCCCAGCGGGAATCAAACCCAGGACCTTCTAGCTGTGAGGCGACAGCACTACAGACTGTGCCACCGTGACCCCACTAGATCGGCCATCTTCACAGAACGTCTGGTTCAGCTATAGGGTTTTCATCATGGCTGAGATAATGATTCCTATAGTGTCGCAGTCCCGCCCCCGACGAGCGGCCTGGAAGATAATTTCCTATACATCTTTCCCATAGACCATAGACTATGGGTCGGCGGTTCGAATCCCGGCTCCTCCTGTCTACATGTCGAAGTGTCCTTGGGCAAGACACTGAACCCCAAATTGCTCCTGATGTGCTGGTTGGTACCTTGCATGGCTTCCGCCGCAATCGGTGTATGAATGTGTGTGTGTGTGAATGGGTGAATGTCACCCATTCACACACACACACCGAGTGACGCGCTATGAGCTTGTAGGTCTGCCTTTTTTGAACGACTGACATAGAAACATAGCTTTTTCAGAAAACTGTCAGGATGTAGAAGACATTTTTATAATCGCATCATGTCACTGGACCGATCAGCACCAAGTTGCTTGTGCATTCTGCCATCATAGCAAAGGCAATGGGGATTCTGATACTGTATGTGCATATTGTACATATTGTGAACTTTTTGAGTGCTCATGAGAGTAGTTCTTCCAATTTTGTGAAGGGTCTTAGATCTCGGGGTCACTGTTTCTGAATAATTGGTTAAGACTGACGTCATCAATCGAGGATGTCAACAAGATGTGGCAGATCCTCAAGGAAGCCCATTATAGTAGAGCATAGATCTACACTAAGAGGCATGCCCCAATTGCCATATGCACTGATTGATTTGTCCATCCATCCATCTTCAACCGCTTATCCGTAGTCGGGTCACGGGGGCAACAGCTCCACCAGAGTGCTCCAGACTTCCCTCTCCAGAGCAACATTAGTGACTTCCTCCTGGGGGATTCTGAGACGTTCCAAGGCCAGTGAGTCGATGTATTTCCTCCAACTGCGCCTTGGTCTGCCCCGGGGTCTCCTCCCAGTGGGATTGATTTGTATAAGGTTTATTGTTTGGATTAGTTAATCGGTTCATCGATCGTTAAGAAATGCTTCAATTAAACCTTAATTTTCACTTTTCTAATGGCCACACTCGTGGCCGAGGAACGAGGAGCTGGTTAAAAAAAGTCCTGCTCCACCTTTGTAGCCACAGAAACGGCTTTGCTTTTGCATGTGAGGTGACAGACAAAGATACTATTTCCTGGCCTTGTATCTCAAATGGTTCCCACTTTGGGAACCACTGGTGTAGGTGACCATCACAAAGACACTATGGTTGTAGCGATGACAGGCTTGGTTCTGGGTCTTGTAGTAAACCTTCTGCCTCCCGTAATGCTCCACATGATGAAGTCATACTTCAGACGCAAATCATATTGATGAATGCCACGTAAGAACAACTTTTTTTTTGTTATTGTTTGATAAGGCTTTATATTTGATTTGATTTTATGCCCTTATCAGTAGGGAAAATAATAACACAGGCTACAATGCCTGCCCATTTTAAAGTTAATTTACATGTAAAGTAGAATGAGCTGTGACAAACCTGTGTGTGTGCACGCAGATGATCATACATATTCAGTAAAGCTCATATAAAAATAAACTATTAATAAATTTGTCTACTATCATCAGATTACGTGAAAACAATAATTGGCTGCTAGTTAATAGAACAACAAATAGCCTTATGGTCGACCTACATGTCCTGCCACTGTGAAAACTAAATAGTATTTCTGTTGCCGGCATGCATGCAGCATTCCTTGCAGTATCAACACTACCCTTTCTTCTAGAACACTTGTGATTAATCACAACTAGTTGCAACATATCGTGGCATCCCGCACTGTGCAACGTCCCGGGGCAATTTGCATCTTTGGTGTGACGTGCGCGACTGCCGCAAAATAATACACTATTCCTGTGAGAGAAGTCTCTGGCGGAGCTTGAATTCCATGTTGTTTGTAAAACGGGTTCATTGAGAAACCAGACATAAAAGGTTCTCTAGAATGTTCTAGAAAGTTATTTTAGTATGTGATGTTTCTTTGTGGAGCCATTACAACTTTTTCAGCATTGAAGAACCACTTGTATTTTTTATGTACGTACACCATACAGACGGTTATACAACTAACTAATTAATTAAAATAAGTCCTGGATTGTAGCTTAAAAAAGCTGGCTCGATCTGTGGTGGGAGTTGAAGGACGACACTTTACCCCACGCAGTAAGCTGCCAGAATGGAGTTTGATAGCTGTCAGTTTCACATCAATCAGTGGAGTACTGGGTGGAAGTGGCTATGCCAGCGCGCTCTCTCTCTCGCGCACACACACACTCACACTCACTCACACTCTCTCACACACACGTACACACACACACACACACACACACACACACACACACACACACACACACACACACTCACACTCACACTCACACTCTCTCACACACACACACACACACTCACACACTCTCACTCTCACTCACTCACACTCTCTCACACACACACACACACACTCTCTCACACACACACAGACACACATGCACGTCTGACAGACAGACACTCAAAGGAGACCTTTTCAGCCCTTTTATTTATACAGTTATGTACCTTAGAGTTAGTTTTTTTCTTTCTCTGAAAATGAAATGATTACAGAGGTCAGGACCTGAGAGATCTTATAGCTGCCGATGGTCATGTCTCTCTCTCTCTCTCTCATACACATTCACCATCTGCCGTCCTCCATCTTAAATCTCCACCACGAGACTCTCCTGTCCCTCAGGCTAAGGCCTGACTCACACCTTCGCAACAGATTGATGTATAGCTGATGCATGAGACTTATTGACTGATGCAAGCTCACAATGCATTTCCAATGAGAGTCACATGGTTTGACACAACATTTGTGTTGTATGAGGGGGTGGGGGGCAGTCGAAACACAGCCGAAAGCCGTACAACACAAATGTTGTGTCAAACCATGTGACTTCCATTGGAAATGCATTGGGGAAAGATATAAACAAACCCTTTCATACATCTAGCATGCATCAATGTTGTATGCTAGATGCGAAGGTGTGAGTCAGGCCTTATAGTGCACTATAGTTCCCAGCGGGTGGACCCACTGGTGGGCCATAAGGATATTGCAAGTGGTTTCCCAAATAATTTGCAAAATACAGTATGAGATTCCCCATCATTTAGCTGAATATTGCAGTCATGGTTATTGAAGATTTTCAAAAAATATGGTTTTATCTTTGGCCAAATAGTATGCAGCCTAACTTTTATTACCATCTACGTACATGTTTGTACCTAAAGCTTTATATCAAATATGGAGCCGTTTAGCCGAAAATCAGCTTTTAACATTGGTCCGGGTGCTAGGCAATGCCTCCCTCACCCCCAGCACCAGGATCTTTGCACACAGCCCCCATAGACCCCTCCGCTGTCCATGGTCTTTCTTTTTTTTAAAGATATTTTTTTTGCGGCTTACGCCTTTTATTGTTTTTTGAAGGGACAGACAGTAGGCTGACAGGAAACGGGAGAGAGATGGGGGAGGACATGCAGTAAAGGCCGTGTCGGGCTCGGGAGTCGAACCCGCGGCACACTGCGACTGGATTACCAGTCGGGTGCCCAGACGGTTACGCCACCGCCTGGGCCTCCATGGTCTTTCTGATCCATCCGAGGTTCGGATGTCATTTGTGATTTTCACTTCCGACATGTTAACGTTTCTGGCGACTAGTAAACAGCGTGAGCTCATGCTAATGCAAACCGATCGTTACAATGGTGGCCTCCAGGCCTGGAAACGGGAAATGAAAATGACCAAATACAGGCAAAAAGTTCTGGCAGGGTTTACCGAAACTCTGCTGGCACAGAAATAATGAACTGTGTTTATAAACTATCGTATCGTAAAATAATTGAAAAGACTGAAATATGACTCCTCATCACACATTTTCATATTTTCAGGATTTTCAAGTTGGACCCGCCAAGACTGATTTGCATACAGGGCCCAGAAAATGGGTCTGCAGCCATGCTGACGACTCGGGCAGAAGAGGTACAGTATACTCAATAGATTCCCCCTAGTCAAACTTTCTCCACTTGACTGATTTCTTGCATATTTACATATTTACAAGAAACACATGCACACACAAAAAACACAACTCTCATTAACCCATTACAACCGGGGAAGCATTTGTGTCATTTTTAATTTGAGATAAAAAAAAATCACACCCGTGTGAACTGAGTGGTGCAACCCCCCCCCCCCCCCCCCCCCCCCTCTCTCTCTCTCTCTCTCTCTCTCTCTCTCTCTCTCTCTCATTAGCAGGCAACAGTGCAGCACTATCTCTCTCTCTCTCTGTTTCTGGCACAACAGCGCCCCTACTGGTACTCATGAGTCACACATGAGTCACACACATAGTCACAAACATAGGTTAACGTCACAGACATTGCTGTTCCTTGGAGTGGTTGCACCACTCAAAAATCTTTTTGGGGGGGTCCTTATTGGCATGAAAAAGTTTGAGCACCACCGCAACATACGTGGTATATTTTCAGAAAACTGTAGACATTAAAATGAATGTCTGAAACATGTATAGAATCAGCCTTCAGGTCTTAGCGGGTTAATTAATCCATTGAGACCTGGAACGCATCCATGTCACGTTAGCGTTTAACCACATTAACAATAAACCCATTTTGGGCGGGAACCCCTTTTGGTGTTTTATACATTATGTTATAATTTAGCTATTGAAAAATAGCAGATCTACAAGCTCATAGCGCGCCACCGAGTGGCGCGCTATGAACTTGTAGGTCTGCTATTTTTGAAAAATCGTTAAAATGTGCCTCAAATCTTTCCGAAAATTGTCATGATTTAGAAAACTTTTTATTTTTTTTTAATTTCGACGTCAGGCCTGAATGGGTTAAAGTAGCGGAGCAAAGTTGCTGGCCTGGGTCATGTAGGGGCCGCTATGCCCCGCTGAACCATCTCCATCTGCCCTTGGCGCTCGCTCTCTCTCTCCCGGTGAGACGGGAGGCCATGCAGAGAATCTCCATACTGCGCTTGCTCCTGTCAACCTATTGCGCTACCTTTCAACCAGCCTTTTTACATTTGCATGGTAATTATCTGCACAAGAGCATTTTGTGCTCTCTTATTTTTCAGAGAGTATTAAGTAGGCCACGCAGACAACAAACGTAAAGTGTGTGTGTGTGTGTGTGTGTGTGTGTGTGTGTGTGTGTGTGTGTGTGTGTGTGTGTGTGTGTGTGTGTGTGTGTGTGTGTGTGTGTGTGTGTGTGTGTGTGTGTGTGTGTGTGTGTGTGTGTGTGTGTGTGTGTGTGTGTTATACTTAACTCATTTAGGCCTGATGTCGAAATAAAAAAAAAGTCTTCTGAAAGAATATATATTCAAACATTTGTGCCGCAGTTTCACGATTTTTCAAAAATAGCAGACCTACAAGCTCGTAGCGTGCCACTCGGTGGCGCGCTATGAGCTTGTAGATCTGCTATTTTTCAATAGCTAAATGTATAACATAATGCTTAGATAAAACACCAAAAGGGGTTCCCGCCCAAAATGGGTTAAGTTGTGAGGGCCAAATATCCCCATGATGATTAGTAGACTTTAAGAAATAGACATTTTGAGGACAATTATCCTGGCCATGCATCACAATATACACTATGGTTGTTTTATGATTTTAAAAAAATGGTGTGGAAAAAGTCTAGTCTATTTTGCAGTGGCAAATACAATGGTGAACGGTATTGTTAGTTCTCAGTGTGAAAGTCTTACAATGAAGAAAACATGCAGGTGAGGATTAGAGAGTGTGTTTAGAGGTTGGGTTATGTGCCAGTGTCAAGCACCGACAGATGTACAAGCTCTCAGAGCATTGCAGCATGATGCGTTGTGAGATCAGATCAGTTGGTAGATCAGTTGTTTTCACTGCGACGCGTTGTGGGCTTTTGGATCTGCTATGTTCAGTGTGTGACAACGCGCAACTATAACTCGGTCTCAAAACCTCCCAAAGAATTAGGAAAATGTCCTCACAAGTATATACAAATGTACGTACCTCCGTGCATGGCGTGGCGGCACACGTGTGTGCAAGTGTTTGAGCTTTGTATGCAAATCTACTGTCTGAGCTACTTACCGTTCATCCACTGTGCACGTTCATGTGTTTCTGTTCACTGGAGCTCCTCCAATGTGCCTTATACACACAGTTTTATATTCAATATAGGCTCTGTCATCCTCGTGTATTCCATTTGCATGTTTTGGGGGAGCTGTGTTGTATTGTGTGTGCGCGTGTTTGTGCGCTCGCTTGTGTGCGTTGCCATTCGCTCCGGGGGAAAGATGTCAGTGACGGCAGCAGAGGCTTGTTAACTTCTTAACTAGTATAACTACACACAAAATCCCCCAAATGAAGCATGACAACCCATGTGTACATACCGTAACATGTATGGCACAATGCAGCCATGCAAAAAAAAGTCTTAGGCTTGTTCCCCTCCCTTAAACGACGCTCTATTGTGAATCTGCCATGGCAGATGCTGTATAGTATGTGATGCAGGGCTGGGCAATTAACCAAACATATATTGAAACTGATATCGTCGTTGTCAGGAGAAATATGGAGATAAACCTTATCTCCATATTTTAAACTTTTTGCGTTTTTGTTTTTCTCACATCTAACACAATCAGCGCCAGGATTTCTTTCAAAATAGGGTGCCGGGAAGATATGGCTGTTTTTACTCTGTAAGGCCCCCCCACTTTCTGTTCCGGGAAAAAAACTGGGAGACATATTTTTGCTTGCTTACCTCGCTAAGATTCTGATAAAAGTCGCTTCATATCGCTCGCTCGCTTCATATTTCATATTTTGAACGAGAGGCATGTTGAAGTCAGAAATGAAGAGCTTAGTATATCCATCTGGTCAAAACCACGGAGAGCTCCTTAGATTACGCGCGCCGAGCCTTTCTTTGTGAACGGTAAACAGGGAAGTGAACGACAACGCGCATGCGCGAAAGAGCAAAGAGTATGGTGCAGAAGGAAAGGCCAACTAAAAAAAAAAAAATTAAAAAATGTCTATTTTTCTCCCGGTTGATATCATTGAAAATGAAGACGTGTACACACGTTTTCAGCTTTCTGATCTTCTACGTTTGCCAATTTGAATCGAGAAAAGTAACGGTTTTGGACATAATGAGGTTTCCACTCGACAGAGACGTTAGAATGTACTGTGGGTTTATCAGATAACGAGAGGCAGTTTTTATTTTCTTGTACAACGAATTGACACACATATATTCCAATAGATTTCTTCTTATTTTTGATAATCAACTAATTTGATTAGTCTGATTAACTACTTAACCCCGTTGTTAAAATGGTGGCATAGGCCTACAAAAAGAGTGAAAATAGCCGATCGTTCTACAAGCTCACAACACATCGCATTGTGACACGTTGTGAACTTTAACAATTTAAAACAAAAGCAATCATTACAATTTTGCTATTTGCAAATTAGGCATTTAGCAGACGCTCTTAATCCAGAGCGATTTACAGTAAGAACAATACATAATACATCAAATAGAGTACATAGAAATAGTCTTCAAGGATCATAAGCAAGCTAAGAACCGATCCGTCTAACAGTAGAATATATGTACAACTAGAAAAAGTGCCCTTCCGGGCACAGGTCTCCACCAGGAGGATAGGAGTGTGTGTGATGTTTGGCAAAATGTTTAGGAGTAATATAAACATGTTTTTTTGTTTGTTTGTTTGTTTCTTGCAACAATTTTCTTCATTTTGTTGAGGAAATGCAGAGCCAGATCACTCATAGCATCTCTGAGGATAGAATTCTGGATGAGCAGGACATGTGCATCATTTTGTACAAAACGGGCTACTCCTGAAAACTTTGGAAGGCAATCTTAGCCAATCATTGTAGAATCTGAGAAATCCAACAGGCTCGTCTTGATCACATGACTACAGAGATCATGTGTACCGATTTGCGTGAGATTTGGATGAAATCTGTGCGACTAACATAAACAATGTGTTTTGCAGAAATCGGCCTCATGGTGGCGCTATAACCGGCAGATGTGGGGGGATGCAGGGAAAATGTTTTGCCATGGCCTCTAGGGAGTGCGCATACAAAAGTTGTATACAGATCGATGCAGTTATAGGTAAAAACAGGAATTGGCCTGTTATAGCGCCACCGTGAGGCTGATTTGGGAAACAAATTGTGGCATGTTGTCCTCGGCCTAGTGGAAATTTCATGGAAATTGGACACTGTGTTTGTGATTTGTGGCATTTTGTTCGAAACGGACCAATCATGTGAGCTTTGGAAGCCAATCTTAGCCAATCAGGATGGAAGATGGGAAATTGTGCAGATCCGTGTTGATCACATGACTATGGAGATAGTGTATACCAAATTGTGTGATGTATGGATAAAATGTGTACGAGTTATCTACAGAAATGTGTTTTGCCTAAATTGGCCTCATGGTGGCACTATAACTGGCCGTTGAGGATTTTTTGGGGCAGAGGTTCATCGTTGGCATCCAGGGAGTTTGTGTGCACAGTTTGGCATGGATCGGGCCAACGGTGGCAGAGATTAGCTGATAACGGAAGGACGGAAGGACACACGGACGGAGTGCAAAACATACTTTCTCCCCATACAGTACTATAGAGTGCTATCTAAATTATAAGTTTAGCCTTTGCATACGCCTTTGAGGTCGTTGAGGCTAGTGCATGTGTGTTCATTAAATCATATCAAGGCAAACATTTTGAGTTGTAGGCCTAAATATTGATTCGAAGTCATATTGCCAGCCTTAACCCATTTTGGGCGGGAACCCCTTTCGGTGTTTTAAACATTATGTTGTAATTTAGCTATTGAAAAATAGCAGTTCTACAAGCTCATAGCGCGCCACCGAGTGGCGCGCTATGAGCTTGTAGGTCTGCTATTTTTGAAAAATCGTGAAAATATTTATTTCAGAAAACTGGAGGATTTAGAAGAATTTCAGGCCTAAATGGGTTAAACTTTTGTCCTTCAGAAAAATAAATAAAAACAAATCCAATCATCCATTTCAGTGGGTAAACATGTTGACCTTGTGTAGCGCGGTATAGCCTTGCAGAAGCCTCATATCTCCCTTGGCAAGGGGAGACTCACCTTTGGCTAAGCAGTAGTAGACGTTTTGGTTTCCTGGAGCCATGGTCACCACCTGGCTTGTGCTGCAAGTCAAGCTGGATCCGTTTATCAAATCATTACCCCATGGTCCAGCTGGCCCGCACGCAGACACAACCCTGGGCTGTTAACCCAAAATATAGCACAACCCATATTTGCAGCTGACTTAAAGTCGCTCATTTGGGTTCATCGACTAATCGAGAAGCAGTTGTTTGTTTATTGATTAGTGTTCTTATACTGTATATCAACACATCAATTTTCTTTTGTAATTAACTAAATTGATCTTTAGTTAAAGGACCACTTCACCACTTTTCAACATCTCTTCATATCATTGGTCCTCACTAATGTTCATGATAAAACACCACCATTTCTTCCTACTCAGTCTGTGTCTCATAGGAGTAGCCTGGCTAATAAGCCAGACTAATATCACACAACACTGTCGCGGTATATTCGTCTGGGCTGGCTCCACTTGGATTTCATTTCCCGGGGGGCGGGTTCAAACATTTTCTCTTTGACGCAATTGGTCAGAGCTACTGTCAGTCAAAAGTCTCAAGCATTGAACGTCACTGTACCAAAGCCCGCCCATATTGCATACCGTGTCCCGATTGGTCCGACCTGTTCTCGGTTGTAGGAAAGAGGCGTGCTACTGAGCCTCGCCAGACCGTAATCCGCTGGTAGGCAATTTTTTTTTGCCAACGGCTGATTCGGTCTGGTTTATTAACCAGGCTATCATAGGAGGGCTTTGGGCAGTTCGGACACCCGTCCACCAGTGACATCATCATTAGGCAGATTGTTTTTAAACAAGATTTGTTTTAAAATATATTTAGATTTTTATTATCGTGAGAACGATGGCTTCAACCTTTGCATTGCAACTTTTCAGGAAAAGAAAGCCTGCCGTTTCTATTAGCTTGGATTCACCATCGATGATGTCACTGGTGGACGGGTTTCTGAACTGCCCACAGCCTTCCTATGAGACACAGACTGAGTAGGAAAAAATTGTGGTATTTTATCATGAACATTAGTTAGGACCAATTATAGGAAGAGAAGTTGAAAAGTGGTGAAGTGGTCCTTTAACCTAAAATAGTTCAAAACAGCCAATATACGAATTTGTAGATCTGCTATTTTCACATGCACACAAAGAAAGTTCATCAATTGTAATCGAGGCTAAAGTTAGAAATAACCGTGAATATTAATTTGAAGTTGTTTCGCCTGTAGCCCATAGGATCATTCCAAAATTGCCTTTCTTAGCCACTGCCACTTTGTTCGACAATGCTGACACATTCCACTGTTCAGTTTGTGTGGGTTTTACTTGCTGGGCCATGCACATTTCCAAAGGTGGATATTAATGTGTGGATGCTATACCCTGAGGGGCTGTACACGAACAAAGCAACTCTCACTTAATTTAAGTGCCAGCGTCATTAATACCGTTTCTAAAGGCACCGTTAATTACATTTTTGTGTGAGTATTGTGGTGATTAGCACTGCATTGGTTTTTGGCCTTTGTAATTACAGTTAGTCAAACCTTGGAGGAGGAAAAACTCAACGGGGTTTAATAACGGTGTGGCTGCTGGGTGGATTTGGGATTCGACTTATGGGCCCTATTTTCGTCACTGCCTTACCCCTTATCCCTAAACTTCTTTTCCCCCTTTTTTTTTTTTTTTTTAACATTTTTGAATAGTTCAACTAGCCGATCTAAGTAACTCAAAATGGTAAATGGTGCATTTATATAGCGCCTTTATCCAAGGCGCTTTACATAGATTGTGCATTACATTCACCCATTCACACACACATTCATACACCGATGGCAGCGGAAACCATGCAAGGCACCAACCAGCACATCAGGAGCAATTAGGGGTTCAGTGTCTTGCTCAAGGACACTTCGACACTAACTCTCGGGGAGCCCGGGTTCGAACTGGCGACCTTGCGGTTACCATCCAGCCACTCTGCCACCGCCACCCCTATAACTATTTCAAAATGTTTTTAAAAATATTAAAATATGGCAAAAAAAAAATGGAGGAAGAGGAAGGTGGCGCGCAAGATGGGGCCCATTATGTGGCAAATGTCTGCAGCTTCCCGTATGTCTGTCATGCAAGCATTTTGTTTTCTTTCTGCATCTATTTTTCAGATCCAAAAGGGAGATGATAGGCATTTGCCCTGGGACCCAAACTAAACGCGTCCTATCCCATAACCCTGGAGGGTCGTTGGGTCACTAATGTGCAGCTCTCTCCAAACCACTCTGTCCTCGGCAGCTCTCATTGCCTCGCTGCAGTTTCAAGTAAGTCCTCCGATGTTGTCTTCCATCTTGTCCTTTGTCTCCCTCGTCTCCTGCCACCTTGTACGGTGGTGGTGGTGCCTTGCAGGATGGTCTTTGCAAGGCCTGAGGCTCTGATGACGTGTCCACTCCATGTTTCTGCCTTATGACAGTGTTAAGCAGGT
This sequence comes from Electrona antarctica, assembly GCF_951216825.1. NCBI lineage: Eukaryota > Metazoa > Chordata > Actinopteri > Myctophiformes > Myctophidae > Electrona > Electrona antarctica. The sequence goes on along the minus strand of NC_136802.1, from coordinate 32,962,938 downwards.
CATCATGTGGGCCAATGGCTTGGCTGATCTTTTTCAGTAATTCCTTGTTTGTGAATTGTGACATAACTATACTACTACTACAACTACTTAATTATTATTATTTTTATTGTATTTATTATGGACATAATTGGATTTATTTAATTGTATTCATTGAAGGACACTCAACTAAAACAAGACTGTGTAATAATGGCGCAACCACTCTAGGAATCTCTGACGTCATGTTGATGACAATTTACAATTTAGGCATTTAGCAGACGCTCTTAATCCAGAGCGATTTACATTAAGCAAGAACAAAAAGCATGGGAATACATCACATATATAAAATGCATTTATCAAGAACATGCTTAAGCTAAGAACGTAACTAGAACATATCTATATAATGACACTATACTGTACATATAAACTATACATATATACTATACTATGCTGTACATATATACTATGAAGTGCTATGACTACATACAATGCAAGTATTGTGCTGTCTACATGACATGCTATAAGTCTGTTTCAAATGCTATCTAAGTCTAAAAAGTGCTGTCTAAGGGGGTAGGGTAAATTCTATGATCCATTCCATGATGGAGTCTGAAAAGGTGGGTTTTCAGACTACGGCGGAAGATACGGCGGAAGATCGGGAGTGATGACGTCAGTCTGGCCCAATGGAGGGATGGTGGATCCACAAAATCATGAATTCACAAAATGTGAACAAACATAAAGGGTACTGACTGCATTGGACCTATACCAGCAAGTGCACACAATAAACGTGATGGTGTAGTTAGTTGTTTGCGAGATTATCTGTGGACTGGACGGGCTTTACGGATTTACGGACAACAATGACAAATTAGAATTCTATACGTCTCCCCCCCCCCCCCCCCCCCCCCTAGGCACCGCCCTGTACATACATTACACCCTGAACAAAGAGGGTGATGAATTAATTATTATGAGACTGCAGCGCTTTTGTGCAGCACCTTTTGTGCAGGTAGATCTCTGTTGTGATGCTTAACTCATTGTAAGGCATTCCAAACAATGTGGCAGGGGTCCCGCGTATACGTGCGCACCTCTCGGTATTTATTGGATAATTGGTGGACAAACGGAGAGCGCCACGGCTTCCATTTGCCAGTGGCGAGACCGCGGCACTAATTAACATCCGGAACAGCCACTATTCCCCGCGATTGTTTTTTGAACAATTGGCTCTGCGCACATGTCTTCCCCACAGCACTTATGTCATTAACACATTTTGGGCGGGAACCTTTTGGTGTTAGCATTATGTTATGCTTTAGCTATTGAAAAATAGCAGATCTACAAGCTCATAGCGCGCCACCGAGTGGCGCGCTACGAGCTTGTAGGTCTGCTATTATTGAAAAATCGAAGAACGACTGACATAGAAACATAGCTTGTTCAGAAGACAGGATGTAGAAGACATTTTTAGAATCTGATCTCAGGTGAAAACGGGTTAATGTGACAACACCGTGTTAAAGGGACTACATGCGGCAGTTGATGGCCCGGTTCACTGGAGAACGCAAAGACAGAAGAGTCAGCTCAAGTTCAGAGAGAGAGAGAGAGAGGGAGAAAGAGGGGGATGTGTCGGGGACCGCTGATCTGCTAGACTGACGTTATGTTATTAGTTTAGTTTGTTTATTAGACCTTTATTTTTTACCAATTATTAAGACCTGAGGCCGATTCTACATTAGCCAGTGGTTCTATATGTATTTGGCCACGGACCCCCCGCATCTAAATAATGTTTTGTGACCGGGACCCCCAGAAGAGAAGATTTGTGCTAAAAAATAATAATAATAATCCAAATGATTCATTTGGATTATTATTCTACAATCTTGCAATGTAGATATAATGACACGGATGCTTTCCCGGTTCTAATGGGTTCAGTGTGAATACTGTTGAGACAATGGGCTGTATTTTGAGTGTCTTAAGTACCAGGTCTTATTACTTAACTTAAGACCTGGAGGCGTGGCCAATGCTGTTTTGAGTGGCCAAACAGCATTGGCCACACCTCCAAGTCATAAGACCTGGTACTTAAGACACTCAAAATATAGCCCAATGTATTTTAACCCTCCGGTCTAGAGTCTAGAGTAGACTTATAGTCAACTGAACCTCAGTTGGCTCAGAATATGGATGCTGAGCTTAAAGTGCAAGACGACTTTGGTAGAGGCTTGGGTTGTGTAGTTTAAAAAGCAGGTGGCTTGGGTTGTGTAGTTTAAACAGCAGGTGGCTTGGGTTGTGTAGTTTAAACAGCAGGTGGCTTGGGTTGTGTAGTTTAAACAGCAGGTGGCTTGGGTTGTGTAGTTTAAACAGCAGGTGGCTTGGGTTGTGTAGTTTAAAAGGCAGGTGGCTTGGGTTGTGTAGTTTAAAAGGCAGGTGGCTTGGGTTGTGTAGTTTAAAAGGCAGGTGGCTTGGGTTGTGTAGTTTAAAAGGCAGGTGGCTTGGGTTGTGTAGTTTAAACAGCAGGTGGCTTGGGTTGTGTAGTTTAAAAGGCAGGTGGCTTGGGTTGTGTAGTTTAAAAGGCAGGTGGCTTGGGTTGTGTAGTTTAAACAGCAGGTGGCTTGGGTTGTGTAGTTTAAAAAGCAGGTGGCTTGGGTTGTGTAGTTTAAAAAGCAGGTGGCTTGGGTTGTGTAGTTTAAAAAGCAGGTGGCTTGCGCGCATCCAGTTCCTGGCTGGTGCCGGACCAAGGCAAGTACAGGGAAAGAAGAGATTCCGCACACAGGATTGCTCCAATGGTGTTTTCTTTTTATTGAAACACCATAATATAAGACACGACGTTTCGACCGCAGGCGGCCTTCATCAGGTGATGGGTTGTGTAGTTACCTTGCCATGATGTAACTCCAAATGTGGACAAGAAATCAGAAATAATTGCTCCAGTGATTAGAAATTAAAAATTGATGATTCAAAATCCTGAGGCCAACATCACGGAAGACTTACCATCTTCTCGGCGATTTGGAAAATAGCCCGTCCAGCGTTGCTCCTGTCCAAAATATAAAACATTAAGACAAAGCATCAAACAATGAAACACGATATGGCGTATCAAATAGCATAAAAGCACCTACTGTACAGAAAACATACAATAATAACCGAAAACACATTAGTAATGGAAACTGAACCTGCCTTCAAACCATTCACTAAACCAGATTAGTTCCTCTAGCCCAGGGTTCCCCAATTAATTTTCCTCAAGGGCCATATTTTGACTAGGGTACCAGGCTGGGGGCCGAGTCCGCACGCATGAGGTCGAGGTCTTGCCCTGAAAATTCATTTTCAGGGCAAGACCCCATTTGAAAAGGATGCCCAGTTTGACATGCATAGGCTACTGACCCCCATTTAATGCCATTTATATCTGGGATCCCCTAAAAAAAAAAAAAAAAAAAAAAACTTAGGGCTGCAATTTTGCATTCAAACTATAATTACTTGCTTCGTGTGAGATATACAGTACAGTACAGTAACCGTACCCACAAAGGTAAGAGGAAAGGAGCCCAAGGATGGACTCATAAATAACCCATTTAGGCCTGACCTCAAAATTAAAAAAAAAATCTTCTAAATCCTCCAGTTTTCTGAAATAAATATTTTCACGTTTTTTCAAAAATAGCAGACCTACAAGCTCGTAGCGCGCCACTCGGTGGCGCGCTATGAGCTTGTAGATCTGCTATTTTTCAATAGCTAAATTATAACCTAATGTTTAAAACACCAAAAGGGGTTCCCGCCCAAAATGGGATAAATATGTGCCAGTGAGCGAGTCTCTGCAAGGCCAGTGAAGGTCACCCATCTCTGACATAATTTATACAGTAAGTTAACAATGAGTGAGTGAATGCTTTGATGATGGCATAATTCCAGATACTGAGCTTCAGATGAAATTAACTTAAACCCTAGTGCCCCTAGGCAGGCTATGGTGTCACCATTCAGTGACAGAAAAAAGCAGATCTACAAAAAGGAGGCTTTACCCTGCTTAACCCATTTTGGGGCGGGAACCCCTTTTGGTGTTAGCATTATGTTATGCTTTAGCTATTGAAAAATAGCAGATCTACAAGCTCGTAGCGCGCCACCGAGTGGCGCGCTACGAGCTTGTAGGTCTGCTATTTTTGAAAAATCGAAGAACAGACATAGAAACATAGCTTTTTCAGAAAACTGTCAGGATGTAGAAGACATTTTTAGAATCTGATCTCAGGTCAAAAAGGAGATCGTACTCTAATCAATACAGCCCGATTGGAGAAAAGATTGATTTACAGAATAGAATGAAAACAAATTAAAGGCGCAGTGACGTTTCGCCAACACCGTCTCGGTTATTCAGAGACGTTCAATAGCGTTTTAACGACCTTGGAGAAGAAGTAAACAAGTGCAAACTCTAAAAATGAAGCCATTAATGGGAAAATGGTCTCATGTTTGTTCGCCTAAATTGTCTCACTGTTCTGCCGTCCTTGTGCTCTGCGGTATACGGCCGAATTGCTGTGAATAAAAAACGACGGCATGCAGGCCTTGGCGGCGGTATGGTCCTTCTTTTTTTTTTTAGAACAATGTGTGCAGAGAATCTGCTTAAGTTTGAGCTTGCTGCTGGGCAGGAGACGCTTCACCACAAAGTGGCACAGCAGGACAGAAGATCCATAATGATAAGGTTGCACAATGACTACGTATAGTCTTCTAAAGGTTTCTAAAGAGGGCTGTGACCTCCACTGAGGATGTTTACCAGTACGCCGGCATGCCCTTTCCCAGTGGTGGAGAAAGTACTCCATTGTTTTACTCAAGTACATGTATCGATACTGGAATGTAGTAATACTCTGTTACAGGTAAAAGTCCGGAATTGTAAATGTACTTGAGTAAAAGTACAAAAGTATTGGTATCAAAATGTACTTAAAGTAACAAAAGTAAAAGTAGTCATTGTGCAGATCGTCTCATTTCAAGTTTTCAAATGTGTAAAAATCTTTTGAAGATGGCAGATCTACAAGCTCACAATGCGTCACATCGTAATGCATTTGTGAGCTTGTAGATCGGCTATTTTCGAATGGCCGAAATGTATATAGGGCTGAAGAGGTATAATGTATGTTGTAATAATAATCAAAATCTACAAAGTAACTAGTCACTAAACTTTTTCAAATAATTGTAGTGGAGTAAAAGTACAACATTTGGATCTGATATGTAGTGGAGTAGAAGTCAAAGTATTGGGGAAAAATTGGAAATACTCAAGTAAAGTACAAATACCTCAAAAGTACAGTACTTAACGCATTTTGGGCGGGAACCCCTTTTGGTGTTAGTATTATGTTATGCTTTAGCTATTGAAAAATAGCAGATCTACAAGCTCATAGCGCGCCACCGAGTGGCGCGCTACGAGCTTGTAGGTCTGCTATTTTTGAAAAAATCGAAGAACGACTGACATAGAAACATAGCTTTTTCAGAAAACTGTCAGGATGTAGAAGACATTTTTTAGAATCTGATCTCAGGTCAAAATGGGTTAAGGTCCTTAGTTACTTTCCACCACTGTCGAGAACTAATGCATGCATGCTTTCCTATAGAGACACTGTGATTGCACGGGTCTCTCTTTGGTTCCAGGACAAGCATTCAGCCAGCAAGCCGTTTGTCCTTCTAATTTCGGAGCGATATTAATGGTCCATCAGTTCAAAACCACCAGCCATTTATAGAACGACAAAACCAAACGAGGAAACGCGTTGATTGTTTTGCTGTCTAATTAGACTGGGATAGCGGGGCAGATAGTGGAAATAATCGTTCACTTGCGGATACAAGCACCAAAATTGGCACACATACTCCTTAGGGATGGCTCTTTTGATAAAACCATTGTGCCAAATCAAATTTCAATATGGCGGCCATTTTTCAAGATGTTGTCTAATAAGCCCTGCATCTTTTAGCTAGATTACATGAAGTGTACCATGTATGATGTTCAGTTAGACAAACGCGCCTGAATTGACATGTTACCAGCACGGGAGAGCCGAGCCAATGGTAAAGGGGCTATACATGACTTATTCATGGTCTTACCAACATGGTGTACAGATCGCACAGGACTTAAATGATACTGGATGAACGATCGGGCTAGGTGTAGATTTTATTGACGAACCTAGTCATATCCCATACCTTATTGTGCATGATGGCGGTAAAAGGATAATCCCTCTTCACTGAATACAGATAATGATCATACTGTGATACCTTGATTACCATTCACCAAGATGTCTAATATAGACCCAGGACCGCCTAAATTAAACACTGACTGGAGCAAGTGTTGTCTTTGCAAAGAGAAGAATAGTATGAGCTCTCATCACCACATGCAAGACAATCACAACAACAACTAATATTCCCTTGGTGACATTGAATAAACTCTGAGGAGGAACAAGGCGCAATATCACAAAGGTTGTCGCATTATGTTCAACAACACGAAACTGGAGAGAGTGAGAACCACAAAACGAAAAGCAGAGAGTGCTCGGCCAGTGGAATGCCAGACCAAGTGGAGTAGAACCAGCATTAAAAGCCATGTTTCAGATGTGACAAAGATGTCGCATACTCTGAACTCACAAGAAAGCTATGATGATGAATCTCAATAAGAGAGTTGCAAGACTCAGTGGTGGAGATGTTATTGCACAGGAGCTCCAATACCACGCTGCATGCTTGGCAGACCTGTACAATAGAGAGAGGTCGTACCTCAGAGCCACAAAGAGACTGGAAAAGGAACATTCAACCGAAGAGGATGCCCAGTTGCCCACCTACAGGAATTCTCAGAGCTAGTCACATATCTAGTGGAGACCACCAGATCTGGTGAGGGTCCTTTAGTCCTCCGACTTGCAGACATATCGTTCACCTGTACGCCCAGTGCCTGGAACAGCTGGGTGTTACTGTTGATGCACCTGCTGTCAACTCCACAAGACTGAATGAAAAACTGCTGTAAGAAATACCTGATTTGGAGGGACTTGTGGTCCAGCATATATGTCTTCGTAAGATGTTAGCTGCTTTGCTAAGGACAATAGCTTCACTATAAGAGTCAGAGGCTTCTGACAAGCCAAAGCCTACATCTTTCTGGAAAGCCAAAAGAACATCCCTTCCCTGCTTGTGAGCATCCAACTCAGGTATTTCTGACAGCATGAGTTTTTCCTTCAGTCTTGTGGAGTTGACAGCAGATGCATCAACATCCAGCTGCAGTCCAGTGCTGAGCGCACTCTGCTTTTCGTTTTGTGATTCTCACTCTCCAGTTTCGTAATGCGACAACTTTTGTGATATTGCGCCTTGTTCCTCCTCAGATTTTCTTCAATGCCACCACCATCATCAAGTCTGTCTGGATACATTTTATTAAAATGCATCTCATTCATTGTGTGAAAGAGGGGAATATTAGTTGCAATCATAGTGTAGCCATCATGTTGTGATGTAATGGTCTTGCATGTGATGAGAGCTCTTTACTATTCTTCTCTTTGCAAAGACAACACTTGCGAAAGGGAAATTCTTGGTCGAAACCGAATACCGAATATAGGAAACAGTTGGCCGAAAACCGAATACCGAATATACAAATATGATTAATATTATATATCTTTTTTCCTACCATTGCTGTCATGGTCGTACCTTAAAGCTACCTGATTTATGGCAAAAGGAATGGTTATGGCAAAACTTAACTTAAATAATAATCACTATTATGGGTCCATAAAACATTTACTCAGCTCTTTTGAATGCATTCATTGCATACACTATTTGGTGATATATTTTCTGCCTATTCGGGCCAAAACCGAATAGGCCGAAAATGCTTTTTAGCCATTTTCTGCCGAATATTTTCTGCGGACGAATATTCGGTGCATCACTAATCTACACCTAGCCCGATCGTTCATCCAGTATCATTTCAGTCCCGTGCGTTCTGTACACCATCTTGGTAAGTCCATGAATAAGTCATGTATAGCCAACTTACCATTGGCTCGGCTCTCCCGTGCTGGCATACCCTGTCAATTCAGGTGTGGCTGTCTAACTAAACATCATACATGGTAAACTACATGTAATCTACACTAGCTATTAGACAACATTTGGGACAATGAAGTCATTATTTAGCAAGCTACACCAAACAAATTACTCAGCTGATACTGAACCCCATGCTGAGTTTCACAGGAGCGGTGCCACCAGTGTGCCCTGGCTGTACGTTGACGGCAGCGGTGGCCGAACGGATAGCGGCGCGGTCTTGATACCGGAAGGTTGCTAGTTCGAATCAGCCGTCCGACACGTTAAAATTACCACCGTTGAAGTGCCCTTGAACAAGGCATTGAACCACTACGATGAAATGTGTTCTATGAGCAGGGCCTGGCTGGAAACAAGTTCTTGAGCTTAGCCCAGATACCCTGGGTAAATATAGATTTAATTTCATTTCATTTCATTGACATCCACTCTGTTGAGCTACTACATTACCCCCTCCCTCCCCCCCCCCCCCCCCACACACACACACACACACACACACACACACACACACACTAAACCTATAACAATATTAAGATATACACTATCATCCATTTTACCCGAGTCAGACATAACACAAACCTCTAATTTAGCAGAATATTAGGATTCCGGGACTGATATATGGTACAAGGAAGCCAATGAGTAAGTCCATGGGTCCAGATTTGGATTCTACATAGTGAAAAATGTATGATTTGACACCAAGATCATTCAAATAGGACAAGTCTATGGGATTTTATTGTGAAATGCTATATTACTGTATATTCAATGGTGGCCATCTTGAAAAATGGCCGCCATCTTGAAATTTTATTTGGCACAATGGTTTCATCAAAAGAGCCATCCCTAAGGAGTATGTGTGCCAATTTTGGTGCTTGTATCCGCAAGTGAACGATTCACCTGTAAATTGCATGCTATCTGCCCCGCTAGGACGCTGTTGTGTGTGCGAGCTGGCTAGCTTAGAAGTGCAGAATTGCATTTGAATATACATACTGTTCCCAGTGACTAATTGATGCGTTTAACCCAGTCAGGGCGGGAACGCATCCGTGTCACCGTAGCTTTTATCCACTTTAATTTAACTTTAGCTGTCGAAAAATTGCAGATCTACAAGATCATAGCTTGTGAATCTGCTAATTTTTTTTTATTGTGAAAACGTGTGCAAATCATATTCTTTCACAGCAAACTCATACTGTATCTTTGCTTCTGGGGAGTCCCTGGAACAAAATATTTTCAGATGGGGGGGGGGGGGGGGTCGGCGGCTGATTACATATGATTTTGGGGGTCCTTGACATGAAATAGTTTGAGCACCACTGACATAGAAACATAGGTTTACATTTTGTAGAATCTGGTCTCAGTCCATAGGCGGGAACCCCTTTTGGTGTTAGCATTATGTTATGCTTTAGCTATTGAAAAATAGCAGATCTACAAGCTCATAGCGCACCACCGAGTGGCGCGCTACGAGCTTGTAGGTCTGCTATTTTTGAAAAATCGAAGAACCACTGACATAGACAAACATAGCTTTTTCAGAAAACTGTCAGGATGTATAATACATTTAGTAGAATCTGGTCTCAGTGCTAAATGGGTTAATATGCCTAACTGCATACTGAATGAAGCTACTGAATAAAGCTGCAAACTCCAGACCACATCGCTGCTCGGTAATGGACCCAGGCCGTGGACAGTGGAGCAGTCGGAAAAGGATGAGTGATGATGATGTTTATTTTCTCATCACGAAGCGTGCTCTGGGGGAAGTTCCACTAATGTCCTTTAGTGTCCAGTGAAAATGATTTACGCTCATCAAGGTGATTTACGCTCATCAAGTTAGTCAAATTGAACGAGCTGGACATCATGTTAGCTGGCCATGTTGCCATAATTATGTAGTTCAGATGCCCCCCCCCCCCCCCCCCCCCCCTCCCATCATTTGCATCTTATAGAATCGGGGACCCATTGCTCTCGGAGTAACAAGACTCTGAATTGCATAATGTCACAGCGGTCGTCTCCGGACACGCCAAGAAACTAGTTCGGACTGACCTCATGCTTATTTTCACCTGACGGGGGGGGGAGTTTCCCCGGCCAGACGTAGCGCGTGGAAGGAACACGTTATCCGACCAGTTCCTTTCCCCTCCATCAGGCGCCCTGGCTGGCCAGGGGGAGGTAGTTTAGAGACCAGGATTACTGCATGATTTTTAGTTTTTAGTTTTAGTCACATTTTTGTCACCTGGAATGTTTTAGTGTTAGTCCAATTTTAGTCGACTAAATTTACAGTTGATTTAGTCGACTAAATATATTTTGGTGGGCCTTGATGCCGTCGTAATGACTGATTTTACAAAGCAACCAAGTGTAAAATGACTTATACTGGATCTCTTGTCCACTGGTCCCTTCCTAACATTTTAGTCTAGTTTGTATTCGTTGAAAAAATGCTGGCGTGAATTAGATCCTAATTTTTCAATAAATGATAGCGGCCTAAGTGTTAAGAGTCAAGGTAGATTCTAAATTGTTTCTATTGTTGTTGTTGGTACTGCGAGAGTTAGGACTAGCCAACACCAACACGGGATTCCTGGATCACAGCCCTCCACAATTTCCTATCCAACATCAGGTTCTTCAGTTCTGCAGTGTCTACATAGGTGGTACGCTTCTTTCCCCTGGCTTTGACCTGGGTTGGCTCCCATAGTCAATTTACTTGCCTCAAGTTCTGGGTGCCTGACGCAGTGCCCTGCCAGCCTCATCCTTCTCTGACTTTGTCCGTGACCCATGGTAGGTCCCCATAGAGGTCCACATTTCTGATGCGGTCCATCCATGTGACACCTAGTGCCATTCGTAGCATTCTTGTCCATCCAGGGCTTTTTCCTGTTGTTCAGTGAGGGTCCATGTCTCGGTCCCATACAGCAGTACTGACTCCACAGTAGCTATGAACAACCGCCTCTTAAAGGTCTTCTCCCATATCTGATTTCCACACTCTCCTCATCCCATACAAGGCTTTACAGGCAAGTTGACTGCTCAGGCAACGATGACTGCGATGACGATGACTGCTCATATCAACAAACCCCCTCCTCCGCGCTGACCCGGAAACAAAACTGAAGCCCGTATAATGGGGGTTAATGGTGGCATACTACTGTAGTGCCTTTTGACGCCACTAGATGGCAATCAGAGAGTTAAGTTCACTGTGTTAAGGACTTTAATTTCCTGATAAAGAAAGAGACAGCTTATAAGCAGCCTTCACCTCAGAGGTGATTTCCGCAGGAAGTGTGACAGAGAGGCTGATTATAGCATCACACATGAGATGGAAAGAAAGGGATGAGGAGGATAGGGGGAAAAAAATGGATATGGATATCAGCGGAACATCAGTGTCAAACCTTACACCCATCTACACAGCTGTGCCAGGTGCTTTTTAATTCCCATTGGCGCTCAAGAGATAATGAGCTTAAAGTTCCTCTTTTTTTTCCTCTCAGATGAGTTTCTGACGTGTTGGGGGATTATAGTTCAGAGCCGCTAAAGCCTCTGTCTCTGCTGCTTCTTTACAAACCAAAGTTTGAGAGCAAAAACAAAACCACAATAATAAGAGTCATATAGACCATATGCACACAGCGGCCAACTTGTCATTTAGTTATTCCATTTTGACCTGAGATCAGATTCTAAAAATGTCTTCTACATCCTGACAGTTTTCTGAAAAAGCTATGTTTCTATGTCAGTCGTTCTTCGATTTTTCAAAAATAGCAGACCTACAAGCTCGTAGCGCGCCACTCGGTGGCGCGCTATGAGCTTGTAGATCTGCTATTTTTCAATAGCTAAAGCAACTCAAAAGCAAACTCCACATGAGCGCTTCCAAACTCCAACACTTAAACAATAATCACATGCAAGGAACTTCTTGACAGAAAGGTATAGCTCATACCATGTCTACAGTGGATTCTTATGAAACACAAACTTTGTACTAAGAGTATAATTCAAGCTTTTAGTACAGCTGCAATGTTGGTGAGTTTGACGTTGTTTAATACAATCCGATAGGACTTCTGTTTGGATGTCAATTGCACGGGAGAATCTAGACACAGCTGCGCGACATGAGACTAATTAATTAGAGTGACAGAGAGAGAGGAGTGTGTGTGTGTGTGTGTGTGCAACTGTGCATGTGTGCGTCAATTTAACAGTTGCAGACGATCAGAAATCAGCAGAGAGTGATCAACGTTTGCGCTACTCTATGCCGAATTGAAGTGGACTCGGACCCAGACTTTTTTTTCCTCCCTGGAAATAAAAACGTCTGGGTTTCCGAGGCTACCCTGCCATTAACTTAATGGCAAGATGGCCGCCGTGTGAATATGGTCTATAGAGACAATTGCATCCCTTTATGTCTGGAAGAAGCTTCTCTCCGGTATCTACCTACCGCTTTAGCTTCTGGGCACGCTCCCCTGCAGACATTGGTGTCCCAGTAGAATAGTGTGTACGTAGGCTACTACACTGTATATTTATGCAGATATTGTCTCCATCTGTTGAGCCTGATGAGTTGTACCTGTTTGCGTGTCAGTGTTGTGCACCGGAAATAGCAGATTTACAATCTCAGTCTAAATCAGCCCTTGGAAACTATAGCTTTGTGAGGCAACTCGAAAGGACGCTGTCGTGAAACGACACGATTTTAAGGCCATCTTCCAGGACCCTTTGAAGTGACTCAGTTTTGCTTGCACTAAGCATAAATGAAGCACAAAAAGCCAACATAGGGGCACGGTGGCACAGTTGGTAGTGCTGTCGCCTCACAGCTAGAAGGTCCTGGGTTCGATTCCCGCTCGGGACGCTGTGGGTGCTGGCGGCGTGTTTCCTCCTCCGCGCCATCAGTGCCCATACCCGAGGCGGGGTTGGCGAAAGGGCCTTTCTGTGTGGAGTTTGCATGTTCTCCCCGTGTCAACCTGGGGTAGGTACCCTCAAAAAAAACATGCAGTAATCCTGGTCTCTAAACTGCCTCCCCCTGGCCAGCCGGGGCGCCTGATGGAGGGGAAAGGAACTGGTTGGAATAACGTGTTCCTTCCACGCGCTACGTCCAACCAGGGAAACTCCCCCCTGTCAGGTGTAAAGGAGCAACTTGGACACTCAGGCATGAAGGAAGCATGAGTTCAAGTCCGTTGCTCTCCCCATGTCCCCCATATATGGGGACTAGGTTGGCGGAGGGTGTGTAGAGCCCAGGATCACATTAGATAATTGACACAGGGGTGAAAAATGGGTTACAAAATCGTGGGATAAAAAAGCCAACATAATCCTGCCATGACATACTATTACCCACTCATTTAGTATATCGTCTGTCGGGTGGAAACCTCACATGTCCAAAACTGTTACTTTTGAGGAGTCAAAAGTAGCAGACCTATAAGCTCAACATGTGTATGCTTCGCACCACGCTTGGAGCTTGTGGATTTGCTACTGTACTTTTTAAGATGCTTTCTAGGTTTCTGCCCGACAACAAAGATATGCGAGCACGTGTCCAACACCCGCTTTTTGGGTATATGCAGTGCCACACAGCATACTATACCTGCCAATGTCACATTCTTCTTACGAGGTACTAGTTGGGACTATTGCAAAAGCCAATACTATGATGAAAAAAGGGACATTACACAGGCAGACATCAGCAGAGCGCCCCTTTCTAGTTGCATATACTGTAGGTGACATTGTTAGCAACATTTGTGTGTACTGCATCTGTGCTTTTGTTTTTTATTTGCTGGTCTACTGGCCACACGACAACATGACTATTTTATTATTTTTGTAACATGTTGCCTGGCTATAATGAAAACGTGCGTCATGCAGAGATATAGTCTCCGGAGATATGCTATTGCCGTTATGGACATAATTCATATGCCTCTCATCTCGTCTCACAGCTTGACATCAATCATTCTCCTTATATACACAAGTTTGTCTGTTTTATCCCACGCTTTTATGGACAATAAAATGAACCAACAAACAGCCTATGATGGCACATGCACACATTACACAGTCATGCGCACACACAAAAAACACATTGACTTTCATTCAGTCATGCATGATTCCACATGTATGCAAACATAATCAAAAGGTCACACATACAGTATGCATGCGTGCACACATGTTGGCGTGCAGACGCACGGGCACAGTTCCGGCTAGGAGATTCCCTGGAAAAAATAAACATTAATATTGACCTTGCCTCAAAGAAACATGCTCACGTCTTTATATCAGACTCTCAGAGTCTCAACAAGGTTGCAAGTCTACATGTAGACTGTTTACATGTGATCTGGATCTATAATGTAATCTGTATTCTGAACAATTCCACCAAATGCAAATGCAAACTCTAGCTGGAGTGACCTGCATTGAGTTGCACACTTGCACATGGATTACTTAACTAGGATGTACCATATGTTCCAGTGTTGAAATCGTCAATTAAAACTATGACAAAGAAATGCTCTCCGAGGATCAATAAAGGTTTATCTTGTCTAATTGTATTTTATATGATCTAATCTTAGTGGATTTGTTTTAGGTTAAGCCATAAAACCAGGAAGGGATCTGTATCATTTTCGATGTTTTGCGTTGGCTATTAAATAGCCGAAATCTGCTTTATTTTAATTGTATTTCTATTTTATCTCGAAAATGTTGAATAATTTTGAATCACGAAAAAAGTTTGAAAAGTACTACGGATTTCAAAGGCAATTACAGAATCAGCCTCGGGTCTTAAAATGGGTTAAACCCATATGGGATGCTGCTGAATAAGCTCCAGGCCGTGTCAAACGCGAATCCTAGCGCGCACACAATAAATACATACGAATCAGAAACGCCCTATTCCACCTATTCCAACAATGCAAATATGAGGCAGGTGACCTTGCGCAGCGGGGTGGAACCTATAAGCGGAGACAGAGCCACACATCTTTGTCACCAGAGGTGATAGAACTGGCAAATCCTTTCCCCACGAGGCAGCCATATTGCCTGTGTTCCTCCTCGCCTCCCCGCTGCGCTCGGCAGACGGAAAAAGTTCCACAACGTGAAGGAGCATGAAAGTATACGTGGATTTTACTTTATTTATTTTTTACCGATTCATTTTTTTTTTAATGCTGCGGTGTGTGCTCCCCACTCAAGCAGGTGCTTTGGAGAGAGAGAGAGAGAGAGAGAGAGAGGGGGGGGGGAGAGGGGGAGAGAGAGAGGCGGTGTGCCTTTGTTAAGAGTCTGTGTTTGAATAATGAATGAGCGTGTATGATGGGGAGGGCTGTGGAAATGGGTGGGATGGGAGTGGGTGTCTGCGCGGCTGTGTTCACATCTGGGAGTAACAAAGGTGTTCAGGGGGATTTACACACACACACACACACACACACACACAGATGCAGCTGTAAAATAGCTCAGTGAATTTTGCATGATTCTGCTTTAACTCCTGTTGTTTAGGTAATTGTATATACTGTACAATACAGCTTACATGTTATTATAATTAACCCTAGAACATCCCTGTCACACCATCACGAAACTCTGGTATTTTTTTTTTACCCGATGTAAACTATTCCATAAATACCTCTCAAAACCAGTGAAAAACGTGGGTAGGCCTATATTTAAAAACAATCTTTTACAGAGTAAAAGCGGACATATCTTCCTGGCACCCCCAGAGCTCCTATTTTGAAGGAATCCCGCGGCTGATTGTGTTAAAAACCTAACTTGTGGATGATTAACTATACGGGTGTAGCAAAGGCATGGTTAAAAACCTAACTTGTGGATGATTAACTATACGGGTGTAGCAAAGGCATGGTTAAAAACCTAACTTGTGGATGATTAACTATACGGGTGTATAGCAAAGGCATGGTTAAAAACCTAACTTGTGGATGATTAACTATACGGGTGTAGCAAAGGCATGGTTAAAAACCTAACTTGTGGATGATTAACTATACGGGTGTAGCAAAGGCATGGTTAAAAACCTAACTTGTGGATGATTAACTATACGGGTGTAGCAAAGGCATGGTTAAAAACCTAACTTGTGGATGATTAACTATACGGGTGTATAGCAAAGGCATGGTTAAAAACCTAACTTGTGGATGATTAACTATACGGGTGTAGCAAAGGCATGGTTAAAAACCTAACTTGTGGATGATTAACTATACGGGTGTAGCAAAGGCATGGTTAAAAACCTAACTTGTGGATGATTAACTATACGGGTGTAGCAAAGGCATGGTTAAAAACCTAACTTGTGGATGATTAACTATACGGGTGTAGCAAAGGCATGGTTAAAAACCTAACTTGTGGATGATTAACTATACGGGTGTAGCAAAGGCATGGTTAAAAACCTAACTTGTGGATGATTAACTATACGGGTGTAGCAAAGGCATGGTTAAAAACCTAACTTGTGGATGATTAACTATACGGGTGTAGCAAAGGCATGGTTAAAAACCTAACTTGTGGATGATTAACTATACGGGTGTAGCAAAGGCATGGTTAAAAACCTAACTTGTGGATGATTAACTATACGGGTGTAGCAAAGGCATGGTTAAAAACCTAACTTGTGGATGATTAACTATACGGGTGTAGCAAAGGCATGGTTAAAAACCTAACTTGAGGATGATTAACTATACGGGTGTAGCAAAGGCATGGTTAAAAACCTAACTTGAGGATGATTAACTATACGGGTGTAGCAAAGGCATGGTTAAAAACCTAACTTGTGGATGATTAACTATACGGGTGTAGCAAAGGCATGGTTAATAACCTAACTTGTGGATGATTAACTATACGGGTGTAGCAAAGGCATGGTTAAAAACCTAACTTGTGGATGATTAACTATACGGGTGTAGCAAAGGCATGGTTAAAAACCTAACTTGAGGATGATTAACTATACGGGTGTAGCAAAGGCATGGTTAAAAACCTAACTTGTGGATGATTAACTATACGGGTGTAGCAAAGGCATGGTTAAAAACCTAACTTGTGGATGATTAACTATACGGGTGTAGCAAAGGCATGGTACATGGAATCAGAATGCAGGTCCCGGTTGAGTTGGAAAATAACGGTGTATGACTGAGTATGTCCACCCAGAGCTGTGAGGCAGTATGCTTGATTGATTGATTGAAGTATGTATTAACAGTTTGCAGAATTACAGTACATTTCAAGTACAACCCAATACAAAAGCTGTTAACTGTGAGTGGACGACACCATAAAGCATCACACTTGTTTACAAGAGGGTCCACCATTTTCAATTCATCATACAAATGCACAGTTTGCACACAGAGCTGTGAGGCTGAGCATGTGCACACATACAGTAGAGCTGTACAAGGCTGGACATGTGCACAAAGGTGATAGTGAGAGCAAATTTGAGGGCCGTGAGATACTGCCTATATCTTTTAAATACTGGAGCAAGACCAGGCAGACGTGCCATTCCAACCCTTCACGCTTTGCTGATTTTTTCCTGAAGGTTTTCTGGTTTTCTTTCCCTGCAGATATTATTCACTGATTAGCCTTGCTAAGTGTCCAGCGGAGGAACTCTATCTATCCAGACAATCTGAATAGAATTAACACCTTGACAGTCTGCTGATGGCAGTGGCAGGCCATGTGAAGTTCTGAAACGGCAATGGTCAAGAAGTGCACACATATCCACGTGCGTGGACCTCTTGTCAGGTATGACGAAGGCCGGTGAGGCCGAAACGTTGTATTTTTTGTCCGCTCATGTCAATTTATTTTGGGAGCTTTTAACAAATTAACTGCTCGTGACGGAATGTTCCGCCAATTAGTATCCAACCGGCAAGCGCTATTGGCAGAACGTTCTGTCAGATGAGCTTTATTATTGATCGATCCTAGGCTGGTTTCGCGCATCCGCAGTGCAGTTCACTTCTTGTATACAGTCGGACTAAAAAGCTGAACAACTCTAAATCTACGGAGCTCTCCATGGTTTTGATAGAACGTGCGATGTTCGGAGGTCTTTGCTGATTATCCGGTGATCCCCGATTGGCGCTTTCTAGAGCAAGGATGGCTTCATTTTAGCTCGCTAGCATTGCCGCTAATTATTTAGCATCTAAGATGGCCACCCAAGCCGGACGTGTGTCCAGCATGCAACACACTAAAATGAAGTACATCCGGGTCGGCAGTCTAGCGTTGGCTCTTGCGTCCACCAGGTGGCAGTCGACTTGTTAAAACCGTGTGCAGATCTCCTCTCCTTTCCAAGTTCTCAGACGGTACATCTGTGTATACCTCATAATCGAAAGTCACTTCAAGTCTTACACAGGTGTCCTGGGCCGTGGCTCAGTGGTCCAGGCACATTGGCTGGTAATCCAGTCTGGCAGTGTGCCGCGGGTTCGACTCCCGATCCCGACGGCCTTTACTGCATTTCACCCCCCATTTCTCCCCCCATTTCCTGTCAGCCTACTGTCTATCCCTCCATAAAAAAACTAATAATAAGGCGAAAGCCACAAAAAAAACATTTTTAAGTCTTACACAGGTCTCTTTTTTTTAGATTCTCAATTATAGCTTTCATCTCTCACAGACCGCTATTCATACCATAAAAAGAAAATACGTGTACTAACGCCTTTTTACACTCTTCATTTGTCAGCAGCCAGTGTTGCGTCCCCAGATATGTACGTGAGACACTAGGATGGCGCCATCGAATGCAGTAATCTCGGGCGTCACTATCGGCCTTATTCTTCCCGTGTCACTCATGAGGGATATGCGTCGGCGTTCCCTCTATTGCCTTCCATCATGCCCCCCGTTTGCACATGCTCACCGCGACAATTACAGGAAATTAAAATCCGCTCCCGACATAAGGCTGTTTTGTGAGGAGGCGAGTAAACGAAGCAGCGATGCGGAGGAGTCACGACTAAGAGCAATGTGCGAACCTTGATTAATTGCTCTGGGGATGAGGAGAGAGAGACGAATGTGGAGAAATGACAGAAAGAATGAAGGCAGAAAACAAATCTTAAAAAAGAATGAAATAAATTCAATACTAAACAAGATAAGCGGCACTGAAATGAGGTGCCTGACATTTCAGAGGAGCTGCATTACTCATAAATTACAAACAATCAAATACGCTGTGTGTGTGTGTGTGTGTGTGTGTGTGTGTGTGTGTGTGTGTGTGTGTGTGTGTGTGTGTGTGTGTGTGTGTGTGTGTGTGTGTGTGTGTGTGTGTGTGTGTGTGTGTGTGTGTGTGTGTGTGTGTGTGTGTGTGTGTGTGTGTGTGTGTGCACGTGCGCGCATGAATACAGATGTGTTCAACCATGCTTATGCAATGACTGCAAAATAAATCACCGAAGGCCCAAGACAGCCATATAACGTTGATTGGCTAAAAAGGAGAAAAAAAGAGAACGAAATAAAGAAAAAAAAGCACAGACTTACTGTACGCTTCATGAAGATTATAGGCTCAGAGCTTGGCATCATACAAATGACTGGTATTATTGTAATGGCAGGGTATAAACACCTACGCGGTACAGCCTCTACTGAAGGATTGGGAGGAGGGGGCCGCATCACTCACCCAGCTGGGACTTGACGACCTTTTCTTCCTGCGGTCAAGAGCTTGCACTCATGGGAACCAGTCCAAGGAGGAGGTACGTTGGCAAAGTCACTCAGCCCAGTCCAGTCCAGTCCAGTGTAGGGTCTGGTACGCCTTTTGTGTTGTCCAACAGCAAGAGGACGCCTCACGCAGAGCCAGGAGGGGATATACAGTTGGGTGCCACCGATATTGTCCCTTATCATTTGACCCATTTAGGCCTGACCTCAAAATTTAAAAAAAATCCTTCTAAATCCTCCAGTTTTCTGAAATAAATATTTTCACGATTTAAAAAAAATAGCAGACCTACAAGCTCGTAGCGCGCCACTCGGTGGCGCGCTATGAGCTTGTAGATCTGCTATTTTCCAATAGCTAAATTATAACAATGTTTAAAACACCAAAAGGGGTTCCCGCCCAAAATGGGTTAACTGTCCTTTTGCGCAGATCACGCAAACCTCAGCAAAAAGAAAAGGACAATATCGATGGCCTCCAACTGTATACATTCTGCGATCATGGCTTCTCATTTGAACAACCTGGCCTAGTGAAGGGTCTGTGGATGTTACCACCCCCCCCAAATGCTAACATAATTTTTTTTTTTTTAATGTTTTTTTTTTGTGGCTTTCGCCTTTATTTTATATTTTTTTATGGAGGGACAGACTGTAGGCTGACAGGAAATGGGGGGAGAGAGATGGGGGGGATGACATGCAGTAAAGGCCGCCGGGATCGGGAGTCGAACCCGCGGCACACTGCCAGACTGGATTACCAGCCAAGGTGCCTGGACAGCTGAGCCACGGCCCAGGCAAAATGCTAACATCATTGATGCAATAAATGATGCCCGGCCGTTTTATTCCACCATCATGGACACAACGCAAGATGTGTCCAAGATAGACCAGTGTATATACAGTATAGCTACAGATATACAGGTCAATGAAGTGGTTTGGTGGTTTGAAGTGACTGTAGGCCCATCAGCCGCAGAGCTTGAAAACAAAATCCAGGGCTCTATAGAAAAGAACAGATTAGAATCTTGTCTAAATGCCGTGGGCAGGGATATGATGATGGGGCTGCTAATATGAGTGGTGTCTATTCAGGCATACAAGCAATATGTTCATTGCACCGCTCATAATCGTAACCTTCTTTCCCTCAACGACTGTTAAAAACGTCCCTGAAGTAAAGCAGTTTTATGACACTGTAGAGGCACTCGTGGTATCAAAAGATGGGCTTTGCTTAGTGAGTTGATGATGCCAGAGAGCAGAAATATCACAACAAAGCGTTTATGTCCAACCCGCTGGTCCTCTCGCCATGATGCGCTTGTTGCGTTAAGGCAGGGGTTCTCAACCCGTGGGTCGCGACCCCTCGGGGGGTCGCCAAATTATTTTAGGGGGTCCCCAAATTATTTTCAAAAATTTTTCAGGTCTGCTATTTCAAAAATAGCAGACCTACAAGCTCGTAGCGCGCCACTCGGTGGCGTGCTATGAGCTTGTAGATCTGCTATTTTTCAATAGCTAAATTATAACAATGCTTAAAACACCAAAAGGGGTTCCCGCCCAAAATGGTTTAAGGTTATTGTAGCAGTCAATTTATATTGGGGGTCGGGAGGGGGCGGGGCGGGGGTCCCGAGACATTGCCAAAGTATTTCCGGGGGTCCCCGGCCAAAAACGTTGAGAACCCCTGCGTTAAGGCACTGATATGGAGACATTATAAAAGCCCTTAACAAAATAAACCTTACCATTGAGGGGGAAAAAAAGATGAGTTCTATGAAGCAAATTCATTAAAGAATGCAATCAGCAAATGTAGCTTTATATTTTTGGTCAACATGCAGACCAAGATTTTGCAATTAAATGTAGTATAAACGCTGCCTCACAGTTAATGCAAGCGACACACAGATATCCTCAAAGCCTCCGGCACTCACTGTTTTGAAGGAGTACAGGGGAAAATGTAAGGCTAAATCCACAAACTCTTCTATAGCTGCTAAATGGGGCAGTCGAACACAATTTGAAATAACCAGGGCGAGAAAGGTTAACGTTTTCTACGCCCGTCTCGACATAATAATCACACGGCAACTTTCCCCAACGATTCACCAGCTTACATGGAACTGCAAATAATGTTCGAGGCAATTCACCCCAACACACTGTTGGAAGCTCAGGAGGATGAGGAGACTTTACACCAAGCTGCCCGGCGGCTTAGTGAGCACTACAGTCGCGACATAGCCCACAGCTTCCCTAGCCAGCTGCTGTCTTTCAGAACATGTTTCAGGGACCAGATACCAAAACAAAAGTCTATTATTGATCTAGCTAAAATGCTCATTGTAAACCACCCAGCACTGCCATCAGTGACCTCGTCACCTCTACGTTCAGTGAGGTTTGCACAGCCTTCCTATTATTTCGGACTATTCCTATATCACTGTCACAACCACGGAGCGCGCATTCTCAAAATTGAAACTGATAAAAACTACTTGAGAAGCACAATGGGACAGGATAGACTTACTGGACTGGCTATGTTGTCGATTGAAAATAATCGAAACTGGACATACAGCATATAGTGGATGAGTTTGCAGTGCACTACGCACGTCGACTTGTCGAGTCTCCTTTAAATAGTGGTGAGTGAATAGTCTAGGCCAGGGGTGCCCACACTTTTTTGAGCTACTTTCAAAATGACCAGCTCAACGAGACAAATTGCTGAAAATAGTTTAGTTTAGTTGTACCTGAGGGGGCTTTAGAATAGCAGCGCTGGCATTACATATAAGACAAATGCACTTGGAATGGGAAATAGAGGGACAGAAATGGAATAAGCAGGTTTTCATTTAATTTAATTTATAATGCTACCGACGTTTGTGCACAGCAACACTCTTGAAAACAAACACACATTGTGGATTTGAACTGACAGGCCCTTTTTGATGTCAATCAATCAAGTCACCTTTAATTCAAGTGGCAGATGCCACTATCTTTTTTTAATACATTTACATTAAATATTCTTTACGGGCATGTGATCTATATCTGATCTACTGGCAGATCGCAATCTACCTTTTGGTCTAGGCCTACTACGTGGTGTATTTGGATTTGTTATTTCATTTTTTACTTGTAGCTGAATGAGCCGCCATGGCCGTGCCAGTTCTAGCCTATATAAGCATACATTTCTGCCATTATTGATTATTATTTATATGTTAGCTAAGCCATAGTGTTGGTCATTAGTTGAAGTGGGTTCCAAACTGTCATGGTCACTGTCTCGTTCACATTCGACTCAAAACTGAAAGCCTGGGGGAAAGAGACACATTTCCTGGTCTAGGAGGGGGAGTGAACTACAGTGCTCAAATAATGGTGACGTCAGAGTGAGGCAAAGTTTTCTCCGCTGTTTTCTACCAGGGAGGGAAGGGCCGGAGAGGGGCAGGGGCGGGCGCTCAGATCAGTGAACCAATATTATCCAACGCTTGCTCCATGTGCTACCCGCCCCTCTATACCAGAGAGAGAGAGAGAGCTGAGTGAGGATGCTCTGAGATAACAGATCCCAGCTCCCTCTGGCCTTCTCTGAATGGATCCACTGTCACCGGGGGTCAGGCAAATGGGATAATCAGTTCAGAACGGAGAAATAAATGTCTGGAGGGTCGCCGTGATAACATTTAATTGTTTTTATTTTATTAACTGCATAACCCGCTTTTCGGTTCGACAACAAGCCATGGAACTACTTTCAGGGGGATTTTCATGGAAAGGCACAAATACTTTGGCGTATGCTCCAAAGGTAATGAAACAATCTTGGCAGCCTCGGAATATTGGATATATTAATTTAAAGCCCTTAAAGTGTTAACATAAGATATTTACATGAATTAAATTGACTTTAACAAACATAAATGACACACGGAGCAACTCAGGGAAATAAACAAAAGCAAACTAAACCTAACCTTGAGTTTTACTGTATACACTAACCTGACAAACACAAAAAGTCACAACAAAACCCTAATACTGTCTACTCTAACTTAATCTAACACAATATGGCTGAATACAAAAAGCAGGCTTCCGTGGCCCAGTGCTCAGACATATAGCAAAAATGACTAAAGGTTAATGCATAAGCAGTGATGTAAATGGGTCCCAGGGGCATTTTATGAGTCCTACTTCAACGACATTAGGAGTCATATTTTGCCATTTTTACAAATTGCAGCATTTAACTCCCATTTCATTTTATATGGTTATGTGGTTGTATTCATGTAGAAATTGAATACATTATAACTAATTATAACTAAAGCTAGCAAAATAAACTAGAATAAAAAACAGAATTCAGCACCTGGAAGTGAACACTCGACCTCTCAGCTCTCACACCAAACCCACACATATACACTGACACAAAACCCACACACACACACACACACACACACACACACACACACACACACACACACACACTCTGCCACACAATCACACCATACTCACACCCGTAACATTGCATTGGTTGGAATAAATCAGTCTCTTAATTATAGTAAAAATGCAACTGACAATCGTTTAATGACTGCATTAGGCTGTGTTGTACGACTGTGCCGCATGCCAAAAATGGCAGCCATAGGCCTACAAATCACATTCGGAACGCATTGTGAGCTTGTGCTGTAGGCCCGCTATTTACGAAGTATACTGTCTGGGCCTGCTGGGGACCCACAGTGGGATCCTGGGAGTCCCCAGCAAAACCAAGAACAGTTTTATTTCAATGTTATTTCACCAGCTAGAAGTTGGTGCAATGAGAGAATGTCCCCACCTACAGAATAAACACTTATTCTGTAGGTATAAACACGCTGAGAGAGAGAGAGAGGGAGAGAGAGATTTCTTTGAATTTTAATTGACATGTTGGTTGTTCAGTTTGACCCACCAGTTTTGGAGATATGGCTTCTAGAGTAATGTCTTGCAGAAAACAGCGAGTTGAGAAAACAGGCTTGAGAGGTTCACTTCTGTGGTCTCTAACATTACACCTAGCTACATGTTTAAGCATTTATTTCATATATTTACATGTCGATTTCAGCTCTGACTCTTATCTTAGACATGTATGTATGTGACCAAATTTCATTTTGAAGAAAAATATATATATTTTTCTCCTCTGGTGAAAAGCTGGAATTTGCGCGATGGCAGGCTCTCAGTCAAATCTGGTCACATTTGGTGAATCTTGACCGAGCGCCAACCAAATAACGGAACCGCTGTGCGTTTACCCCACTTGGCAGCCATTTCGCTTTTGTAGTTTCAAAGTGAGCCAACACGGGCCTCCAGTGGACTCCGTTTTCCCAACTCAAAGATCTTGACTTTGCCGATGATGACTCATCTCCTATATCCATCTGCAGGAGAAAACTGTTTGCTGAACAAACGGGCTTGGTTGTGGACTAGTGTGTCTTCTCTTTAGTTGGGAGTAACTGTTTAGTATTCAGTGACTTGGCTCCTTTGAAGTGATTTATCCACTACTGTAGTATTTCTTTTGTACGCTTGTTCAGTGAAGCGGTTCGCCATGTCTGTATCCTTGTCATCAAACTCTTTCTCTGTGTCACATACACACTGACCGAATGGGATATTGTCTGTGAGAGTATTTGGCTGGATGCTATCAGCCCTTAAGATTGTATTTCGATCAGTGGAGGAGTGGATCCTTTTGATGGATAGTATATGTAAATCCCCATAATCTGTTTTTATGATTTTCCCATCTAGAAATTGATTCTTTATTTTTGCTGCATTCCAAACATAGTTTCTGCTATTGTTGGTGCATTTCAAATATTTATGAAATGCAAGTACCGGTGACATTTTCTGTTTGCTGCTGCCTTGTATTGAGGCTTTTGATTAATTTCTTCTGCACTGTAACTTATTCTTATTTTCCATTCTCTTGACTCTTTAATAACTTTTGAATCGTCCTTGTATGATGTCTGTCTGTCTGTCTTACCGCTCACAGTATTGTGTAAAACACTTTCAGTTGCCTAGTTTTTATATACTGTTCTATAAAAACATGCCTCTCCACACTACATGTTCTTCACTTTGCATAACGCATATTACATCATCTTTGTTTTGTCCAAGTAGGGGTTGGATGAGCTCAAAAGGGATTTCCTCCTACATATGAGGTCATGTCCATTGCTAAGCAAAGCAAAGTTACTATATTTACCCAGGGTATCTGGGCTAAGCTCAAGAACTTGTTTCCAGCCAGGCCCTGCTCATAGAACATTTCATGGTAGTGGTTCAATGCCTTGCTCAAGGGCACTTCAGCGGTGGTAATTTTAACGTGTCGGACCGCTGATTCGAACTGGCGACCTTCCGGTATCAAGACCGCTCCGCAATCCGTTCGGCCACCGCTGCCACATATGTGCCCGGCGACGGTCTGTACACAGCTGTTCCTGGAAGATAAATGCATTATGCTCCAGTGTCCATCTTGTGAGTTGTTGAACGATACAATCTATTGGGGAAAACTAGCACATCTTCCCGTTTGCAGTATAAATAGGAGTGTTTGAATATTGCTGTGACAACAGTACACCCAAACGGGCCCCCAGCAGAAAAGAGATGAGGTGTGCACAGATGGTTGCACTGTTTTTTAACCCATTTCGACCGAGACCGATTCTACAAAATGTCTTCTAAATCCTGACAGTTTTCTGAAAAAGCTATGTTTCTGTCAGTCGTTCTTTGATTTTTCAAAAATAGCAGACCTACAAGCTCGTAGCGCGCCACTCGGTGGCGCGCTACGAGCTTGTAGATCTGCTATTTTTCAATAGCTAAAGTATAACATAATGCTAACACCAAAAGGGGTTCCCGCCCAGAATGCGTTAACTGTGTTTGTGTCCTTGAAGCACTTGTCATTGTGGAATGCAATTATTGTCTGCTTTGCGGCACACAAGGCGTTCCTGAGTGGAGAATTGACACTAGTGATTTATTATCAATGTCCTGGGACGTCCACGGCCGTGCTGTATACTGTGGTACGTAGCTCTTTTGTGTCATGTGCTTGTGTCTCAAGTGTCATTCACGCAGTGCACGGATGAGATGCCAATACGTTGGCGACATTCCAGTCTGTCGTATAGGCAATTTCCCATGTCATAATGGCAAATGTCGAAAATCATTAGCCGACTTTCTTTTTTCTTTTTTTTTTAATGCAGACGTTGTACGATGGGGGCATCCCTCATTATATGAACGGCAGACATTAATACATTCATTCATTCCAAATGGGACAGTCGGTGCCTCGTGCCCTGCGGGGCTGGGAACCATCAAGGGCCTCAAAAGGGCCCTTATTATTTGTATTCGTAAAATGTGTGTCTCCGTAAAAAAAAGTGTGCATTCGTAAAAAAAAAAAATCACACCCGTGTGAACTGAGTGGTGCAACTCTCCCCCCCCCCCCCCCCCCCTCTCTCTCTCTTTAACAGGCAATAGTGCAACACTATCTCTCTGTCTCTGTTTCTGCCACTTTTGCCCCTACTGGTACTCATAGTCACATAGGCACATAGTCACACAGTCACATAGGTAGGTGTCACATACGTAGGTAGGTTAACCTACCTAACGGACATTGATGTTCCTACGAATGCGCACATTTTTTTTACGAATACAAATAATAACGGTATGAAAATGACCCCATATATCTCACTGAGGAAATGAGCTGGAATATCCACTGAACAAAATCCAGCCCCAGATAGCACACAGGACCCCAGCCCCAGATAGCACACAGGACCCCAGCCCCAGATAGCACACAGGACCCCAGGCCCAGATAGCACACAGGACCCCTGGCCCAGATAGCACACAGGACCCCTGGCCCAGATAGCACACAGGACCCCAGGCCCAGATAGCACACAGGACCCCAGGCCCAGATAGCACACAGCGCCCCTGGCCCAGATAGCACACAGGACCCCAGGCCCAGATAGCACACAGGGACCCAGGCCCAGATAGCACACAGGACCCCAGGCCCAGATAGCACACAGGACCCCAGGCCCAGATAGCACACAGGACCCCAGGCCCAGATAGCACACTGGACCCCTGGCCCAGTTAGCACACAGGACCCCAGGCCCAGATAGCACACAGCGCCCCAGGCCCAGATAGCACACAGGACCCCAGGCCCAGATAGCACACAGGACCCCAGGCCCAGATAGCACACAGGACCCCAGGCCCAGATAGCACACAGGACCCCAGGCCCAGATAGCACACAGCGCCCCTGGCTCAGATAGCACACAGCGCCCCAGGCCCAGATAGCACACAGGACCCCTGGCCCAGATAGCACACTGGTAGGCTGTGACCATATTGCATGTGGGCCTCCAAATAACTAGTAAAATGTGACCAGATTTGACTGAGAGCCTGCCATTGCGCAAACTCCAGCTTTTCATCAGTGGAGAAAAACAAAACAACAAATGTTTTATCCAAAATTAGTTAATAGCACAGCCAGACTTACATAGAGCATGTCTGAAATAAGTGTCAGAGCTGAAATCGTTAGCTGCATTGATCGAAGCCGAAACTGGTCATTAAAATAAACATTCTCTGAAAATACATTAAGATTTCAAGTGGGCCCTGATCCAAAAAGCTTGCAAACCACTCACTGCCATGGGCTAATACCGTTTCTAGTCTTAACAATATGTGACCAGATTTGACTGAGAGCCTGCCATCGCACAAACTCCAGCTTTTCACCAGAGGAGAAAAACTTTTTTCATTTTTTATCCAAAATGAGTTAATGGCACAGGCAGACTCTTCACGTACTAGAGCATGTCTGAAATAAGTGTCAGAGCTGAAATCAACATGTAAATATGAATGCTTAAACAAACGGGTGTAATGTTAGAGACCACAGAAGCCTGTTTTCTCAACTCGCTGTTTTCTGCAAGACATTACTCTATAAGCCATATCTCCAAAACTGATGGGTCAACCTGAACAACCAATATGTCAATTTGAAGCTATGATTCCCTGCTTTCATATGACATAAAAAACACATAACGAAAATAAAAAAAACTCCAATGGCAGTCACATATTGAAATGTGGTCCTTACACAACCTCTGTATATCGACACAACAACCGCTCAAGGTGGTAATTGATGGCTGTGGCGCAAAGGAGCTAAAGTCTCTCTCGGTGAGGTAACGAGGTCCACGAAACAAGCTGCTATTGATGTGGGGAGCAGTGCGCTGGAGAAAAGTATCAATACTGCAATGTTACAGAACTACTCCGTTACAAAGTCCGGAATTCAGAATGTACTTGAGTAAAAGTACTAAAGTAGTGGCATCAAAATGTAAAAGTAGAAAGTACTCACTATGCAGAATCATTTCAAGTTTTCAAATGTATACATAGGCCTACAAATATTTTGAAAATAGCTGATCTACAAGGTCAGAGTCACAATACATTCGCATCGCGACACATTGTGAGCTTGTAGATCGGCTATTTTCAAATGGCCGAAAATGCATATAGGGCTGGGCTGAAGTGGTTACTGTATGTTTTGTAATACTATAATCAAGATCTACAGTATAGTAACTGAAGTTGTCAATTATTTGTAGTGGAGTAAAAGTACAACATTTGCCTCTTAATGTAGTGGAGTAGAAGTAAAAGTACAGAAAATGTGACATACTCAAGTAAAGGGACGTAAGGGGCCCCTGGCACAGTCTCTACTGATGAGGGGCCCCTGGCACAGTCTCTACTGATGAGGGGCCCCTGGCACAGTCTCTACTGATGAGGGGCCCCTGGCACAGTCTCTACTGATGAGGGGTGTTTTTTGTCCATTTTTAAAAGCATCAGTAGACTGTGGCGCTCTCAGGTGCAAGGGAAGAGTTCCAGAGGCTGTGTGGCAGAAGGCCCGGTCGCCCATGGTGCAGAGATTGGTGTGAGGGACGGGGAGAAGGAAGTTGGAAGAGCGGAGGCTTCGGGTGGCGGGTTTTGGGGGCATTGAGTTCTTTAAGGTGGGGGGGAGGGCATTGCCGTAAATGCACTGGTGAGTGAGAAGTGAAATCTTGTATTCAGTCCTGAAGGCGATGGGGAGCCAGTGAGAACGGAGGGTGGGTGTAATATGGTCATATTTCCACTCTCTCGTCAGGATCCTAGCTGCGCTGTTTTGAATGTATTGGAGCCTCTGGAGGCTCTTCCTAGGGATCTACAAGCTTGTAGCGCGGCACTCGGTGCCGCGCTATGAGCTTGTAGGTCTGCTATTTTTCAATAGCTAAAGTATAACATAATGCTTAAATCACCAAAAGGGGTTCCCGTCCTGAATTGGTTAAAATACACGAAAGTGATCTGTGAACGGAGAATAATTTTAATCATTGAATTGTGTCAAATTGACCCCAAAGTGAAATCATGGATTAGGACAGGAGTAATGATTGTGTTGTGTATTTCTTACTTGAGTCTGAATCTGAACCCAATGTTATCATTTATTGGTGTGTGCTATTTTCAGCAAGTGTAAAATCGGTCATTACGACGGCATCAAGGCCCAACAAAATACATTTTAGTCGACTAAATCAACTGTAGATTTAGTCGACTAAAATCTTATGATATTTAGTCGACAAAAACTAGACTAAACACTAAAACATTCCAGGTGACTAAAATGTGACTAAAACTAAATGAAAGCTATTCAAGAGACTATGACAAAAACTAAAATCAAAATGTGCCGCCTAAAACAACACTGTTTACCGGTGCTATAGATCCCGCGAGTGTGTGTTTCTGGGACCGAGAGTAAAGGACGATAATAAAGTAGATTTTCTCTCATGAAAATAGCAATTTTAGTATGAAAATCTTGGGAACATTGTGTGGCTTGTGACGGGTTCAATATTTAGCTCAGTGACCATGGGCCGAAGAATCGCTCAGAAGCCAGTTGTTGGTGGAATCTCTCAAGGCACTCCCAAGCAAGGATAGGACAGACCAGTCTGCATGTTCACTATGTATTCAGCATGTGGAGTACACTTTACATCATGCTACGTCTAATCTAGCACGCATACAAGTAGGCCACCGAAGTGGGCATGCTCCCATGATGATTGCACGTATTACTGTAGATCTGCTATCCGTTCAAATGAAAGAAGTATGAAACAGAGCTTCATGTCGATTTATTTAGTCTATCATAAAATAATCTATTTTTGAGTGGTGTAAACCACTCCTACGACTGGCTTTGTTAGTTTACGTGTCTGTCTGTCTGTCTGTCTGTCTGTCTGTCTGTCTGTTCAAAAAAATGAGCATGGTTGCTATGGTCACTCAGTTCACACGGGTGTGATTTCAGTACGTCAGACATTACGTCAGACCACAGCTGATCAGGCTATATAATACCTTACACCACTCAGTTCACACAGGTGTGATTTTTCTTATATTATGGGAAAAAACAGACCTGCTTTTGATGAACCGTGTGTTGTGTCAGCCATGGTGGACAAGAGTTCCATCCTTGAGTAAAAGAAAGAAGGATCTATGTTGAGGTTCATGGTGGAGGAGGAGGAGGGAAGCGGGGAGTGAGCATGGAGGGCAGCCTTTGAAGGAGCCACAGCTCATTTATCTCCTACTCTGTTTCTAGGGAGGAGAGGGAGGAAAAAAAAGAGAAGAAAATCTCAAACGTAATGAAGCAATAACAAGCACTGGGCTGATATTTTGTCAGCATAGGTTGTCATGGTTACGGCAATTGAGACTCTAATGTGAAGGACGCCTTGCAAACAGTATGTTAATCGCAGAGGGAGCTCGCATATAGAGATAGGTCCGTGCACTCATTTTGGAGGATGGACAGTAAAGTGCGTGGATGCGTTTCTCTCCTGTCGATCCTACTGTTTCTGTAATGCAACTATTGCAAGTTGCAGAGAAACAAATGCAGGAAAAAAACTAGCACTTATACAGGTTGGCATAGGAAAATAATATGCCCCAAAATATACTGCAGGTGGCCTTTAACCCATTTTGGGCAGGAACCGCTTTTGGTGTTTTAAAGCATTATGCTATACTTTAGCTATTGAAAAATATCAGATCTACAAGCTCATAGCGCGGCACCGAGTGCCGCGCTATGACTTGTAGGTCTGCTATTGCTGCTTTTTGAAAAATCGTGAAAATGTGCCTCAAATCTTGAATATATATTATTACAGAGTGAACCTTTTAACCCAAATCTTTGCTTCTGGGAGGTCCCTGGAACAACATATTTTCAGATGGGTGGAGGCATATTACATATCATTTTTGGGGTCCTTGACATGAAATATTGAGCACCACTGATAAAGAAACATAAGGTTTTTTCAGAAAACTGTCAGGATTTTGAAGACATTTATTTTTTATTTTTTGTGACGTCAGGCCTAAATGGAATGCGATGCTGCCTGCATCAACTCAGGGCTCCTGGTTCAGCGCCCTCCACTCCCTCCTATATCCGGCATCAGTGTCTGGAGCTCTAGCTTCGCTGTCACGGCACATACCCGCTTCCCCTCCTAGCCTGCAGCCTCTACGGTTGGCTCCCACGGTGTTGTTGGGCTTGCCATGGGTTCTGGCTGTCTGACACAGTGCCCAGCCAGCCTCGTCCTTCTCTCTGCTCTCTCTGACCCTGTATGTGAGTCGCGGGAGGCCTCGATCTGTAGAGGGCCACGTTTCTGACGTGGTCCTCAAGTGCCTATAGACGCCGCCCAGGGCCTGTTGTACTCTACTGAACCTTCAAACCCATTTAGGACTGAGATCAGTTTCTACAAATGTTATGTATTCTAAATCCTGACGGTTTTCTGAAAAACCTATGATTCTATATGTCAGTGGTTCTCAAATGAATAAAGGACCCCCAAAATGATCTGTATTTCCCCGTAGGGACCCGTATCTCAAAATATGTTGTTCCAGGGAACCCCCAGAAGCAAATATTTGAGTTTAAAACGTTTGCTGTGAAAGAATATATTTTCAAAGATTTCCACACACTTTCTTGATTTTTCAAAAGTACTGCGCTACAAGCTTGTACTCTGCTATTTCTTAGGTAAAGTTTAAAATAATGGTTGAAGTGGTTAAAAGCTAAAGTGCCATGGTCGTCCCGTCCTTAACCCATTTAGACTGTACGGCGTGTGGGAACGTCATAACTAATCCAACCGACGGGTTGCTAGGACGTGTACACACGTCCTAGTGCATTTTCATTGATGCATTAATTGAAAAATATTCAGATTTTTTTTTTTCTTTTTTTGAGTTGGCCTCCAAGGCCACCATACTCCTTGCTCTTCGCACATCCGCGGCCCCGTTCACTTCCCTGTTTACCGCTGCAGAGAGAATCCCTCGTATCTCCTAATCTAGGGAGCTCTCCGTGGTTCTGATCAGATGGATATACTAAGCTCTTCATTTCTGACCTCTGACATGCCTCTCGTTCAAAATATGTATATGATCATCAAGCGATTTTCCGGAAGGGGGGGGGATATGGCCACTGTAAAAGTGGCTATATCTTCCCGGCACCCCGAGGTCTATTTTGAAAGAAATCCCGGCGCTGATTGTGTTGGGTTCAAAAAGAATGAGAGGAATTCAACATGCATGATGCACTGTATGCAAACTCATACAAATGAGATGCCATATGCTGCGGGACAATTGAAATCTGCATACCATACATGTTCATTCTGATCACAATTCATTCATTAGAGTTGTGTGTGTGTGTGTGTGTGTGTGTGTGTGTGTGTGTGTGTGTGTGTGTGTGTGTGTGTGTGTGTGTGTGTGTGTGTGTGTGTGTGTGTGTGTGTGTGTGTGTGTGTGTGTGTGTGTGTGTGTGTGTGTGTGTGTGTGTGTGTGTGTGTGTGTGTGTGTGTGTGTGTGTGTGTGTGTGTGTGTGTGTGTGTGTGTGTGGAAAACCATGCAGCCCAGCGAGCCACCTTGAGAATCACAGGCTCGCATTTGATGTTGATCTCCATCTTTGAGGGCCAGCCTACGTGAAAGGTTCAAATAAATAATTCATCAACGTCATTATTATTCATAAAACGATGAGTGACATTGCTGAGTGTGTTGTGTGTGTTGGTAATCGTGGCAGGCGTGCGGGCTCACATACCAGGTTCGTACCGCAGTGTCACGGCTCCCGAACAGGGCAGGGGTCGTCGACGTGTCCGTTGTCCTTGACAAGATCTGTCCATATTGTTTTCACGGAAAAAAAAATAATTTAAAGCACTGACAGTACACTGATAAGATTGAATTATTGAAATCCCAAACACAGAACTGACTCTGACTACACTGCATTGATGCTTATATACGGTGGCTGACTTGCCATTCCCCAGGTTTTCTTTAGAATATGGAGAAAACTATATATATATTCTTTTTAATATGTGTAGCACATTGGAACATACACTGTGTTACATTAGGAGTCCATGAGCATACGGCATAGAAGTAAGTGGTTCTGGTCATATTATTGACCGCTCAATTCATGTCTGTGAATCTATGTCTGCAAAAAAATCTAAATTTGACCAAAATGTCCATCACAATAAACTCCCGCTTGCGGTCAGAGCTCCCGACTCACTCCCGAGTCCCGACTTTGTGCTACAGTAGAAACCGCCAGAATAGAAGATTTCTAAAAAGTAGTAAGATCTACCACCTCATAACGTACTGCATCGCAATGCGTTGTGAGCTTGTAGATCGGCCCTACATACCCCTCCAGAAATCCTTTGCCTACTGTATGTGCTGCTATAGTAAAATGTACATGGCCGACATCCGCTGTTTTGCTCGCTGTCTTATTGTTGTCTTTTATGCCTTTGTGCCACTGCAACGCGCTTTGAATAGTTTTTTTTGTGAAATGTTCTATACAAATAACCCTCGTCGGGTTGCGTTACGCTGCTGCCTTGTGCGTTCCATTTATTTTGCCATGAAAAAAAGGCAATTGAATATCATCTTCTTCAATTGACATTGCTTGCAAACATGTACAGACAGACAGACAGACAGACAGACAGACAGCGCATGAACATTCGGCGACAACAGCAGATCTACAAGCGAAGAGATTATAGGCATACAGTAGACGGGAGGGGGGGGGGGGGGGCAAGGATAAACTACCTACATACAGTAGACGGGAGGGGGGGGGGCAAGGATAAACTACCTACATACAGTAGACGGGAGGGGGGGGGGGCAAGGATAAACTACCTACATACAGTAGACGGGAGGGGGGGGGCAAGGATAAACTACCTACATACAGTAGACTGGAGGGGGGGGGGGCAAGGATAAACTACCTACATACAGTAGACTGGAGGGGGGGGGGCAAGGATAAACTACCTACATACAGTAGACGGGAGGAGGGGGCCAAGGATAAACTACCTACATACAGTAGACGGGAGGAGGGGGCCAAGGATAAACTACCTACATACAGTAGACTGGAGGGGGGGGGGGGGGGGGCAAGGATAAACTACCTACATACAGTAGACGGGAGGGGGGGGGGGGCAAGGATAAACTACCTACATACAGTAGACGGGAGGGGGGGGGCAAGGATAAACTACCTACATACAGTAGACGGGAGGAGGGGGCCAAGGATAAACTACCTACATACAGTAGACGGGAGGGGGGGGGGGGGGGGGGGGCAAGGATAAACTACCTACATACAGTAGACGGGAGGGGGGGGGGGGGGCAAGGATAAACTACCTACATACAGTAGACGGGAGGGGGGGGGGCAAGGATAAACTACCTACATACAGTAGACGGGAGGGGGGGGGGGGGGCAAGGATAAACTACCTACATACAGTAGACGGGAGGAGGGGGCCAAGGATAAACTACCGGGGAAAACGAAATGATATAGGGTTTAAGTGGCTAAAAGTTCAATCTCTTGGCCTTCTGCTCGCTGGAAATGGGGTTTATATTCCAAACGTAAACATGCAATTTGAACGGGATGAATTGTATTATAAATGAAAGAAAATGTGAAGCACACCTGGCCTCCGTTTCCATTCGCTTCAGTCTACTTCTGCCTCCAATCTGTCGCTGTCACAACAAATGGCTGATTTGTATTCTGCAATCACATTATATTTCCCATTCAAATAAGCACGTATTGTGTTATATGAGCTCTGTCCCATTCGCCGCTTCGTCTCTCCGTGGAGCAAAAAAAACAAACAAAGAGTACATGTTGCCTATTCTGTTGCCTTGGGTTTCCAGAAGAATGGCAAAATAAAAAGATGAATAAATGTCACACAACAGCGACCGCCTCTCCAAGTAGAGCCATGAATCATGTAGAACTACATGTATTATTTTGGCTGTGAGTGAATCTATCTAAGTAAAAGTAGCCTACCAAACAACGTGTCGCATCACAACATGGTGTTGAGTAACTAAAATGTTCAAATAATTGCAGTTGAGCTGTAGTGGAGTAGAAGTATAAGAAATATAGTATTGAAGTTGAAATATTCAAGTAACGTACTTACTGTAGTTACTTTCGTGTGTGTGTGTGTGTGTGCGTGCGTGCGTGCGTGCGTGCGTGCGTGCGTGCGTGCGTGCGTGCGTGTGTGCGTGCGTGCGTGCGTGCGTGCGTGCGACTGTGGATTGGCAGATGTTCATGAATTACAGTGTTCACTAGGCTCCCCGGAAGAGATTATGTTTTGGATAAACGTAGGGATGGGCAATTAACAGAAAATATATTGAAACTGACATTTACAACATCTAACCAACTTATTTTTGCTTGTGTACTGTAGGTTAATAGAATAATTGAGAAGCAGCCATTTGTTTATAATTAATGTAAACTTTTTACATCAATACATCAACAAATCAATGATAGAATTTTAATATTTTTTGTAATAGACCGCGGTCTGCTTAACCACTAAGCCCTGCATTAAGTATATGCTTACTTGTAGATTGACTAGTTTTGTACGACATCATTGTACAAGTTTTTAACTTTTCACATGAACAATTACATGTCGTAAAATAATTGTTAGTCACAATCATGGAAAATGTTTGAAATACAAATTGTGATATTTATTTATGGCCCAGAACCTTAGTTCAAAGCTCAAGTCCATAATTGAGTGACACTCTGTGTTTGCACACCCAAATGCATTTTCTTTTTTAAATCTACGTTTTTATGATCAAACCTATATATGATTCATACACTTTCAAAATGTGAACATTCATTTCTAGAGACTTAATTTGACTGTCGGGCTGTGTAACTTTCTCTCTCGCTCTCTCTGCCTTTGGTCTTAATACAGTAGAAAAGAAAAATAATGCGGTTATGAAACAATTCACACCCACGGATTGATTGTGTGCAATTCGGCGTTAATAACTTCGTGACAGAATAACCTGCCGGGGTGTCGGGCTGCGTGAGAAGAGGATGAAAATGATGCATTTGAAAAGAGAAGGGGTTGATGGCAGATAATAGTGGACATGGTGTATGTGGGTAGGGTCACGTTGCAAAGGCGGCATTATCCTCACCAGTGGCGTGCACAGACATTTAGAGGGGCAGGTGCTCAAGTGAAAAAAAGGGCACCTTGTGCAGCGCGTGGAACCGGCCGGTTGCCTTAATAGTGTGAGATTTATAGATTTTGGGGCCTAAATAATATATTAGAAGCTGTTTTTTATCAAGAATTGATCAATGTCACCATGGTCCACATACTGTACAGTGTACACTGTCCAAAAAGAAGGAAAAAAAAGGTTGTTTTTTTTCTTTTTTTTTCAAAAGGGCACATTGCCAAGCTCTAGCACCCCCTAGTGTCTATATGTGCACGCCACTGATCCTCACGATACAAGACAGGACGAAGTAAAGAGATGAATCTAAAGTGCATCCATCTATCAATATCTGACAGGATATTGTGTGCTTTTTATTCAGGCTGGGCTAAAAAAAAGAAAAGCTCAGCACTTAAATCATCATTAGCGTGCGATTTTACAATGACTTTTAACATTTTCCACTCTTTTATACAGTGGATTCTCGGTGTGTGTGCTCAAGGACTTCTGAAATGCATGTTCTTTTTCTTTTCTTTAGTTGAAGCTTTATATGGTCCCACATGTGCAAGGGTACACATGAGTGTTGGCCAGTCCACAGCTCTTCTTTTCTCCTGTCAATTATCCTATTTTTATTTCCAGTAAATACAGGTTACACACTTACTCTTGGCCCTTAAGAACAATTGTACATAACCCATTTATGTCTCCTCTTCGGATGACATGAAGCGAACTTGAACCAGCTGGTTTGACATTGTTTAGTCAATAATCTAAGATTGCTAACCCTGCACCATAGAACAGGTGTTCACTGCCATGGAAGAAATGGGATAACCTGTTTTATATTAGTGGCAGATAGGTGAAGGACCCTTCTTCACTTGGGTGAGAAATATTATGGTCACGATGTACTGCACCAAATTAGACCCCTTCAGCAAAAGAAAGACCCCTCTTCAAAGATAGACTCGCACAGATGAGTGATTTGATTTCACTTTTTTACTTTCATTATATAATTTATAGGAGGGGCGCAATGCCCAGCTTTGTGTGTCTGTGTGTACCACGGGAATTGTATTTGATTGGGTGAGCACACATCACACAGTACTGAGTGTACTGTGTGATGTATGATGATGTATAAGAAGAGCGCCACTCACTTCACACAAGTTTTTCTTTTTTTCCTCCATTTTTGAGTGGTGTAAACCACTCCTACGACTGGCTTTGTTAGTTTACGTGTCTGTCTGTCTATCTGTCTGTTCGTATCAAAAAATGAGCATGGTTGCTACGGTCACCCAGTTCACCCGGGTGTGATTTCATTACGTCAGACATTACGTCAGACCACAGCTGATCAGTCTATATAAGACCTTACACCACTCAGTTCACACGGGGGTGATTTTTTTTAACACAATCAGTGCCGGGATTCATTCAAAATAAAAGCTCGGGGTGCCTGGAAGATATGGCCGCTTTTACTCTGTAAAGCTTTATGGGACGTGTGTACACGTCCTAGCAACCCGTCGGTTCGATTGCTTATGACGTGCCCACACGTCGTGCGGTCTGAACCTTAATGGACAATTTTGAGTGTTCGTGTAGACACAAACATTGAAGATGAAGGTGAGGACGCAAATTCTTATTGGCCGGAATGAGATGATGTATGGCAGGGTTCCCCAATAGGCGGTCCGTGGGCCATTTGCGGCCCGCGGAGCGCCCCCTTGTGGCCCCTGGAATAATTAAAATGATTTTTATTTTTTTTAGGGGGTCCCAGATATTATAATGGGGGTCAGTAGCCTATGCATGTCAAACTGGGCATCCTTTTCAAATGGGGTCTTGCCCTGAAAATGTATTTTCAGGGCAAGACCTCGACCTCGTGCGTGCGGACTCGGCCCCCAGCCTGGTACCCTAGTCAAAATATGGCCCTTGAGGAAAATTAATTGGGGAACCCTGATGTATGGTGATGTATGATGATAAGAGCGCCCCTCACTTCACACCGGTGTGATTTGGTTACATGAAAAACATCAAACTGAAAACTTACTTACACTCTACAGTACTATTGAGAGAGAGAGGTAGGAATTGGGTAAGCATATGTCTTATGGACTTCCGTAGTAGGCCTATGTTTAATTCATCTTAGGCTCTTCTAAGAGATTCAATTTCAATGTACATTGCTCTTAATGCTGCTGATTTTGATTCGAAAACCCGAACACAAATGCAACGTAAAATGATGCAGGAATCAGTTCCTCTTGTTTACACTGCTCACACTGTGCCGCATCCAAGTGGATGCTCTGTCTCATATTGCTGTCAAACACATTACATGTGGCTGCTTATGTTATCCCATTTTGGGCGGGAACCCCTTTTGGTGTTTTAAACATCATGTTATAATTTAGCTATTGAAAAATAGCAGATCTACAACCTCATAGCGCGCCACCGAGTGGCGCGCTACGAGCTTGTAGGTCTGCTATTTTTGAGTGGTGCAACCACTCCAAGGAACAGCAATGTCCGTGTTAACCTATGTTTGTGTGTGACTATGAGTGACTATGTGACTATGAGTACCCCCTTTTTCCCCTCACTGTATATGTTTCTTTTCCCTTTTTACCTCCTTTATGAATTCCTGTTCTGTCTATAGAAGTGTCTATTTGTACGTCTCTAAATGTTTTGATGATTTGAACATGGTGGACCCTATTGGAAACAAGTGTAATGCTTAATTGGGTCGTCCACTCACAGTTAACAGCCTTTGTATTGAGTTTGTGCTTGAAATGTACTGTAATTCTGCAAACTGTTAATAAATTCTTCAATCAATCAATCAAAAGTGGCGCTGTTGTGCCAGAAACAGAGAGAGAGAGAGGGGGGGGGGGGGGGGGGGGAGTTGCACCACTCAGTTCACACGGGTGTGATTTTTGAAAGAATCGTGAAAATATTTATTTCAGAAAACTGGAGGATTTAGAAGATTTTCTTTTTTAATGTTGAGGTCAGGCCTACATGTGTTATTATAATCTGTGAGTATTGCAGTGTGGCTCACGAGACGCTGCAGCATAAAGCCACATCAAACCAAACATTGCCGCGAGAGAGAGGCATGTCATATATTTCACATGAGGAAAACAGCAGGGCCGCCTACATGCCTTCAGGAAATCAAAAGTGATTGCTTTCACAACCAAGAGACCCAAGTCATAGCGTCGTTATACAGCTGAAATGATCTTAAGATTGTGACTTCTGTGTGGTTTAAACCTCGTGAACCTTTGTTCATCAATGGATTGTTTTATTGCGGAATAATTTGACTTGTCTCTGGAGTGTGGGACTTGTGTGAAATCATGAAAGCATGTGCTGATTTAGCTGATTACTATTCTTACTTTCCATCAAGGATGGAAAAGAAAAAGATTGTGTGTGTGTAAGTGTTTTCATGTGCAGGGAGTGCAGTGCATGCACGCTGTATATGTGTATTTGTGAGCGGTTACATCCACGCACGCACGCACGCACGCACGCACGCACGCACGCACGCACGCACGCACACTGTAGGAGCACACAGCCAGAATACATGCAATGAAAGGGTTGTCAGGCTGTCTCCAGGCCTATTACGCGCCCCTCACCTCTTTGTAGTTGAGACGGTGCTTTGTAGCCTTGACACACCATGCTCAAGTGTTCTTAGCCTGGGCCAGTGGTGGAGAAGAAGCACTCCCATGTTTGTGTAAAAAGTAGCAATGCCATTGGGCCTGGGCTGGCCGAGCGGTCCAGGCACCTATAGGCTGGTAATCCCTGTCGCGAGTTTGAGTCTCGATCCCGATGAACCTTGCTGTGTGTCTTCAACCCCCATTTCTCTCCCTCTTTCCTGTCAAACTACTGTAAATCTATCAATTAACCCATTTTGACCCGAGATCAGATTCTAAAAATGTCTGTTTGAAAATGACAGTTTTCTGAAAAAGCTATGTTTCTATGTCAGTCGTTCGATTTTTCAAAAATAGCAGACCTACGCTATGAGCTTGTAGATCTGCTATTTTTCAATAGCTAAAGCATAACATAATGCTAACACCAAAAGGGGTTCCCGCCCAAAATGGGTTAAGGCAAAAAGCCCTGAAAATATCGTTAAAAAAAAAAGAGGTAGCAGTACCACAATGTACTACAGTAGAACTACTTTGTTACAAGTAAAATTCCTGCATTCCGAATTGTACTTGAGTGAAAGTACAAAGGTATTGGCAGCACATTATACTTTAAAATAGGAAAAGTAAGCATTTTGCAGAATGTCCATTTTAGAACCATATACCTTGCATCATCGTGCACCATAATCAATTAACCATTTAAGCCTTATTTTATACTTAAACTATTCTAAATGAGCAGAATCACGAGCTTTGAAAGCTGTCAATATCACTTCGGTCCTCATGAAGTGAGTGCGGACATAAGCATTTCAGGTAAACTCAATTACCTTCTCCTGGATGACTCGTACTAATGGGGTGATTCATGAATGTAGACTTTGATAATCCATCACTCCTGGGAAGACCTCTGAGATGCCCAGTGTCCTTCAGGGTGGTAAATGCTATCGATAAATTGAGCTTGGCAGTGTAAACACATGCATGCACGTGGGCACATGCACTCACTTGGTTATAGGATAATACAGCAATTACAGCAGATGGTCTGATGCCCAAGTTTATGCTCCCATAGGACGGTGTCATGGACCGGTAATAGGCGATCTGCAAGGTCGCAATGCGTCGCAACCACAGGCCTAACTTCATAGGCATAGACAACAGGCATGTTGGCGTCCAACAGTATAGCCTTCTGGATCTTTTAACCCATCCTTTTGGTGTTAGCATTATGTTATGCTTTAGCTATTGAAAAATAGAAGATCTACAAGCTCATAGCGCGCCACCGAGTGGCGCGCTACGAGCTTGTAGGTCTGCTATTTTTGAAAAATCGAAGAACCACTGACATAGAAACATAGCTTTTTCAGAAAACTGTCAGGATGTAGAAGACATTTTTAGTATTTTATCTCAGGTCAAAATGGGTTAAAGATGGAGTGCTGTGATTTCTGTACTTCTGTTTTGTATGTGTCTATGGAGTTAACAGTACTCTAATACGTACATCCCCAGGCGTAATATTCAAATATTACGTCTTCCCTGTGAATTTTTGGTTTCTTTCTGAAAGCTGAAAGCCTTATGGAGTCAAAAGGCCCAATCGGAAATACAGAATTTTGTGACATCATAACCCTAGCCTAACCCCTCCCCCTATTACCAGGTATACTGAACTGGTGGTTGTGGCCACATGAGAACATCATTTTAACACTTTACGTACACTTTTTTGAAAAATCTTGCTCCTAGTGAAATCATAGTACCTGATGATCATGTTTTAGGGGTGAATAAAATCCCAGTACTCCATCTTTTAAAACACTTTGAGTGCCCACACAACACTTAAAAAAACCCCAGGGTGCCCATGTTTTACATTCATTTTTTTGACAAAAAAAATATTATTATTTTTTATTTTTTGCAAAGACGTCCACAGACGTCTTGGGCACACAGTGTGCTTTAGTAGACGGCCACTCAAGCAGACCGCTTTCACAGTGTATCTTTTTATTATTATTATTTTTTTCCCCAGCCTTGGAAGATACAACAACATTGTTTGTTATCATTACCGGCAGTTATGTCCTGACATTTCCGCTTCATTATAGATCATATACAGCATTAGACGCAATCAAAGAGGGAACAGAGAGAGAGAGTTTGATAAATTGCAGTGTTATTAAGTCTGAGTGCTAAGTAAATACTGTATGCCTACTTCCTTGAGGTTCATGTCGGCGCAGCACGGATGCTCGCGCCAACTCAGCGTGTAGAGTATAGCAGCTCACAAAAGGATGGGATTCTGTCAGGGACGCTTATCCATCTGCCTCACAATCAACCTTTTCATCATCACCCAAATCCCTGGCTCCAATGATTTCCTTCCCTCCGCTTTGTGTTTTTGCTTCAATCGCTTGGCAAATAAGCACTTTGACAAAGGAACCTGCGTCATCACGTCTGAATGTTTAGATATCCGTCGCCTCCAACAACACGTGTACGCATGTCGGCGTCCAAATTGACAACTGCCAGGTTACTGTGTGTGTGTGTGTGTGTGTGTGTGTGTGTGTGTGTGTGTGTGTGTGTGTGTGTGTGTGTGTGTGTGTGTGTGTGTGTGTGTGTGTGTGTGTGTGTGTGTGTGTGCGCGTGTGCGTGTGCGTGTGCGTGTGCGTGTGCGCGTGCGCGTGCGTGCGTGCGTGTGCGTGCGTGCGTGCGCAAATCTATCACAAATTACATTTTAATTCATACACTTATTATTGCAACCGTTTCATCGCTTTCAACATTGCACGGCTATTTTGGGCCACTGTTGTCTAAAATGTTCATAACCCCAAGAAAATGCATGCGTTGAGCTTGTAGATTCATTATCTTCCCTATTTTAGGGACTCAATGGTATATGGAAAAGTGTGGCAACCTCTGCTTTGGAACAGCGGGGTTCCCATGACAAAACACAAACTCTCCCGTTCTCTCAAAGTACGCCGGAGTTGTTTTCTGCACAGCCTCTTGGCATTGACTGGGAGTGCCCGTGTTCTGCTGCTTAATCAGCATTCCAAGCACATTGGCACCGGCGGTGGACTTCATAGCTTGCCCACACGTCGTCCGCTCCGCTAATGATCACAAAACATCATCTGATACAACAGATGGATCTGGAGACGCGGCTGCCAGTCGAGTTCCATTCATTAGCCCCAGTTTTATCTTTTTCACTTAGTTCACTGTTTTGCTCTCACTTCATGTTTATGGAAGTTTCGTCTGAGCGGGGGACTTTGGGATTCATTAGTTATTCATTCATTAGTGTACCTTTATTGAGGGAGCAAGTTTTTTTGGAAATGTATAATAGAATGTTTTTTGTTATCATAAATGGCCATCGTTTTTGTGACTGTAAAAAAATACTGTAAAATTGGCGGTGGCTCAGGGGTAGAGTGCCTGGATGGTAACCGTAAGGTTGCCAGTTCGAACCCGGGCTCTCCCAGAGTTATTGTCGAAGTGTCCTTGAGCAAGACACTGAACCCCTAATTGCTCCCGATGTGCTAGTTGGTGCCTTGCATGGTTTCCGCTGCCATCAGTGTGTGAATGTGTGTATAAATGGGTGAATGTAATGCAAAATCTCTGTAAAGCGCCTTGGATAAAGGCGCTATATAAATGCACCATTTACCATACTGCTTTTAGTATTCTACCTCATCTAAAGCTTAGATTTCTGTTGGTTATAGGCTTCTTCAGTCGTTTTAACCAACATTAACTATACTCTGAAACATACATGCAGGGTGTTAACGGGTTAATGGTATTGGACTTTTCCTAACCATTTAGGAATAAAATGGTGGTGGATGCGTGTGCCTTCACGTGCACACGCACACCCACACTGCTTTATAATGAGAAACGGATGCACAGTGTGTGTTCCTTCATACGAGAAACCTCCGTATGGAGAGAGGCGTCCCATTTTATGCTGCCCACCTTTTCATACCGTATAAGGCTACATGTGGCCAGGTATATGTGCACATGTAAGTGGCCAATTAAACGCCCAATTCCATTTTGTCATGGACAGAATGAGATTTGCTGCACATGCTGTCAACTTTGAGCAGCGCTGGGACTTTTTCCCTGTCTGTCTCATGCCCGCGCGCGCCATTGCTGTTCATCACGTCCTTCTGCAGAGAACAGTCCCACGGCACTCAACACTCCAAATGCTGAAACGGCGGTTGAATAAATCCAGTTGGTTGTCTAGTACTTTGGGTGTGCAATCTCTTCTCTTCCTTCTGGTACGATGCATCTAGAAATCTACACCTCAAATTGCATAGCCTATATACCGTCGCTTTAAGGCAGAAACCTTGTATCACCATATTTCAACTTTTGTAAATGTATGTTCTACTTCGCCATACAGAGTCACAAATAGCCGATCTAGTCTACAAGCTCACAACGTGTTGCCATGTGTACTGCTTGCTATTTTTGCAAACTAGTGCGCAGCCCCAATGTATGAA
Organism: Electrona antarctica; assembly: GCF_951216825.1. NCBI lineage: Eukaryota > Metazoa > Chordata > Actinopteri > Myctophiformes > Myctophidae > Electrona > Electrona antarctica. Next base: position 32,918,393 of record NC_136802.1, on the reverse strand, counting down.
GATCTCTGTATAGGCCTATATCCTTCTCCCTTTTATGGAGATCCATGGTTTGTTTATGGTTATGTCCGACTCCCATACGAGTCACAGTGACGTTATCGAGTCATTAACACCATGGAGGCCCGGAGCGGAGATCTCCGTCAAGTTCAAGGTCATGGTCAAGTGCCCAAGCCGGAGATTGATAAATAGGACTGATATTGATATTAATTATATCAAAACCGATCGCTTCGCTCCACAGCCTAGGAGCGCTTGTTGCCCAATCCGATCAAGTGTCAAACAGTGACACGTCATCGAAAATGTTCCCTGCATGTTTAGCTGACGAAAACGAAAATCTTAAAACGATCATAACTCCCGATCTAAATCACCCAGTCTAATTCTGAAAAAAGATCCTGTGTTTGACGGCCTTCCGCGGTCCAGTCGCTAGTCGCGATAGATTTATTCTTACCTCCCGTTGTTGTCGATCGACTCTAGAGTGGTGTGGCTATTGTTAGCTGCTACACAGACATGCACAGCAACTTCCGGTGCGCTGGTAAAAGTGGTCCGGGCGCTATAAATGATGGGCACATGGATGGAATGGATTAAATAGTTCCGGGCTACTAAGGTGTTAACGAGTCATGGTTGCGGCGTTCCGGTTGAGTGTGTCCGTGTGTCACTACGAGGTTTCCAGCAGTCGGTGTTTTTTGCTGTCAACAAGAAAAGCACTCTTCTCAATGAGCCATATGTTTACCTAAACATGCAACATTTGGATTGATGTTCACACATCTTAAGGCAATGTAGCAGCAATTACATTTGGAGATACGTAAATGTTTGTGCCGCACATAATTCTTGCAGGAAAGCATACATTTGTCACATTATAGCGATGCCGTGAACTTACACTGAATTTGAAAACAAACAAGTGACTTCCCAATCACTGCTGTAATTGTTCATACAGAAAGGAGGGGGGGGAAAAGCCCTTACACAGCAGACACATCCAGGGTGCTGATTGGACAAATTGGACCCCTCAAGGGTTACATTAACGCATTTTGGGCGGGAACCCCTTTTGGTGTTTTAAACATTGTTATAATTTAGCTATTGAAAAATAGCAGATCTACAAGCTCATAGCGCGCCACCAAGTGGCGCGCTACGAGCTTGTAGGTCTGCTATTTTTGAAAAATCGTGAAAATGTGCCTCAAATTTGGAATATATTTTTTCAGAACAAACTCAAATATTTGCTTCTGGGGAGGTCCCTGGAACAACATATTTTTAGATGGGGTTCAGCGGCCTCTTACATAAATGTTTTTGAAACACGGGTATTTCAGGATTTAGAAGACATTTTTTAAATTTGTCGTCAGGCCAAAATGGGTTAACATTCCAGATTTTGGCTGTGCATATAGCCCGAGTGTGATACTGTACTGCATATAGCGCTGACTTCAAGCTTCCTTCCTGATAACACACGGAACAACACAGACAAGCGCACATTAACCTCGGCTCCCCCCAGAGGTACAATATTAAATTAAACATTAGCCAAGTTGTCCATGAAACTTTCAAATGGCTTCCTGTGGATGCCATCTCAGCTGAGATATCTGTTCATGTGAGAGAAATAGAATGAGGAGAGGGGGAAAAAACACTGCCTCAACAGAACAGTTTCCCTCCTATCTCGTGTCTCGTTATGACTGGTCCTATCAATCCATTCATTTGGAGATATAATTAAAAAGTTGCCAAAATAACAGTGTGTTCAAATCTGCAGGCCAGAGCCATTAAACCAACCAATCTCTCTCTCTCTCTCTCTCTCTCTCTCTCTCTCTCTCTCTCTCTCTCTCTCTCTCTCTCTCTCTCGCTCTCTCTCTCTCTCTCTCTCTCTACTGCAGTGGTGCAGCTGCCAAAGCGAGGTGACACTCCAAAATGGCCAGCTGTTATCAGTGCACGCCATACCAGTTGGTCTCAATGCTTTAGAGAATTTGTTTAATAAGATTCCCCCCCCCACCCCCTAAACCCGCCACTTCCTTCCCCCTTTCCTTTCCCAGTGCCAAATTCTGGCAGGCTTTTGGGGGACCAGGAGGACCCGGGAATGTAAGTGCCGTCTCCAATGAAAAGGTTGAAAATCCTTCAGTCTAATGAGCTGTCAACTTTGGCAGGTTTGTGAGTAAAGAGTCGTCGCTTGTTACAGTAGTCATACGAAGATTTGAGATGGACGTGCGTGCGTGCGTGCGTGCGCGTGTGTGTGTGTGTGTGTGTGTGTTATGATTTATATTGTGCGTGCCTGTGTATATACTGTATTTGTGCTTGAAAGATTCCGAGGACCTGAAGTACCTTGAATTGGACCCACGTAAAACAACACTGTACTAGGTACTAGGTAGGGCGGCGGTGGCTCAGGGGTAGAGTGGCTGGATGGTAACCGCAAGGTTGCCTGTTCGAACCCGGGCTCCCCCAGAGTTAGTGTCGAAGTGTCCTTGAGCAAGACACTGAACCCCAAATTGCTCCCGATGTGCTGGCTAGTGCCTTGCATGGTTTCTGCCGCCATCGGTGTATGAATGTGTGTGTGAATGGGTGAATTGATGCACAATCTATGTAACAACACATATTTAACTATACAACATATCAAAACGTACATCTAAGTTATTACAGTATGTGTGCAGTTTGTAAACACACCCATACAATCACAAGACGGTGTATTAAGGCAACATTTTTGTTGATGGATATATACTTTAATTGTGTTGCCACTTTTGGGTTTAGCTGGTTGTTTGGTGTTTGTATCAACCCGGACAGGGGAGGGTGTCGCACCGTGGGACTGTTTAAAAGTGACACTTCCCGTTGTTTACAGTATATACAACACTGATGAAGGCCGTTGGCCGAGACGCGTTTGTTGTGTTGCTGCTTGGCAGCATACCCTTCCTATTTAAAGATGAAACGATAAAGTGCCTATTCCGTGAGTGCTGGTATTCTCCTTCTTCTAAAGAATGAGATTGAGACAAGTTTGGAGTCGTGCGTGCTTCCTTCTTTTCGATTGCATTAAACTTACTTACTTATGCTCTTCGCCCCCAATGGGGCATAAGGCATCGATAATGTTCCTCCACCTATCACGGTCTTTGGCAACCAGTTGCGCCGTGCCCCATGAGAGACCCATCTCCAGCAGTTCAGCCTCTACCGTTCTGCACCAGGTGATCTTAGGTCGGCCTCGTTTCCTTTTCCCTGGGGGTGTCCATCTGAGGGCCACTTTGGGGATCCGCTCTGGGGGCATTCGGAGTACGTGTCCAAGCCATTTTAGACGATGGTGCTTAACTTCTGTGGTGACGTCTCGGCAGCCAGTCTTTATGTAGAGGTCTTTGTTGGAGATTTTGTTGGGCCAGAATATACGGCAGATCTTCCTCGGGCAGCCATTGTGGAAGGAGCTGACCTTGCTCATGTCGCACTTGGTTATACGCCAGCACTCAGACCCGTACGGTAGCACCGGCTTGACCAGGGTAACATTTTCGTAGTTTCCGTAACAAATTTCTTTTTAAAGGGTGGGGTTGTTAGCCCAACGCCTAACCCTAAGAAGGGGGTTTTGGGTATCTTTTCGTCTGGCCACTATCCATCTGCCTGTCCGCCATGGTTAGACCTGCCAGGAGCTTTGAAACTCCGGACGGCATAGCCTTCAGGGTCATTGTGACACACAAACCTTCCTACCACGATAAGGTAGACACCCTCAGGAAGGGATTGCATTAAAACACCTATCTATCTATCCATCTATCCATCTATACATACTGTAGATAAGGGTCAGATTAATCCATTTAGATCTGAGGACGCAACTGTAGCTTTTAGTAACTTTAACCAGTATTTTTTCTGTTGAAGAATATTTAAAAAAAATCGTGAAAATGTCTGCAACTCTTTGAATATAGTGTATATTATTTCACAGGAAACGCTTTTTAACTCTTATCCTTGCTTAGGGGGCTCTCTGGAACAACATATTTTGAGATGGGGTCTGCGGCCAAATATATATCATTCTGGGGGTTGTTGACCAGTGCACCACTGATACGTTTCTCAGAAAACTGTCAAACTGTCTGTGAGCAGTGCACCACTGATAAAGAAACATAGGTTTTTAGAAAACGCTTAGGATTTAGAAGACATTCGTAGAATCTGTGACTCTTTTTGATACAGAGACAGTCATGGCAGCAAGACTAACTGTTCAGGAGAGGAGAAAAACTGTTTTTTTGTTTTGTTTTTTTATGCTGACTCTTCACATACTAGAGCATGTCTGAAGTCAATGTCAGAGCTGAAATCGTCATGTAAATATGTAATAAATGTTTAAACATGTAGCTTATAGGTGTAATGTTGGAGTCCACGGAAGTGAACCTTTCAAGCCTGTTTTCTCAACTCGCTGTATTCTGCAAGACATTACTCTATAAGCCATATCTCCAAAACTGGTGGGTCAAACTGAACAACCAATATGTCAATTTGAAGCTATGATTCCTTGCTTTCATGACATGAACAAAAAACAGATAAATCAATGACTTAGCCTCGGTCTGTTCTCAGGTCCATTTTGGGCAGGAACCCCTTTTGGTGTTTTAAAGCATTATGTTAGCAGATCTACAAGCTCATAGCGCGGCACCGAGTGCCGCGCTATGAGCTTGTAGGTCTGCTATTGAAAAATCGTGAAAAAAAGGGGGGCAAATCTTTGAATATATATATTCTTTCAGAGCGAACATTTTTAACTCAAATCTTTGCTTCTGGAAGTTCCCTGGGGCCTCGAACAACATATTTTCAGATAGGGGTTGGCAGCCAATTACATATGATATTAGGGGTCCTTGAAATGAAATGGTTTGAGGACCACTGACATACACAAACTGTCATGTTTTAGAAGACATTTGTAGAATCGAACTTGTAGGTCTAAATGGTTTAATGGGTGAAATGTAAGGAAACGCTCCTATATCCCTGCTGTAAGCCTCTATACACACATTAATGTCCTTATCGCCATGGAGACGGGCGCTCGCACCACTTTAACCCATTCAGGCCTGACGTCGGGAAAAAAAAAAAAAAAGTTTTCTAAATCATGACAATTTTCTGAAAGATTTGAGGCACATTTTAATGGTTTTTCAAAAGTAGCAGACCTACAAGCTCATAGCGCGGCACTCGGTGCCACGCTATGAGCTTGTAGATCTGCTTTTTTTGAATAGCTAAATTATAACATAATGTATGTAACCACCAAAAGGGGTTCCCGCCCAAAATGGGATAAGCCGGCCACATCAAATGGCTCCTTAGCAAGATTTGGGACAGTGCCGAAATCGAGTTGACCCGATCACTGGCAGTTCAGAACCAATGAAACATCAGGACAACTCTCTCCCACACACACACACGTGCGTGCACGCACACACACACACGCACGCACACGCACACCCATGCACGCGCACACATGCCCGCGCGCCGTCAAGGCTGGCTAATTAAAGATGTCCATCAACAGGGCTGCTCCTGCCAGCGTGTCCGCTGTTCCAGGCTGTGGTGGCTGAGTGGCATCCAGAGTGTTCTTCTGCCTTTATTATATTCCAAAAGACACACGGCTAAAGTGTAATTAGGAGTGTAAGCTCTACTAGGCAACAATCGTATCGGCTCAGACTCACAAAAGTGATTGGCTAAGGATTTCCGTTTGCTCATATCGAGCTTTAATTACTTTCGGGAAAGAACATGGGCACAAATGCACAAATCTTGACTGCAAATCCCCTTTACATGAGTACAACACTCCCTGCTATAGTCACCCTCAAGCTAAAGTGGGCTCGTGATATCCGAAGCAAATCCAATGCGCTAAAAGCATGGCCAGGATAAAAAAGAAAAAACATGATATAAACGCATAATCTTCCCTGCCCAGATGTGGATGCGAGTCAGGAAATCCTTGGAAATAAACCAATTTCACCTGAACACTTGGCGAATGATGGCTGCATGCTTAACTTGCATTTCTTTCCAAGGACGTTGCACATTCCTGGAATTAGTCATCCTGACCAGCAGAGGGCAGACGTTCGCTAGTGTTCAGTTTCTGCTCCAAGACCATGGCTCCCATTGGTCCAGGGCAGCGATGAGCAAGAACCCAACATGCTGCATCTGTAGCCAAATTCCAATACCCCAAATCTCGGCCACTCGCTCACTCACACTCGGTCACTCACACTCGCTCACTCACACTCGGTCACTCACACTCGGTCACTCACACTCGGTCACTCACACTCGCTCACTCACACTTGCTCATTCACACTCGCTCATTCACACTCGGTCACTCACACTCGCTCACTCACACTCGGTCACTCACACTCGCTCACTCACACTCGGTCACTCACACTCGGTCACTCACACTCGGTCACTCACACTCGCTCACTCACACTCGCTCACTCACACTCGCTCACTCACACTCTGTCACTCACACTCGCTCACTCACACTCGCTTACTCACACTCGCTCACTCCAGCATGGTGGTGTTACGGTGAAATTGGTGACCAGCTGAAATATGTGGCAATCGTGTAGACAATCACATAACGTCAGTGTCGGAGTGTAAATCGTTGCAGTTTGTTTATTAGAAGAGTTCAATCTAGCTGTATTTCAGGCCACGTATATTTAAAGACCTCCAAGTTTTGTGATCGTCCACAAGATGGTCACATATTTCGACAGGTCACCAATTTCACCATAATTTGCCATGCTGGAGTGAGCGAGTGTGAGTGAGTGATTGGCAGAGACTTTTGGTATTGGAATTTGGCTTTCGAGTGCGGTGAAATTAGGGCTGAGCACTTAACCAAAAATATGTATAAACTAATAACTGACTGAATCTTTCTCGTGTAGGTTAAAGGAGAATTCCATGCTAGAAGGCTTTCTTACCTTTCTTAGTAGTTGTTACGTCCCCACCAAAGAGGTCCAGGTGTTTTTTGTGCAAAAACTCCTTATTGGCTATTTCTCCTACCATAAGCCCTCAATGAATTGCATTGAATTGAATGGGAATTGATTGGGGCTATGGGGTGTTGTGCTAATTCGCTTATTTCCATCGAAATAAGTAGTAAAGTGTGCCGCTTGGGATATTATTTACATTATGAAGAGAGGATATATACAAAAAAATAATAATTTTGAGCGATGGAAATAAGCGAATTAGCACAACACCCCATAGCCCCATTCAATCCCCATTCAATGCAATTCATTTAGGGCTTATGGTAGGGGAAATAGCCAATAAGGAGCTTTTACACAAAATAACACCTGGACATCCTTGGTGGGGACGTAACAACTACAAATAAAGGTAAGAAAGCCTTCTAGCATGGAATTCTCCTTTAACTATGGGGGGAGAGCATAGTGACGTGTTCGGTATGATTTTGGCTTATTTGGGTGCCATCTTGCTACCTACATGTAGGCTAGTAGGATGCTAGGCTACTTGGCTGCCAGTCTGTAGTTCGTAAATTTGCTTGTCAGTGACGCTGGTGTGTATTCTGTCACTGCAGTACACCATCTTCCATCTCTCTACTGTCTTTGACTTGTCAACTCTTCTACTCTATGGCTCTGGATCGACGGCGGTATTATTATTATTCGTCGTTAGAAAATGTGTGTTCTGGTCTGATAGCCGCCTCCCCTCCCCTCACGTCAAAACAGTTCTTAATGTTTACATCTTACTTGACGAGAAGACATGTGTGGACATATCCTTATGGAACCAGGCAGAGGGGAAAAACACCACGAGAGTGACGAGTGATCAGTCAAACATGTGGTCTCTCCGCAGTAAATAAATAATCTGTCTGTATGCGATCTGACCATTATTATTATTATTATTACACTGTCATCCTCGTTTGAGGACGGGTAGATCTATAGCAGATCTAGAGCAGAGCATACATGTGTTTGGGAATGTTGCTGAAGGTTATGTTATTTTGTCAGCTGACACCCAAATCAAAGAAACCATACAGAGTGTATTTAATTATTTGATATCTCCGTCAGTCAACGCACTGCAAGGCTACAATGGAAGCATAATTCTGACGGCCCGCGGTGGAATGGACAAGTTAGGGTATAAACCAGGGGTCCTCAATAGGTGGACCGCGGTCCACGACCAGACCGCGACCGGACCCTGGGCAAAAACAAACGTGACAAAATAAAAGTGTTATTTGTGCCTCAACACAATACCTCTCATTTGCTGTGAATTTTTGGAGGGGAATATTTGTGAAACATTTTATTTCCATACTCTGCACCCCAGTATTGGTTGGTTGGGAGGGGATCCATTTCTTATAAGCTTGCCTTGATGTGACTCTACTAAACAGGCATAGAGCCCTGCTCTCCGATGGCCGCTGCGTGGCCCGCGCCGCGCTCATGGGACCGGACCTTAGTCTTTTTCAAAAATTATTAGTGGACCTTCAGCATTTCTAGTTGAGGACCCCTGGTATAAACTAACAGGGCAGACCCATTACTGTTGTGGATCAAGGTTATGTTCTTTTGTCATCTGACACCCAAACCATACAGTGTTTATTTAATTATTTTATATCTACAATGGTATATGTCTCCACAGTGAGGCTGGAAAATGTAGCCTCGCAGCCTACTACTATAGCCTATACTAGCCTACTGGTAGGCAGGAAAATGTAGCCTCGCAGCCTACTACTATAGCCTATACTAGCCTACTGGTAGGCAGGGAAATGTAGCCTCGCAGCCTACTACTATAGCCTATACTAGCCTACTGGTAGGCAGGGAAATGTAGCCTCGCAGCCTACTACTATAGCCTATACTAGCCTACTGGTAGGCAGGGAAATGGCAATCAGAATAACCCGTTCTGAGTGAAACTCCTCCCTATGCACTGGCCCAGTAGGCTTGCGACGCCACGCGTCTGTGGCGCAGTGCGATCCGAGTGAAGCACGCACACGCATGCACACACACACACACACACACACACACACACACACAAACGTTTATTTTGAACGAAGGCAGACAGTGAATTATCTTTGCCCACTGACCCTGAGTTGTCCGCTGCCATTCTTTCCGTGCTGGGCAGGTTGTGTTGTTGTTGTTGTTTCTCCGTGAATATTGTGTGTCCGCTGTCCGTGTATATAGTTTTAAAGGTGGAGTGTCGTGATTTTTGTATTTTATCCAGTTTTTCATGTGTTTATGAGGTTACATACATTAGTCGTGGTGTGACTTGGCCAACTGAACTGTGCACGAAGTGTGCCCTCACAACTTCTTCACTTCTCAATTGTAATAATATAATGATTTGCAAACCATTTTCGGAAACGTATCCCCTGTGGCCAAAATTCTATATCGGGTATTCAAATACAGCAGATCTACAAGCGCACAGCGTGCCACTTTGTGACGCGCTGTGGGCTTGCATAATAGCTGCTGTTTTTGAAATAATATTGAAACAAATATGAAAAATGCTTGGAAAATGTCACAATTAACCTTTGTACGACCCCTTGATAATTCCAATTATCCTAGGCTGTTATGCCCATAGACATATATACATAGACGCCCTTTCCGGCTCTGAGGCGCGTGTCACCAATTGAAGGCGGAATCATTAGCGGAAGCAAGGCGGAAGCTTGTCAAGCCTTCCGCGTGCGTAACATAAGTCCCGGAAAAGACGCGCTGTGATTGGCCAGTAGTCACTGGAGGAGTCGCATGAGTGACGTCACTTGGGCAGCGACGCAGTCGCCTTCAGCAAATGCCTTCAGCACTTCTAAATAAGAAATCTGCGGAGAACTGTTGCTTTGTGTTCACTCTTTAATGTTTTCTGTTAGTAATCTAATCCCCCTGGCTCTGATGTTGTATTGTTAATAACTTTGTTGTTTGTGTTTGTTTGTTTGTCTTGTTTTGTATTGTAATGTATATTGTCATGACTGTTGTAAAGATTTGTTAAAAAAAAAAAAAGCCTTCAGCACTGCACTTCCGCCTTCATTGGGATACACGTCGCTCCAATGAACTGCAGCGGCAAATGAGGCATCTATTTCTTATAATATCTATGGTTATGCCACTATGGCTGTGTTGTCCCACTTGTTCCCTGTGGGTCCACAACCTATGACAACGTGCATGAGGTTGGTCTCATATAGTTGACGGGGACAGCGAGTGGCAGGGGCGATACGCTGCACTGCTGCACACCAAAGAACTGGCCTGTCATTACATTTACATTACAGTCATTTAGCAGACGCTTTTATCCAAAGCGACTTACAATAAGTGTATTCAACATAGGTAGGGAACAAAAACTACTAATCACCAGAAGTCTTTAGTGCATTTTCTGCAAAAACAAGCAACCAAGAGTATACCTAGCGCTAAGGTAAAAGTGCAATATATCAGCTACCTATTTCCTTAACCGGATGAGACAAAATAGCTAAATCAAATGAGCATGAGCTAAAACAATTAAGTGTATCGACTAAACAAGATCCAATAAACAATACAACAATAGAAAACAAACGTTCGTACAACTAGTTAACAACAAGTAGGTCAGGCAGAGAGGAAGGGTAGTGTTTCCTGAAGAGGTGGGTTTTCAACCTGCGGCGAAATATGGGCAGTGACTCTGCTGTCCTAACATCAGTGGGGAGTTCATTCCACCACTGTGGGGCCAGAACAGAAAAGAGTCGTGACCGTGTGGATCGGCCAGAAGGACCCTTGAGTGACGAGGCAATCAGTCGCCCCGAGGTGGCAGACCGAAGTGGTCGGGCAGGGGTGTAGGCATCGACCATAGCCCGGAGATAGGAAGGAGCTGTTCCTTTCACTGCCCTATAGGCTAACACCAGGGTTTTGAACTGGATGCGGGCCGCTACGGGGAGCCAGTGTAGAGAACGGAGAAGGATGGTTGTGTGGGAGAACTTGGGGCGGTTGAACACCAGACGAGCCGCAGCTTTCTGAACAAGCTCCAGAGGTCTGATGGCAGATGCCGGAGCACCAGCAAGGAGGGAGTTGCAGTAGTCCAGGCGGGAGATGACGAGAGCCTGGATGAGCACCTGGGCTGCCTTCTCCGTGAGGAAGGGGCGAATCCTCCTGATGTTGTAGAGGAGGAATCTGCAGGACCTTGTCACTGATGCGATGTTTGCCGAGAACGTCAGTTGATCGTCCAGGGTCACACCCAGATTTTTCGCAGTCCGAGTTGAGGTCACCACAGCATTATCAATGGTGATGGCCATGTCTCGGTGCGGACAGCCCTTCCCCGGGAGGAACATCAGCTCGGTCTTGTCCAGGTTGAGCTTCAGGTGGTTTGTCGACATCCACGCCGAGATGTCAGCCAGACAAGCAGCAATGCGTGCCTCCACTTGGGTATCAGAGGGGGGGAATGAGAGGATCAGCTGGGTGTCATCGGCATAGCAGTGGTAGGAAAAGCCATGGGAGTGGATGACAGCACCCAGAGATGTAGTGTAGAGAGAGAAAAGAAGAGGACCCAGAACCGAGCCTTGGGGAACCCCAGTTGTGAGCCTGTGTGGTTCTGACACAGACCCTCTCAGCATCACCTGGTAGGAGCGACCCGTCAGGTAGGATGCAAACAGGGAGAGTGCAGAGCCTGAGACACCCATCCCCTCGAGGGTGGAGAGGAGGATCTGATGGTTCACCGTGTCGAACGCTGCAGACAGGTCCAGGAGTATCAGGACGGAGGAGAGAGAGTTCGCTCTAGCGGCATGGAGCGACTCCGTCACTGCCAGCAGGGCAGTCTCTGTCGAGTGACCCACTTTGAAACCAGACTGGTTGGAGTCCAGGAGGTTGTTCTGGTGGAGATAGGAGGACAGTTGTTTAAAGACAGCACGTTCGAGAGTTTTAGATAGGAAGGATAGAAGGGAAACCGGTCTGTAGTTCTTGATCTCAGAGGGGTCAAGTGTCGGTTTCTTCAGGAGGGGGGTGACTCTGGCAGTCTTGAAAGTAGAGGGAAAGTAGCCAGATGTCAGAGAGGTGTTAATAAGGTGGGTTAAGAAGGGAAGAAGTTCAGGTGCAATAGACTGCAACAGAGTGGATGGGACCGGGTCCAGAGAGCATGAGGTGGGGCGACTAGAGGTAACAAGGAGAAGGACCTCGTTAGGGGAGAGGGGAGAGAAGTGGGATAGAGAGGGGATGGGGGGGGGAAGAGGAGTAGATGAAGGTAGAGAGGGGGGGGTGGCAGGCAGACGGGTGTGGGCAGTGCGCAGGGCACCAGCCGGGGGAGGAGGGAAGGAGGATCGGATATCGTTCACCTTCTTGTCAAAGAAGTTGGCGAAATCGTCAGGGAGGAGGGACGAGGAGGGAGGAGGGGGTGGTGGTTGTAGGAGAGAGGAGAAAGTTTCAAAGAGTTTTTTAGGGTTGGAAGCAGAAGCCTGAATTTTAGTGCAGAAAAAAGCAGCTTTAGCAGCTGATAGAGAGGAGGAAAAAGTAGAAATGAGAGATTGGAAGGTGAGAAGGTCCTCCGGGAGGTTGCCCTTTCTCCATTTGCGCTCAGCCGCTCTCAGGCTCCGTCTCTCAGTCCGCACTGAGTCCGACAACCAGGGGGCAGGTGGAGTTTGGCGTGCAGGCCTGGTGGTGAGGGGACAGAGATGGTCGAGAGAAGAGGATAGAGTAGAGAAAAGAAGATCTGTGGCGGTATCAGGGGATAGAAGAGCAAAGGATTCAGGGGCAGGGAGAGCAGAGAGAACAGAAGAGGAAAGATCAGTGGAGGAAAGTGAGCGAAGATTGTGACGTGAGGAAAGCATGTGGGTAGGGAGGGGCTGTGAGGGGGGAGAGGAGAGAGAGAGAGAGAGTAGGACATGAAGTAGTGATCAGAGAGTTTCTTACCCTTTTCACTGGAAAGAGGAGTGACAGACAGGTTAGCAATAGAGCAGCCTCTGGTGAAGATCAGGTCCAGTTGGTTGCCCGCCTCATGGGTAGGAGGAGATGGGGAAAGAACTAGGTCAAAGGCGGCGAGAAACGAAAGTAGTGGGTCTAGCTGCTTCTCAGTCGGGAGGTTGAAGTCACCCAGAAGGATGAATCCAGAGCCATCGACAGGGAAGTGGGAGACTAGATGGTCCAGCTCCTCCAGGAAGCCACCAGCAGGGCCCGGTGGGCGATAAACAGCTGCAATGGTGAGCTTGACTGGATGAGAAACAGTGACCACATGAAATTCAAATGAGGTAGGAGAGAATAGTGACAGTGAAACAGGAGAGTATTTCCATTTTCTGGAAATGAGCAGACCAACCCCACCACCTGTCCGCACGGCTCTGGGAGTGTGAGAGAAAGAGTACACATTTGACAGAGCCGCGGGCGTAGCAGTGTTTTCTGGTCTGATCCAGGTCTCAGTCAGAGCAAGGAAGTTAAGGGAGAGCAAGGAGGCGTAGGCTGAGATGAAAGCAGATTTGCCTTCCACCACAGCCGAGTGGCAATTCCAAAGCCCTCCCGTTACCACTTGCTCGACGTGAGTTGAAAGAGTAGGATAGATGAGATTAGTTGTGTCGCGACATCTGGGTGTAACCCAGTGTTTGTGCGACCGCCAGGAAGAAGAGAGGACAGGAATAGGAAGAAAACACATTGTAGATCACTAAACATATACTACAATACACTACTATATATGTCACTAATCAATGCTACAGCTTATCGTTCAGTGACGAAGTCGGACTTTGACAAAGTCGCCTGTCGCCTTTGTTCGCCTGGCCTTCGTTTGCTGGCCGCCGCTTAACAGCTGACGCTTTCACCTGGTGGTATAAGGCCAATCCAACTGATTGCTAATCGTCTGCCAGGAGTGCTGGCTAAACCACTCACTTCACACTTCACAAGTGGCCTATACTACTTATCAAGTGGCCTATTACAGGGTGAAACTAATTAAACTAGTCTACTAGCCTACTGTTTGAACACAAACAATACAACTATAAACTACTGACTACCACACAAGCTAATAATATAATACTAATACAAAAGTACTTAGAGTAACACTAACAGCAGTTTGCTAAAATACAGAATAATGCTACTTACTCAACTAGACAGGTCAGGAGCTCTGTTCACTTCAAATGTTGGTTATACACTGTCACCACTATAGCCTGATTAACAGCAGCTGACTGCATCAGATTCATCACCCCTTCCCTAGCACTCTGTCAGGTCACTGCCTGGCACAGAAGACATAACTAATGCAGCACGCACGCAAAGTGTGTGTGTGTGTGTGCGTGTGCGTGTGCGTGTGCGTGCGTGCATGTACAGTATGTCCCTTCAAATTATTAGACAAATCATGATCACTTGGCTCTCACAAGTACAGTAATAAAAGTGTACACGCACGCACACCACCCCCCCGCGCGTATTAATGCAGCACGCACGCACGCACGCAAAATATACGTGTGCGTGTGTGTGTCTGTGTGTGTGTGCGTGCATATGTGTGTGTGTGTGCGTGCATGTACAGTATGTCCCTTCAAATTATTAGACAAATCATGATCACTTGGCCTTCACAAGTATAGTAATAAAAGTGTACACGCACGCACCTCCCTCCCCCGCGTGCGCGCACACACACACACACACACATACACACACACACACACACCACACACGTGCCCCTATCCACATGTATCCACTCAACATGTGCACACAAACATGCAACATGAGCATGTCGTGTATTCATTAAGACGTTGCACAAACATGCATGCATGAGGCTATCATGTAGGCCTATTAATTAAAAACCTCCATTCATGCATGCATGCATATTTCATGTATTAACACACTTAGGCCTGACGTCGAAATAAAAAAAACGTTGGCTCTGAAAGAATATATACATATTCAAAGATTTGTGCCGCATTTTTACGATTTTTCAAAAATAGCAGACCTACAAGTTCATAGCGCGCCACTCGGTGGCGCGCTATGAGCTTGTAGATCTGCTATTTTTCAATAGCTAAAGTATAACAGAATGCTTGAAATACCAAAAGTGGTTCCCGCCCAGAATGTGTTAACACACACGTCAACAACGTGAGAGCTTCTATTTTGGCTCACAACACCACGCATCGCATCTGTCTGTCTCTTTCATAGTTGTTTGTTAGCGTCTATTATTAAAGCTTATATACACACCCTTCCAGGAAGTGTTTTCCCTTTTTTTTCTTTTTTTTTTGGCATTATTTTTGTTAGAGCTTTCCTTGATGTTAGATGTGATTTAATTGGGGCCTGATATTGTCTCAGCCTTTCTTTGTTTTTTTTGTTTCTTTGTTTCTTTGTTTCTTTGTTTGCTTCCCTTTTAGGTGTGGGCAAAACAAACGATTCAGTGATAGACCTATATCGCGATTTTGAATGTCACAATATCAATATTGAATCGCCAAGTTCAGAATCGATTTTTTTCCCCCCGATATTTATGTATTTATTTATTTTGAATGCCAGAAAGACTGACTGACCTCATCTGGCTGCATTGAAGTGATTGAACTTTTCATGCTCGATATCGTTTAGAATTGCTTTAAAATGTTCTAGTATAATACAAGCAAAGTAACTTGAGAGGAAAATCGCAATAAATCGCGATATCGAATTGAAGCGCAATATATTTAAGAATTGCAGTATAAATCGAATCGGCACCCTAGTATCGATATCGAATCGAATTGGGACGTAAGTGAATCGTCCCACCCCTATCACTGAAAGAATGTATGTATTTGGGGAGGGGGTTTTGGGGGCTTCAATGAAAGACACAAATTAACACCCCAATCGCCCAGGACGAAATGCACCGTCCTTTCTATTAGTAACACTGCGCAAAAAGCATGGAATACGGATGTGTATATTACAGGAAATTCCCGTTAAACTTTCCAACAAACTCCGGTAAACTCCCGAATTGTACCATCACACCTGTATATTACTGTATATCACTGTATATGCCTTCTAAACTTGAGGTTTACGGGCAAATCTAGTGCCCATAATTACCCGTTAACTCCTCTTGTTACGCAGTGTAACACCCAGCGCCCAGGACGAAGTTGTATCCAAAAGACGAAGTTTATTGATATGAAAAAAGTCGGTAAAAGTGCTCCGTTGCTATAAATTGCTTGCGGGCGCTATGATTCAATGGATTAAATAACCCTGGGCAATCGGAGTGTTAAGGGTCAAACAAACACTGCTTGATCAATGGCGATTAAACGGGATTCATACTTTGTCTTGCGTCAGAGAATGGCCTCAGAGCTTGTACCTGCAGATGTGCTCTCCTCTGCCGTTCTCTGAGCACAACAACATCCATTGTGCGTCAGAGCATAATTTAGGCTTAACATCGTAAGTGTGTGCACGGTGTGTGTGTGTGTGTGTGTGTGTCTGTATGCGTGCGTGAGTGCATGCGTGCGCGCACGTGTGTGTACTCAGCAATTGTGTCTCAAAGGGACTTTCCTCAGAGGATCAAAACATATGACAAATGCAAATTGCAGGAGCCCACGCTTGGTGTTGATGTAACAGAGCGGCACGCACGCACGCACGCACGCACGCACGCACGCACGCACGCACGCACGCTATGGGGTGAATTTAATGCCATTATTATCTGCGTAGTTTTACAACCTGCGTCGTAATTACACTTCACCATAGAATCTCATACGTACGTACTTTTACAGAAACGTACGTCTTTAGAAGGACCTACGTGTTATTTGTCCCATTGTAATCCAATTCACACGTAATTTACAGTTCCTAAAATTACGAATAAAAAATCACGACTAATGAATTCACAAGTACGTAGGTACGTTTCATCCATTACGCCCATCCATTTCTTACTACTAGGTACGTTTCATCCATTACGCCCATCCATTTCTGATATTACGCCCATCATTAAAGTCACGTATCACTCATTACGACCATCTCAATATAGGCAGTAATCTACCATGGGAAGAAGACGTACGTAAATGGACCAATCAGGGAATGGGGGCGGAGCCTCCGGTTGTTAAGGGAACCGGCACCCCATCTCTGAGGAGGACACCCGCCCTGGTCCCCGGCCCTATCTCGGCCGTCCCTGGTCCGTTTCGGACGGGGGGAATCTCGTTGGAACCGGGCCGCCGTCCCGGACGCGCTCCCGTTGGTCTCGTGCCCAGGTGGGGGTCCGCGGGGGGTCCGCGGGGCATCTCGGCCGTCCCTGGGCCGTTTCGCACGGGGGGAATCTCGTTCGAACCGGGCCGCCGTCCCGGACGCGCTCCCGGGGGTCTCGCGGTGCCCAGGTGGGGGTCCGCGGGGGTCCGCGGCGGAAAGGGGCCTACGCGAGGCCCCGTAGATCTGCTGTTTTCTGGGGTTGGAAAACTCAACCAGGGCCTGGGAACCAGGCACCTGCTCTCCGCCGGTCCCCTGGGGTCCCCTCGTATGGCGCCGCACGGTGGCCACGGCGGGTACTGCGACGGAGGCGGGGTCTGAGCCCTGGGTACTCACAGGCCCAGGCACAGACACCATCTGGGGGGAACTTCTGACCGAGGCCTCGGCCTGGTCGTGGAGACTGCTCTCCAGGGGTCCCTTGGGGTCCCCTCGTATGGCGACGCCCGGTGGCCACGGCGGGTACTGCGACGGAGGGGGGTCTGAGCCCTGGGTGTTCACAGGCCCAGGCACAGACACCATCTGGGGGGAACTGCTGACCGAGGCCTCGGCCTGGTCGTGGAGCCGTGGAGCCCTCGTATGGCGACGCCCGGTGGCCACGGGGGGGTACTGCACACTGGGTGTTTGATCCCAGGCACAGACACTCGTATGGGGTGAATTTAATGCCATTATTATCTGCGTCCCGTTGGCGGGCGGTCCCTCTGACCGCGGGACCCCACCTCTTAAGGCCCAGGAGGGGTGCTTAAAGGTGGGTACTCGGGGACGGGCGGAGCGCCTGGTTCCCCGGGCCTGTCTGCTAAATCGCACTAAGTATAGAGGAGTCCCAGGGGTGGGCGGTTCTTTCGGCCGCGGGACCCCACCACTTAAGGCCCAGGAGGGGTGCTTAAAGGTGGGTACTCGGGGACCCACGGAGCGCGGGTCCCCCTGGAAGTGCTCCACGGAGTTCGTTGGTAGTGCATGGCCGGGTGTGGGCGCCCTCCCCCGGGCAGAGGTCCCCAGGGTGTAGCCCCTGGTCCCTGTGTTGGGTGTTGGGTGCCTGTGCCTGAGTGGTGGTGTGGCTCCAGGCGTGGGAACAGGGGCCAGGTCCAGCCTCGAGTGTCTGTGCCTGGGATCAAACACCCAGTGTGCAGTACCCCCCCGTGGCCACCGGGCGTCGCCATACGAGGGCTCCACGGCTCCACGACCAGGCCGAGGCCTCGGTCAGCAGTTCCCCCCAGATGGTGTCTGTGCCTGGGCCTGTGAGCACCCAGGGCTCAGACCCCCCCTCCGTCGCAGTACCCGCCGTGGCCACCGTGCGGCGCCATACGAGGGGACCCCAGGGGACCGGCGGAGAGCAGGTGCCTGGTTCCCAGGCCCTGGTTGAGAGTTTTCCAACCCCAGAAAACAGCAGATCTACGGGGCCTCGCGTAGGCCCCTTTCCGCCGCGGACCCCCGCGGACCCCCACCTGGGCACCGCGAGACCCCCGGGAGCGCGTCCGGGACGGCGGCCCGGTTCGAACGAGATTCCCCCCGTGCGAAACGGCCCAGGGACGGCCGAGATGCCCCGCGGACCCCCCGCGGACCCCCACCTGGGCACGAGACCAACGGGAACGCGTCCGGGACGGCGGCCCGGTTCCAACGAGATTCCCCCCGTCCGAAACGGACCAGGGACGGCCGAGATAGGGCCGGGGACCAGGGCGGGTGTCCTCCTCAGAGATGGGGTGCCGGTTCCCTTAACAACCGGAGGCTCCGCCCCAATTCCCTGATTGGTCCATTTACGTACGTCTTCTTCCCATGGTAGATTACTGCCAAAATGACTCCTATATTGAGATGGTCGTAATGAGTGATACGTGACTTTAATGATGGGCGTAATATCAGAAATGGATGGGCGTAATGGATGAAACGTACCTAGTAGTAAGAAATGGATGGGCGTAATGGATGAAACGTACCTACGTACTTATGAATTAATTAGTCGTGATTTTTTATTCGTAATTTTAGGAACTGTAAATTACGTGTGAATTGGATTACAATGGGACAAATAACACGTAGGTCCTTCTAAAGACGTACGTTTCTGTAAAAGTACGTACGTATGAGATTCTATGGTGAAGTGTAATTACGACGCAGGTTGTAAAACTACGCAGTTAATAATGGCATTAAATTCACCCCATAGCACGCACACACACACACACACACACACACACACACACACACACACACACACACACACACACACGGGGCAGAGTGGATAATAATGAGCAGTATTTGCCAAAAAGACGATTCGACATAAATTCTTCACATATATAATCTGAATCGCATTTATGCCATCTGTGAGGTTTGTGCGAGGAATGTTCAAATGGCATCTGGTGCTGTGACACACCCAATAAAAGCAAATCAAGCCATTTCTCTATTTTATTCATTTTACTTGTTATACCACAGAATAAGGTGTTAGGAAAAAGGTAAATGATACACAAGATGAGTCACATGAATATACTGAGAACGCAGTCGAACCCAGTGGTTCTTGTTTTGTTTGAGTGGAGTGATGGGAGTGAAACAGCCTACCTCTACTTTGTAGCGACTCTCGCTCGATTAAGATAAGATGACTAACTCTTTGTTGTTGGCAGAGCACTGTAGCCTTTCCATTTAGCTTAGTGGCTAACATAGCTTTAGTCAAAACCGCTGCCAAGAGACACAAGCTAAAGTCATACAAGCCTCAAACAAGCAGAGTGAATCTCATTATTAATCACATGAACATCTCTATTTTGAGCATGTGTTAGTATTAAATAGTGTGATGATCAGGGACGTGCACACATAGACATCGAAGGGGGCTTCAGCCCCTGCCCTTTTACCCGACTGTAAAACAACTGCCCTTTCCATACCACGAATGCAGCATTTACTATGGTGAAAGAAATGCAAATGCCCTCCTCTCCTCTCCTTTCCATGCCGGAATTGCTTTTTTTCCGAAGTCTCCTGAACTTGAACAGTATTCTGCGTTGAACAAATTTATTTAGAAATCTGTCGTATACACCTCATCTCTATAGCTAAAGAGTGCTGGATTGCACCCCGAAAAATTGCTGATCTACAAGCTCTCAACGCGTCACGCTGCGACGCGTTGTGAGCTTGTAGATCTGCCATTTTTTGTCAAAGTGCCCTCTTGCAGGATTTTAGCCCCTGCCCCACTCTCTGCACGCCCCTGGTGATGACGACTATCACAGTTATGGTGATGATATGGTATTGTGGGTTTTTGGTATTATTACATCCCTAACTTAGAAACCGCCACTGCTTGGAACAACAAGGTGCCGGACGATTAACGGCAAAGCACCATTAACGCACCCGTCACCCAAACCACCAAACCAAACTTTATAGCCACATTCTGGGGGCAAAATATTCTGCGAAAATGCACACAACCTGTGTATCTTCACATTGTGAGCTTGTACAGTAGAACGGCTATTTTAGGCGGAGGTTTTTGCTGCAAGGAGAAAAAAAGGAGGCGTTCCAAGTATAGATAGACCCATCTTGGTTGTCGTCTCTGTCAGGTGGAAACCTCATGTGTTCAAAACTGTTGAAGGATTTTGGTGTTTCAAGCGTTATGTTATACTTTAGCTATTGAAAAATAGCAGATCTACGAGCTTGTAGGTCTGCTATTTTTGAAAAATCGTAAAAATGTGGCGCAAATCTTTGAATATATATTCTTTCCAAGTGAATGTTTTTAACTCAGGTCTAAATGGATTAAAATATGGAGATAAGAGGTTTCTACCCGACAGCGACGATATACTGAATAATCAAACAAACAAACAAACAAAAAAACTAAACAATACGCGCACACCGCACGGCGGTGAATGAGACAGTAGCTTACATTGATGGCGATGATGGCGAGCCACTGTGCAATGCAGATAAGGTCAGAGGTGCGTTAAGCATGTGCTTTAAATGCATGGAAGTCCAGGACGCTGAGATTGTCGCCGGTCTTTATTGCCTCCCCCCAGTCTGCAGAGTTTAATGTAACTGCTTTTATGTTAGCGTGCAGGACTTATGGTTTCCTCACTGTCCAGACTTCCACAATCTCCGAATGCTATATAGCAGGAGTGCCCACCCTTTTTGACTTGAGAGCTACTTTCAAAATGACCAGCTCAACAAGATCTACCCACCTGAAAATAGTTTAAATATGTAGCCTACCTAAGGGTGCTTTAGGATTGGGCGCTGGCATTACATATAAGACAAATGCACTTGGAATGGGAAATAGAGGGGGAGAAATGGAATAGGTAAATATTATTTAGGGGCATGTCATGTGATCTACCTGCACAGTCTTTGTGATCTACTGGTAGATCGCGATCTACCTTTTGGGCACCCCTGACCTAGAAACTCCATTCACACATTTTATAATTCAGCTTACTGTGAAGACAAATGCTGGAACTTTTTACTTTGAAATGATTTGTAGTTTCTGAGTTATTTAACTTAAACGCCCAATGCATTCTCAATGGCAATAGCACAGACTTTGCCATGCTACTAGTCCTACAATGTAGGACTTTGCCTGGACCTTCTAGCCACTAGAAGGTCCAGGGAAAGGCCTACATACTCTCCAAGAGTTGGGAAAGAACATATCAAGAGAGTGGAGTGGTAGGCCCTTGGATTGACCAGTGGATGCAATGTACCCCACTTTGAGGTGTCACGTTTTAGGCCTAGATTTAGGGTAGGATTGAACCAGTCGCACTGTAGCCATACAAAGGCCTATAAGGGTTCCCAGATTGTAAAATGTTGTTCCTCCATCTTGGGAGAGTATGTAGGCCTTTCACTGGACCTCCTAGCCACTAAGATGACCACAGGCCCACCACTTAAAGACCACATGTTAGGGTGCCCAAATCTGAAGTTAGGTGGTCAAATTACCTGAAACTGAAGCAATTCAGTAAAGGTCAACGCTTCCTCATGGGGTCATTTTAGGGCCTATGACCTCCAGTAAAGGGTAAAATACTCTTCTTGGTTGTGGGAACAACATATCCAAGATGAGGACCCCATGCCCAAAGATGTCCCCCTTGCAACTGTTTCAACTTTGGGTCAGCCTACATGTAAAAGTGCCCAAAGTTGAAGGGCAGAGCTTCAACTTCAGCTACCCAGTACCCAAGGTTGAAGCCCTTCAACTTTGGGCAGATCTACAAGCTCGTAGTGCGGCACAGAGTGCCACGCTACGAGCTTGTAGATCTGCTATTTTTCAGTGGGGTACATTTAATCACTGGTCCTGGGTCAATCCAAGGGCCTACCACTCCACTCTCTTGATATGTTGTTCCTCAACTCTTGGAGAGTATTTAGGCCTTTTACTGGAGGTCCCAGCCCCTAAAATGACCCCAGGAGGAAGTGTTGACCTTTACTGAATTGCTTCAGTTTGAGTTCATTTGAGCACCTAAATTCAGATTTGGGCACCGTAGCATGTGGTTTTTAAGTGGTGGGCCTCGGGTCATCCTAGGGGCTAGATTCATATAGAGTCTGAACCTATAGCCCCCATGAGCTGAGAAACGGAAGCTGCCATTTCTGTTCACGAAAATATATTATTTTTTTATTTCCTTTTCTGCTAAGCAACAAGCTATATGCTTAGATGTTTTCTATTTATATTAGGATAAATGTGCGTGACTGTAAAGACCAAACGGAAGTGTCGAGGAGGCTCCACTTCCGCTTTATAGTTTACTCATGACAGCTCTTCCGTTGGCCCAGACTGTATGATGAAGCGTTTGGAAATCGCGGAGGCAACAGTCTGGTAACGCGAGACTATGCACTGTCCGAACTGAACACGAGCACTTTCACTTAATCACTTGCGTACCGTTCCGGGTTGTAACGGCTTTGTTCCTACTGTTTTGGGGTGCCATCACATCTTTGGACAAAACTGCTTATTTTTTAAAAGTCAACCTTACAAAGGATTTACATGAACATTATGTAACCACATGAACCTGTAAACCACAATACAGCCAGGGATTGGTTTCCCAAAAAGCAAACCTTCACTCAATAAACAGACACAGAAGAGCTCAGTTTGATTATTTTGTAGGCCTATTAAAGACTCCCAAAATCCAGTCCACAGTTTTCAGTATGCCACAGAAATAGCGTCCACAGTCAATAGTCAATAGAGCACACACAAAGTTATTCACTCGATGAATTGAATGTACCTCCGTTTCACCCAAAATAAAATAAAATAAAATAAAACAAATATCCCGCGGCCTGTACCAGGGTGAATAGGACGAGGCAACAGGGTTGTTAACTTGTTTGTGTGTGTGAATGTGTGTATGAGCGTGTGTGTGTGGGGAGGCGGGGGGCAGCGTACCAGTCAGTGAGAGAGCAGCTCCGTTGCTGAACACCAAGACACGGACAATTGAACAGTGGAAAACGCCCCAAGGATTCACTTCTTAGGTTTTCTCTTCTCCACCCGGATCCGATTGCAGCTTGGTCTTCATTCATAAAAACGCACCACGCAGACTGTAACTCAAACGCGACTTCTCCAGAATCTCCACTCCAGACGAAATTCTCACTCCATCTTGGTTCAGTTCATCCATAAAATGTGAATCAACGTAAAGGTCATCGGGGGCGTGTCGCTGAGCTGACGTTAGTCTGTGTGTGTACTGGGATGAACGTGGACGTGAATAATTTGCGGTGGTGTGAGTAGGTGCGTGCGTGCGATAGCCGATAGCAGCTGTTAATCGAACTAATAGATTTCTTTTAAATAATTTTTTTGTAACCCATTTTTCACCCCTGTGTCAATTATCTAATGTGATCCTGGGCTCTCTACACACCCTTCGCCAACCTAGTCCCCATATATGGGGGACATGGGGAGAGCAACGGACTTGAACTCATGCTTCCTTCATGCCTGAGTGTCCAAGTTGCTCCTTTACACCTGACAGGGGGGAGTTTCCCTGGTTGGACGTAGCGTGTGGAAGGAACACGTTATTCCAACCAGTTCCTGTCCCCTCCATCAGGCGCCCCTGCTGGCCAGGGGGAGGCAGTTTAGAGACCAGGATTACTGCATGTTTTTTGTGAGGGTACTTACCCTAGGGGACACGGGGAGAACATGCAAACTCCACACAGAAAGGCCCTTTCGCCAACCCCGCCTCGGGTATGGGCACTGATGACGCGGAGGAGGAAACACGCCGCCAACCCAGGACCTTCTAGCTGTGAGGCGACAGCACTACCAACTGTGCCACCGTGCCCCCCAAACTAATAGATTTAATTGATTATAAACTAATTTTAATTGTAAACCTTTTCTCTTCAGCAAAAGTCTCTCAAATTCTATACATGCAGTCCTCACAAGTATATAGTACACGTAATACACACACACACACACACCATAGGTCGCTGCAGGTGTGTGTGAGCAGAAGTGAGTTCAGTGCAAATCCTTACATTTGCTTATTCACTCCTGCTTGTCTATTACAGTTATTCTCAAACTGTTTTATATGGGTTTTTCTGTTTTTTTGTTGCAATGACCCCCAGTTTGATACTGTCAAATCCTCAGAGTTAGATTAACTCTGAGAGCTTACAAACGTGTACACTCTCAAATTCACGGAAGTGTCCCTTTGGACCCCTGGTGGTTCCCGGACCCAATGTCGAGATAATGGCAGATCTACCTATCAACCTATAGATCTACTATCTAAGTACATTCTCTATTTTTGAACCTTTTTTTATTTTATTTTTTTGTAAGCCTGTGCCTGTAAACTGCCTTCTGGCAGCGCATGTAGCTTAATTGGTGAATCCATCCAGATGGCCTTGAGATGTACCGTCCACACTTCTCAATCTAGATATAAGGGTACACGGTGTTACAGGCCCATTTATGTCAATTTAGTCCCTTAGAGTCCCGTTAACTGATACTAAATGTACTGTGTGGAAAGGTTAAAGCTCGGATTCCCAACTTTTTACTTTTCAGGGGGGAGTCCTGACCCTTTAACTGATTTACATTCGGCGCTGTGGCACCAGTGCCAACAAAATGCACGATAAAGACAGCGAAGAGGACCCCGTGAACTGGAAGTAGACCCCTTTTTTGAGTGGTGCAACCACTCCAAGGAACAGCATTGTCCGTGTTAACCTACCTATGTGTTCATGTGTCCGTTCACCTACCTATGTGACTATGAGCACCAGTACCAATGAGTACCAAAAGTGGCACTGAAACAGAGAGAGAGAGATAGTGCTGCACTGTTGCCTGCTAATGAGAGACAGAGAGAGAGAGGGGGGGGGGGAGTTGCACCACTCAGTTCACACGGGTGTGATTTTTATTGAGCTCCTAACATCGTCCCTTACCTCATATCACCTCAATCTGAGCCTCAATTCCGGGACAAACGCATGCAGCATAAGATCGCACACGGAGCGGATACATTTCAATGACGTCACACCGCGGAAGCAAGTGTTGCCTAGCGACGGGGAAGCTAAAATACGGTAAATATAAGAGTATTCATTCTGGATTAATAGAAATAAAAGAAATGACGGGATTCTCTTCATCTGGCACGGGCGGGTTTAGTACCTAATGCTGAGAATCTTGGCATTTGGCATCGATTGAGTAAAAATAAGTAAAAAAACTTTGAGTACCAACCCGGTGTTGGGTTAACCCATAGATATAAGAAAGCTAGATGGCTCACCCGCGCTCTGGCCAATGGAGAGCGACGTTGCTACGTGGCGGCCATCTTACCTCGGGGCAGCATAACATTGTGTCTATGGGGAATGTACTCAATGGGGAATAACCACAACTTGCTCAATTTTCAACCGATTTTGGTTTGATATAAACGTCAGAGACGTCCGCATACTTATATGCTTTTATACGACGTTCATATAAAAAAAACAAAATTAAGCAGATAAGAGTCCTGAATCATAGCCACGTTGACAACGTTTGTAATAAACCAACCCGTTTGTAAATCCGTCAAGATTTGAGCGAGTTATGACTGTTTCTGTTTGAGCTGCCATTGAACATACTGTACTGTAGCCCCGAAGTAAGATGGCTGCTGGGTGAACGACGTCAGAAACTCTGCCTTAAGCCATCTAGACTTTATATATATCTATGGGTTAAAGCAGATGGGGAGTAGGAGGAATTGCGCGGAGAGGATGAACAATGGTTTCTATATATACACACCTGTAGGTCATTTATCATTTACATTATGAACCGCTCAGCAGTCGCGTCTCTTCCCTCCCCTGCTGAACAGCTTACCAAACAAAGAATGCTGTTTTATTCAATAAAACAAGGGCATTATTTGCTTTGAGTCCTTGGACTTTGTTTTGCTAAATTAAGGGAATGATTAATGCAGAGCGGAGCGCGGGCCAGTTGCATCCATGTATTTCTGGTATAGTCATTTTCACTCCCATAGCTCATGTCGTCGTGGTAACCATGCATCTTTCAGTGTCTATTCCTAGAGGGAACTCAGGGTTTTAGCAGAGGTATATGTAGTTGTACAACTTGATAGGAACATTATATGGCTTTCTGCTAAGAATAAAACTTGAAATGATCCAAAAGCAATTCAGCAAAATTGTTTGGCTCCCTACGGTAGATATCGGAGAGAAGGCTAATGAATGACTCTGTATAACCCAGTAAGTAGGATGCTGTGGGCATCTTCAGTGCAGAGCTCTGTCCCCGAGGTGCATGCTATACTCAGTCTGTTTCACTTGTCCTAAATCCTTCCTTTTTTGTATTAGTATTTTTGAGTGGTGCAACCACTCCAAGGAACAGCAATGTCCGTGTTAATGTCAGTGTTAATCTAATGTGACTGTGTGTTAACCTATGTGACTATGAGTACCAGTAGGGGCAAAAGTGGTGCTGGTGTGCCAGAAACAGAGAGAGAGAGATAGTGCTGCACTGTTGCCTGCTAATGAGAGAGAGAGGGGGGGGGGGGGGGGGTGTAGTTGCACCACTCAGTTCACACGGGTGTGATTTAAAAAAAAGGAAAAGAAAGGAAAATTCGATAGTGGGGAAAAAAGCAGATCTACAGGCTCACGTTGTGATCGGTTATTTTCACTACTTTTGTGGGACGCTCTTATCTTGTGTCATGAAGCATGATGTATATGGAAAACGGAACAATGTGAAACAACAACGGAACAATGTGGAGATGATGACTAAGGTTTCCGCCCAACAGCGACGACATGCCTTGGTCTGACAAACAAAACCAGAACAACCCTGCTACCTCTGCAATGTGCTGTTATGCACCTGCATGTGACTCAACCTATACTGCGCATAAGCCATCTTGTTGTGGCTGTGTGTTTAGCCCCATATGCACTGTTATACAGTACTTGCACAGCTTGATAATAAATTACCGGTGAGCTCTGCAAGCGAAATTCAACATCCACCACAGAGCGTTCGTTGGTCTGCTGAGATAGCATTGCTGACTGTCTTCTCCTTAGACAATGGGACGACCATCAGGGCGGCATCATTCCGACGGCGCGTTGGTCCGACTCTGCCCATTACTAACCCTAACCGCACGTCAAGATACGTTGTCGGGACTAATGCGAGCGGATCCCCTTCAGGCCAGCAGCCATGAAGTGCGTATCAATCCAGTGTATATAGCATGAGCCCAATGGTTCTCAAGGACCCCCAAATATTTGACCGCGGCCCACCCATCTGAAAAGACTTTGTGCCAGAGAAGATTCGTGTAAAAAAAAAAGAACACAAAACACAAAGATAAAACAATCTTGATCCACAAACGTTTGGGAAAGAAACACGGGTATTATGTCCACACTCTGTTATCCTGTAGCATGTTGATTTGGCACCGTGACCACGTCTAAACTAGTGCTCTAATGTATGTGTGTGTGTATGTATGTGTGTGTGTGTGTGTGTGTGTGTGTGTGTGTGTGTGTGTGTGTGTGTATGTGTGTGTGTTTCTGAGTGCGTGTTTCTGAGTGTGCGTGTGTGTGTCTCTGTGTTTGCGTGCGTGCGTTCATGTGTGGGAGTGCTTGATAGAAGCACTCAGGTGTTCTCCCTTGGGCCTCCCAGATATCATCAGTCATTATCCTCGTCATCCATCAAGCGCCGCAGGTGCACGTGAGCGCGTACGGCTCACCGGTAACCCCCTCCGTGTCTGGCTGCCTCTCCCCGTTGCTCTTTCACTCGGGGGGGCCCCCGTGGCGCCTCTCCAAATGCAGCTCGCTGGGGGCCCGAGGTGATGCAAATGTTGTGCATTCCTGCTGGAGTGATTTAGTGAGCGGGAAAAAAAGAAGAAAAGAAAAGCGGTGTGTGTGTGTATGTAGTGAGAGGAGAACAGTCACTAGTTAGTCATATGCAAATGGCGTTGTATATTGTTGCTGTCGGGCAGACTTATCTTCATAATTTCCCTTTTTTTGGTAAATTTACGACCCTGCTTGATCATACGACAGCGTCACGCGAAAGCATCGAAAGTAGCAGATTTGCAAGCTGGAAACGCACATCTCGAGCTTGTCGATCTGCTACTTTTGCCATTTTTTAACCCATTTCGGGCGGGAACCCCTTTTTGTGGGTTATTGGATTTTTCTCTATCACACTATCACTAAACACGGGTGAAATTCACCCGAACACCAAAAATCAGGAATGTGGGCAGGGAAACAAACCTACCTTCTATGATGTCACTGAGCATCATGAAGGTACTGAAAGACCCGCCCACCTCAGACATCAGCAACATTATGAAAATTGCAAAAATACAATCGTCCGGCTGAAAATCACCCATAAGTTTTCTAGGGTTAAAAATGATTCCGCGACCTACAAATGGGTCCCGACCCACTGTTTGGGAAACAGTGATCTAAAACACATCTTAGCCCCTGTGAGTGGCACAGTGCGGCGTGCACTGTGGCAGTCCTTTGCACTCTGACCCAAGTCATTTGCCAGCCGCCTCACGCTATTCAGCTGCTCCGCTGCTGCCCAACAGTTCTAATGTTCTCTCATCTCTCCCATTCTCCCAGAACTCCCTCCCTCCATTACCTCCCTCCGTCATCTCTCTCCTCTCCAAAGTTCCCGTTGCCGTTCCCTCCACTGACTTGGCGCGACCCCCAGGCAGAGTGCTGCCTAGTCGCTGATTGAAATGCTTTAATTGAGGCTTGGCTCGGGCCGAGCCAAGAACATGTGCTTCTGCCCTGTGCCTTCCCCTATACTCTCTCTCTCTCTCTCTCTCTCTCTCTCTCTCTCTCTCTCTCTCTCTCTCTCTCTCTCTCTCTCTCTCTCTCTCTCTCTCTCTCTCTCTCTCTCTCTCTCTCTCTCTCTCTCTCTCTCTCTCTCTCTCTCTCCCCTCTCATCTCCGCACGTCCATTCTCCTCCTGCCTCTGAACCGGTGGCTGCCAGTTGCCACAATGGTGGTGGTGTGGGGCGGCAGCAGTGACTGTTTTGTATGGCTTCTGCAAGGTTTGGCGCGGGGAAGCGGTAAGCAGCCCATCAGCCCCGGCCATAACAAGAGGCTGTGCCACTCGGTGTGCGGGCACCGATCACAGAGATAGTAAAGTGTGCCGGGGGTGGTGGTGGGGGCTGGGGGGGATGTTGGGTCGATTTTATGCTGCCTATATGCCATTGCCTGTGCGAAACGACTCTCCTAAAACCCCGATGTTATGGCGTGCATCTGGTGTCGGGGAGGTTTCTATTTATTTATTTCTCTTCTGAAGTGGTGTTTGTGTTTGTTAACGAGAGCCACTTTGAAGGTTTATTATGACATCTGTGTTCCTTCAACATGATAGGGATGTATTGCGCTTTCTTTTTTTTCTCCCACTTTTTGGTTTTTATACGCGGTGCCCATGTGCCGCTGATGTTAACCAATTCAGGCCTGACGTCGAAATTAAAAAAAAAAAGTTTTCTAAATCATGACAATTTTCGGAAAGATTTGAGGCACATTTTAACGATTTTTCAAAAATAGCAGACCTACAAGTTCATAGCGCGCCACTCGGTGAGCTTGTAGATCTGCTATTTTTCAATAGCTAAATTATAACAATGTTTAAAACACCAAAAGGGGTTCCCGCCCCAAAATGGGTTAATGGTTAATGTGGTTAAACGCTAACGTGACATGGATGCGTTCCAGGTCTCAATGGATTAACCCATTTAGGACTGAGACCAAATTCTACAAAATGTTCCAGGAGGTTCAGAAAAACCTATATGTTTCTATGTCAGTGGTTCTCAAACTATGTCATGTCGAGGACCCGCAGAATGATCATTTATGTATTTGGCCACAGAACCCCATTTCTAAATATGCTGTTCCCTAGATCAAGGCAGCACTGTGTATGCCTTGATCCCGCCTCTAGCTGCCGCTGATTGGCCAGGCCGTTTTGTGGCCGGAGCATCAAGTCTGCCTGAGAGTTCCCAGATGGGAGCAGGAGGGGGGAACCCAGTGTACTCTCTGCTGCCCCATCTGGCGGAGTCAGGTTAAGGGACCCCACCAGAAGCAAAGATTTGAGTTAAAAGCGTTGACCGGGAAAGAATATATACTCAAAGATTTGTGCCACATTTTCCCGATTTTTCAAAAATAGTAGATCTACAAGCTCGAGTATCGTGCTACGAGCTTGTAGATCTGCTATTTTTCAACAGCTAGAGTTTGAAATGATGGGAAATGATGGTTAAAAGTGGTTAAAAGCTACAGCAACACAGATCCCGTCCTAAATGGTTTAAGCGGAGCTCTTCTTTCTGAGTGCCCAGATGGTCGGTGACCAATGAAATTGTTCCTAAAATGGAAATATACAGAGGAGAGCCGCCGCAACGTACAGATGGAGGGTAGAAATTAATTTCCCCGCAAATTACATTTCATATGTAGATTGCCCTCACATTAATGGGCGGCTTAATGTCGTTTGCGAATCGGGAATCGGAGGGGACCCGCAGAGAGGGAGAGAGAGAGAAGATGAGAAAGAGTCGGCTAAATAGACAACGAGGAAAGTGTCCCAGAAAAACGAGTGAGAATTAATCCATTGATACCTGGAACGCATCCATGTCACGTTAGCGTTTAACCACATTAACCATTAACCCATTTTGGGCGGGAACCCCTTTTGGTGTTTTAAACATTGTTATAATTTAGCTATTGAAAAATAGCAGATCTACAAGCTCATAGCGCGCCACCGAGTGGCGCGCTATGAACTTGTAGGTCTGCTATTTTTGAAAAATCGTTAAAATGTGCCTCAAATCTTTCCGAAAATTGTCATGATTTAGAAAACTTTTTTTTTTAAATTTCGACGTCAGGCCTGAATGGGTTAAAGCTGCAATCGTGACTTATTTGAATGAATAAAATGTTATTTCAACCAATCTAAAGCAGTGGTTTTCAACCTTTTTAATATGAAGGCCCATTATTTATTCGCCACTTGAGACACGGACCACCATTTGAGGAGATAATTGGCGTCCATTTGAGGAGATAATTGGCGTCCATTTGAAGAGATAATTGGCATCTCAGACTCAAATCGGAAGAATATATTTTGTTATCGTTATAGAGCTTTTACTAGAGGGGGCACGGTGGCACAGTTGGTAGTAGGGATGTCGGGGGGTAGCCGACCGTTAAGCAATATCCGAGTATGCTTATCAGCTTTACGGTTAATTTGCATAATAATAAATGCGTGTTCTGATCTTAAATCCCTTTTATTTTTGATCGTTTTTAGTAATAGTACAACATAGTAGTAGTTGTCACTGTACAATACTTTAAAACAGTTTTCATGTTGCACACATGCCTAAAATTGCTGTTATTTGCGCCGGCCAGCTTGTCACACTACATGCTGCATGAACAGCGCTCGGGCGCTGTTTTCTGCCCCCGCAATGTCCCAAAGTTCTCTGTTGTACTTCAATGGCTAGTTGGCTACAACGTAGCCGCAATTTGCAACTCTAGATTTTTTTATAATGGGATGAATCTAGAGTTGCAATACCCTCCATTGACTCCCCACTCATCCAATTTGGTTTGCGATCTGCTTGTCTTAAACAACGTTAAACTCACCAACATTGCAGCTGTAGTCCAAGCTTGAATTATCCTCTTTCAATCTGCCGAGCTTGTTTTTCATAAAAATCCACCGTAGACATGTTATGAGCTACTTTCTGTCAAGAAATTCTGTGCAGGTGATTCTTTTTCTAAGTGTTGGAGTTTGGAAGCACTCGTCGTATGTCACTGAACGGCCCTGCGTACCACCTGTTTCGAATTTGCACATAATGCAGGAGGCAGCGCGAGTGCTTCCAAACTGCAACACTTAGAAAAAGAATCACCTGCAGAGGATGTCTTGACAGAAAGTAGCTCATAACATCTCTATGGTGGATTTTTATGAAAAACAAGCTTGGCAGATTGAAAGAGGATAATTCAAGCTTGGACTACAGCTGCAATGTTGGTGAGTTTAACGTTGTTTAAGACAAGCAGATCGCAAACCAAATTGGATGAGTGAGGAGTCAATGGAGGGTATTGCAACTCTAGATTCATCTCATTATAAAAAAATCTAGAGTTGCAAATTGTGGCTAGCTACAACGGTAGCTTTGCGGTAGTCAAAACGTAAGCGAGTGACAGCGAGACGAGATTAACACAACATGTCGACCGTATCAATGCAGAGACCTACTTGGCATTATTAAATCCATTATTAGAACATTTACCGCCGCCGCCGCCGCTTCCTCCTCCTCCTCCTCCCCACACTGGCACGGTTTACGGCTATCAAGTTAGCCATGTGCTTTCGATGTTTGAGGGTTTTCTCGTCAGCGAAAAGTCAACAAACAGAACACGGTGGCATGCATGCTGATCTTCCTTAATAATAAAAAAAGGCTTAGCCCATGCGTCCAGTGGCTTTATAGGTATAGGCTGCTCAGATCTGGACTGGACTTATTTATGTTTTGGACTAGAACCGGCGGACCTCTGTACTGTAGACGCGCAGATGCATGCATGCAGATGCGATGCGTTGTTTATTGATGATTAAGCCTACAACAATTTATTTATATTGTTAAATGTTGCTTTTTTGTTTGTCTTTTAAAAAGGAACATAAATAAATGTATACCATTCGTCTACCAACTTTAATTATGTAGCCTATACATGCATACATTTGGGGTAGCCTATTAAAAAGAAATTGAAATAACTATATTTCTAAAACTATGAAACATTTCAAAGATTTCTTTTCAGGCAAACATGTCCACCGTAAGATGAACCTAAATAGGTTTGAATGGGGTTGCTAGGTGTAAGTATGTAGGACTAGTAGCATGCCAAAGTTTGTGCTATTGCCATTGAGAATGCATTGGGCGTTTAAGTTAAATACGGGGGGGGACATATTTTGACAGCAGAAACTGCCTGTCATAATTTCTCCCCCCTCCCTATTCCAAAGCCCCCCCAGGTACATTATATATTTAAACTATTTTCAGCAATGGTACACTTGTTTTTTCAGTGGGTAGATCTTGTTGAGTTGTTCATTTTGAAAGTAGATCTCACGTCATAAATGTGTGGGCACCCCTGATGTAGGACTAGTAGCAAGCCAAAGTTTGTGCTATTGCCATTGAGAATGCATTGGGACATTTCAAAGTAAAAAGTTCCAGCATTTGTCTCCACAGTAAGCTGAATTATAAAATGTGTGAATGGAGTTTCTAGGTGAAAGTGATTTTTTGACGTGCCATAGAGCTGCCATTGAGCCCCATTATACATTTCTCAAATTTGAAATCATTTCAAAGATTTATTTTCAGGCAAACATGTCCACCGTAAGATGAACCTAAATAGGCTTGAATGGTGTAAGTATGTAGGACTAGTAGCATGCCAAAGTTTGTGCTATTGCCATTGAGAATGCATTGGGCGTTTAAGTTAAATAACTGAGAAACTACAAATCATTTCAAAGTAAAAAGTTCCAGCATGTGTCTCCACAGTAAGCTGAATTATAAAAAGTGTGAATGGAGTTTATAGGTGAAAGTGCTTTTTTGACGTGCCAATATCTGCCATTGAGCCCCATTGTGAATTTCTCAAATTTGAAAGCACTATTTTTCTAAAACTATGAAACATTTCAAAGATTTCTTTTCAGGCAAACATGTCCACCGTAAGATGAACCTAAATAGGTTTGAATGGGGTTTCTAGGTGTAAGTATGTAGGACTAGCAGCATGCCAAAGTTTGTGATATTGCCATTGAGAATGCATTGGGCGTTTAAGTTAAATAACTGAGAAACTACAAATCATTTCAAAGTAAAAAGTTCCAGCATGTGTCTCCACAGTAAGCTGAATTATAAAATGTGTGAATGGAGTTTCTAGGTGAAAGTGATTTTTGACTTGCCATAGAGCTGCCATTGAGCCCCATTATAAATTTCTCAAATTTGAAAGCACTATATATTTCTAAAACTATGAAACATTTCAAAGATTCCATTTCATGCAAACATGTCCACCGTAAGATGAACCTAAATAGGTTTGAATGGGGTTTCTATAGGTGTAAGTATAGGACTAGTAGCATGCCAAAGTTTGTGCTATTGCCATTGAGAATGCATTGGGCGTTTAAGTTAAATAACTCAGAAACTACAAATCATTTCAAAGTAAAAAGTTCCAGCATGTGTCTCCACAGTAAGCTGAATTATAAAATGTGTGAATGGAGTTTCTAGGTGAAAGTGATTTTTGACGTGCCATAGAGCTGCCATTGAGCCCCATTATAAATTTCTCAAATTTGAAAGCACTATATATTTCTAAAACTATGAAACATTTCAAAGATTCCATTTCAGGCAAACATGTCCACCGTAAGATGAACCTAAATAGGTTTGAATGGGGTTTCTAGGTGTAAGTATGTAGGACTAGTAGCATGCCAAAGTTTGTGCTATTGCCATTGAGAATGCATTGGACGTTTAAGTTAAATACGGGGGGGGACATATTTTGACAGCAGAAACTGCCTGTCATCATTTCTCCCCCCCTCCCTATTCCAAAGCCCCCC
>NC_136802.1:32829713-32883577 GCF_951216825.1 Electrona antarctica | reverse complement strand
AGTAGACGGGAGGAGGGGGCCAAGGATAAACTACCTACAGTAGACGGGAGGGGGCCAAGGATAAACTACCTACAGTAGACGGGAGGAGGGGGCCAAGGATAAACTACATACAGTAGACGGGAGGAGGGGGCCAAGGATAAACTACCATACAGTAGACGGGAGGAGGGGGCCAAGGATAAACTACCATACAGTAGACGGGAGGAGGGGGCCAAGGATAAACTACCATACAGTAGACGGGAGGAGGGGGCCAAGGATAAACTACCATACAGTAGACGGGAGGAGGGGGCCATGGATAAACTACCATACAGTAGACGGGAGGAGGGGGCCATGGATAAACTACCATACTGTAGACGGGAGGAGGGGGCCAAGGATAAACTACCATACTGTAGACGGGAGGAGGGGGCCAAGGATAAACTACCATACTGTAGACGGGAGGAGGGGGCCAAGGATAAACTACCTACAGTAGACGGGAGGAGGGGGCCAAGGATAAACTACTATACTGTAGACGGGAGGAGGGGGCCAAGGATAAACTACCTACAGTAGACGGGAGGAGGGGGCCAAGGATAAACTACCATACAGTAGACGGGAGGAGGGGGGCCAAGGATAAACTACCTACAGTAGACGGGAGGAGGGGGCCAAGGATAAACTACCATACAGTAGACGGGAGGAGGGGGCCAAGGATAAACTACCTACAGTAGACGGGAGGAGGGGGCCAAGGATAAACTACCATACAGTAGACGGGAGGAGGGGGCCAATGATAAACTACCTACAGTAGACGGGAGGAGGGGGCCAAGGATAAACTACCTACAGTAGACGGGAGGAGGGGGGCCAAGGATAAACTACCTACAGTAGACGGGAGGAGGGGGCCAAGGATAAACTACCTACAGTAGACGGAAGGAGGGGGGCCAAGGATAAACTACATACAGTAGACGGGAGGAGGGGGCCAAGGATAAACTACCATACAGTAGATGGGAGGAGGAGGAGGGGGCCAAGGATAAACTACCATACAGTAGACGGGAGGAGGGGGGCCAAGGATAAACTACCATACAGTAGATGGGAGGAGGGGGCCAAGGATAAACTACCATACAGTAGATGGGAGGAGGGGGGCCAAGGATAAACTACCGGGGAAAACTAAATGATATAGGGTTTAAGTGGCTAAAAGTTCAATCTCTTGGCTTTCTGCTCGCTGGAAATGGGGTTTATATTCCAAACGTAAACATGCAATTTGAACGGGATGAATTATATTATAAATGAAAGAAAATGTGAATCACACCTGGCCTCCGTTTCCATTCGCTTCAGTCTACTTCTGCCTCCAATCTGTCGCTGTCACAACAAATGGCTGATTTGTATTCTGCAATCACATTATATTTCCCATTCAAATAAGCACGTATTGTGTTATATGAGCTCTGTCCCATTCGCCGCTTCGTCTCTCCGTGGAGCAAAAAAAACAAACAAAGAGTGCATGTTGCCTATTCTGTTGCCTTGGGTTTCCAGAAGAATGGCAAAATAAAAAGATGAATAAATGTCACACAACAGCGACCGCCTCTCCAAGTAGAGCCATGAATCATGTAGAACTACACCTATACCCGAAACTGTGGTGTTTGTATTATTTTGGCTGTGAGTGAATCTATCAAAGTAAAAGTAGCCTACCAAACAACGTGTCGCATCACAACATGGTGTTGAGTAACTAAAATGTTCAAATAATAGTATTGAAGTTGAAATATTCAAGTAACGTACTTACAGTAGTTACTTTCGTGTGCGTGCGTGCGTGCGTGCGTGCGTGCGTGCGTGCGTGCGTGCGTGCGTGCGTGCGTGCGTGCGTGCGTGCGTGCGTGCGTGCGTGCGTGCGTGCGTGCGTACGTGCGTGCGTACTTGCGTGCCTGCCTGCCTGCCTGCCTGCCTGCGTGCGTGCGTGCGTGCGTGCGTGCGTGCGTGCGTGCGACTGTGGATTGGCAGATGTTCATGAATTACAGTGTTCACTAGGCTCCCCGGAAGAGATTATGTTTTGGATAAACGTAGGGATGGGCAATTAACAGAAAATATATTGAAACTGACATTTACAACATCTAACCAACTTATTTTTGCTTGTGTACTGTAGGTTAACCCATTGATGCCTGAGGCCGAATCTGGGAACGCCTTCTAGGGCCTGACCTAAGGTTTCTAAAAACCTTCAAATTCTGATTAATTATTTTTTAAATAGTTATGTTGCTACATGTATAGCAATAGCTGATGAGACGCAGAGAGCGCGCCGGCATCAAGGGTAGAACAATGTATACGTTGCATCAGGCATCAATGGGTTAATAGAATAATTGAGAAGCAGCCATTTGTTTATAATTAATGTAAACTTTTTACATCAATATATCAACAAATCAACATGATAGAATTTTAATATTTTTTGTAATAGACCTGAAACAGGGCATAAGTGGTCTGCTTAACCACTAAGCCCTGCATTAAGTATATGCTTACTTGTAGATTGACTAGTTTTGTACGACATCATTGTACAAGTTTTTAACTTGTAGGTCTGCTATTTTCACATGAATGATTCAATGTCATAAAATAATTGTTCATTAGTCAATTAATCATGGAAATTTTTTGAAATAAAAATTGTGATATTGATTTATGGCCCAGAACCTTAGTTCAAAGCTCAAGTCCATAATTGAGTGACACTCACTCGGTGTTTGCACACCCAAATACATTTTCTTTTTTAAATCTACGTTTTTATGATCAAACCTATATATGATTCATACACTTTCAAAATGTTGAACATTCATTTCTAGAGACTTAATTTGACTGTCGGGCTGTGTAACTTTCTCTCTCGCTCTCTCTGCCTTTGGTCTTAATACAGTAGAAAAGAAAAATAATGCGGTTATGAAACAATTCACACCCACGGATTGATTGTGTGCAATTCGGCGTTAATAACTTCGTGACAGAATAACCTGCCGGGGTGTCGGGCTGCGTGAGAAGAGGATGAAAATGATGCATTTGAAAAGAGAAGGGGTTGATGGCAGATAATAGTGGAGATGGTGTATGTGGGTAGGGTCACGTTGCAAAGGCGGCATTATCCTCACCAGTGGCGTGCACAGACATTTAGAGGGGCAGGTGCTCAAGTGAAAAAAAGGGCACCTTGTGCAGAGCGTGGAACCGGCCGGTTGCCTTAATAGTGTGAGATTTATAGATTTTGGGGCCTAAATAATATATTAGAAGCTGTTTTTTATCAAGAATTGATCAATGTCACCATGGTCCACATACTGTACAGTGTACACTGTCTTTTTTTTTCTTCCAAAAGGGCACATTGCCAAAAGGGCTCTAGCACCCCCTAGTGTCTATCTGTGCACGCCACTGATCCTCACGATACAAGACAGGACGAAGTAAAGAGATGCATCTAAAGTGCATCCATCTATCAATATCTGACAGGATATTGTGTGCTTTTTATTCAGGCTGGGCTAAAAAAAAGAAAAGCTCAGCACTTAAATCATCATTAGCGTGCGATTTTACAATGACTTTTAACATTTTCCACTCTTTTATACAGTATATTCTCGGTTTGGGTGCTCAAGGACTTCTGAAATGCATGTTCTTTTTCTTTTCTTTAGTTGAAGCTTTATATGGTCCCACATGTGCAAGGGTACACATGAGTGTTGGCCAGTCCACAGCTCTTCTTTTCTCCTGTCAATGATCCTATTTTTATTTCCAGTAAATACAGGTTACACACTTACTCTTGGCCCTTAACCCATTTAGGCCTGACGTCGAAATTTAAAAAAAATGTCTTCTAAATCCTGACAGTTTTCTGAATGTTTCTATATCAGTAGTGGTGCTCAATATTTCATGTCAAGGACCCCAGAAATTATATGTAATTGGCCGCCGACCCCCATCTGAAAATATGTGGTTCCAGTGACCTCCCAGAAGCAAAGATTTGAGTTAAAAACGTTCACTGTGAAAGAATATACTGTATATTCAAAGATTTGCGCCACATTTTCAGGATTTAAAAAAAATAGCAGATCTAAAAGCTCGTAGCGCGGCACTCGGTGCCACGCTATGAGCTTGTAGATATGCTATAGCTAAAGTATAACATAATGCTCAAAACACCAAAAGGGGTTCCCGTTTTGAAAGGGTTAAGAACAATTGTACATAACCCATTCATGTCTCCTCTTCGGATGACATGAAGCGAACTTGAACCAGCTGGTTTGACATTGTTTAGCCAATAATCTAAGATTGCTAAACCTGCACCATAGAACAGGTGTTCACACTGCCATGGAAGGAATGGGATAACCTGTTTTATATTAGTGGCAGATAGGTGAAGGACCCTTCTTCACTTGGGTGAGAAATATTATGAACCAAATTAGACCCCTTCAGCAAAAGAAAGACCCCTCTTCAAAGATAGACTTGCACAGATGAGTGATTTGATTTCACTTTTTTTACTTGCATTATAATTTATAGGAGGGGTGCTATGCCCAGCTTTGTGTGTCTGTGTGTACCACGGGAATTATTTGATTGGGTGAGCACGGAGTGTACTGTGTTATGTATGATCTTTTTTCCCCCATTTTTTTTAAACACAATCAGTGCCGGGATTCCTTCAAAATACAAGCTCGGGGTGCCTGGAAGGTATGTCCGCTTTTACTCTGTAAAGGCGACCCCCCCCCCCCCCCCCCCCCCCCCTCTTCCGTTCCGGAAAAAAAACGAAGACATCAATAAAATCACTCGATAATCCCTCATATTCATATTTTTAACGAGAGGCAGGTCAGAAGTCAGAAATGAAGAGCTTAGTATATCCATCTGATCAAAACCACGGAGAGCTCCTTAGATTAGGAGATACGAGGGATTCTTTCTGCAGCGGTAAACAGGGAAGTGACCGGGACCGCGGATCAACGAATTAGCGAAGATACTCTTCGCTAATGGCCTTGGAGGCCAACAAAAAAAAAGAGAGAAAAATTCAGAATATTCTTCTCTCGTTTGATATCATTGAAAATAGCAACCCGTCGGTTGGATTGCTTATGACGTGCCCACACGTCGTGCGGTCTGAACCTTAATGGACAATTTTGAGTGTTCGTGTAGACACAAACATTGAAGATGAAGGTGAGGACGCAAATTCTTATTGGCCGGAATGAGATGATGCATGGTGATGTACGATGATAAGAGCGCCCCTCACTTCACACGGGTGTGATTTTGTTACATCAAAAACATCAAACTGTAAACTTACTTACTCTCTACAGCACTATTGAGAGAGAGAGGTAGGAATTGGGTAAGCCTATGTCTTATTGACTAGTAGGCCTATGTTTAATTCATCTTAGGCTCTTCCAAGAGATTCAATGTCAATGTACATTTCTCTTAATGCTGCTGATTTTGATTTGAAAACCGAACACAAATGCAATGTACAGTACGTAAAATGATGCAGGAATCAGTTCCTCTTGTTTACACTGCTCACACTGTGCCGCATCCAAGTGGATGCTCTGTCTCGTATTGCTGTCAAACACATTACATGTGGCTGCTTATGTTATCCCATTTTGGGCGGGAACCCCGTTCGGTGTTTTAAACATCATGTTATAATTTAGCTATTGAAAAATAGCAGATCTACAAGCTCATAGCGCGCCACCGAGTGGCGCGCTACGAGCTTGTAGGTCTGCTATTTTTGAGTGGTGCAACCACTCCAAGGAACAGCAATGTCCGCGTTAACCTATGTTTGTGTGTGACTATTGAGTACCAGTAGGGGCAAAAGTGGCGCTGTTGTGCCAGAAACAGAGAGAGAGAGATAGTGCTGCACTGTTGCCTGCTAATGAGAGAGAGGGGGGGGGGGGGAGTTGCACCACTCAGTTCACACGAGTGTGATTTTTGAAAAATCGTGAAAATATTTATTTCAGAAAACTGGAGGATTTAGAAGATTTTTTTAAATGTTGAGGTCAGGCCTAAATGTGTTATTATAATCTGTGAGTATTGCAGTGTGGCTCACGAGACGCTGCAGCATAAAGCCACATCAAACCAAACATTGCCGCGAGAGACGCATGTCATATATTTCACATGAGGAAAACAGCAGGACCGCCTACATGCCTTCAGGAAATCAAAAGTGATTGCTTTCACAACCAAGAGACCCAAGTCATAGCGTCGTTATACAGCTGAAATGATCTTAAGATTGTGACTTCTGTGTGGTTTAACCTTGTGAACCTTTGTTCATCAATGGATTGTTTTTACTGCGGAATAATTTGACTTGTCTCTGGAGTGTGGGACTTGTCTGAAATCATGAAAGCATGTGCTGATTTAGCTGATTACTATTCTTACTTTCCATCAAGGATGGAAAAGAAAAGGATTGTGTGTGTGTAAGTGTTTTCATGTGCAGGGAGTGCAGTGCATGCACGCTGTATATACGTATGTTTGTGAGCGGTTACATCCACGCACGCACGCACGCACGCACGCACGCACGCACGCACGCACGCACGCACGCACGCACGCACGCATGCACGCACGCACACTGTAGGAGCACACAGCCAGAATACATGCAATGAAAGGGTTGTCAGGCTGTCTCCAGGCCTATTACGCTCCCCTCACCTCTTTGTAGTTGAGACGGTACTTTGTAGCCTTGACACACCATGCTCAAGTGTTCTTAGCCTGGGCCGGTGGTGGAGAAGAAGCACTCCCATGTCTGTGTAAAAGTAGCAATGCCATTGGGCCTGGGCCGGCCTAGCGGTCCAGGCACCTATAGGCTGGTAATCCCCTGTCGCGAGTTTGAGTCTCGATCCCGATGAACCTCGCTGTGTGTCTTCAACCCCCATTTCTCTCCCCCTTTCCTGTCAAACTACTCTAAATCTATCAATTAACCCATTTTGACCCGAGATCAGATTCTAAAAATGTCTGTTTGAAAATGACAGTTTTCTGAAAAAGCTATGTTTCTATGTCAGTCGTTCTGAAAAATCTGAAAAATCTGTCAGTCGCCGATTTTTCAAAAATAGCAGACCTACAAGCTTGTAGCGCGCCACTCGGTGGCGCGCTATGAGCTTGTAGATCTGCTATTTTTCAATAGCTAAAGCATGACATAATGCTAACACCAAAAGGGGTCCTCGCCCAAAATGGGTTAAGGCAAAAAGCCCCGAAAATATCTAAAAATAAATAAATAAAAGTAGCAGTACCACAATGTACAGTAGAAATACTTTGTTACAAGTAAAATTCCTGCATTCCGAATTGTACTTGAATGAAAGTACAAAAGTATTGGCAGCATATTATACTTAAAATAGAACAAGTAAAAGTACGCATTTTGCAGAATGTCCATTTTAGAATCATGTACCGTGCATCATCGTGCACTATAATCGATTAACCATTTAAGCCTTATTTTATACTTAAACTATTCTAAATGAGCAGAATCACAAGCTTTGAAACCTGTCAATATCACTTCGGTCCTCATGACGTGAGTGCGGACATAAGCATTTCAGGTAAACTCAATTACCTTCTCCTGGATGACTCGTACTAATGGGGTGATTCATGAACGTAGACTTTGATAATCCATCACTCCTGGGAAGACCTCTGAGATGCCAGTGTCCTTCAGGGTGGTAAATGCTATCGATAAATTGAGCGTGGCAGTGTAAACACATGCATGCACGTGGGCACATGCACTCTGGTTATAGGATAATACAGCAATTACAGCAGATGGTCTGATGCCCAAGTTTATGCTCCCATAGGACGGTTTCATGGAGTGGAAATAGGCGATCTGCAAGGTCGCAATGCGTCACAACCACAGGCCTAACTTCATTGGCATAGACAACAGGCATTGTTGGCGTCCAACAGTATAGCCTTCTGGATCTTTTAACCCATCCTTTTGGTGTTAGCATTATGTTATGCTTTAGCTATTGAAAAATAGCAGATCTACAAGCTCATAGCGCGCCACCGGGTGGCGCGCTACGAGCTTGTAGGTCTGCTATTTTTGAAAAATCGAAGAACGACTGACATAGAAACATAGCTTTTTCAGAAAACTGTCAGGATGTAGAAGACATTTTTAGTATTTTATCTCAGGTCAAAATGGGTTAAAGATGGAGTGCTGTGATTGTTGTACTTCTGTTTTGTATGTGTCTATGGAGTTAACAGTACTCTTAATACATCCCCAGGCGTAATATTCAAATATTACGTCTTCCCTGTGAATTTTTGGTTTCCTTCTGAAAGATGAAAGCCTTATGGAGTCAAAAGGCCCAATCGAAAATACAGCATTTTTTGTGACATCATAACCCTAGCCTAACCCCTCCCCCTATTACCAGGTATACTGAACTGGTGGTTGTGGCCACATAAGAACATAATTTTAACACTTTACGTACACTTTTTTGAAAAATCTTCCTCCCACACAACACTTTTTAAAAAAACCCAGGGTGCCCACGTTTTACATTCAAAATTATTTTTTTGCAAAGACGTCCACATTGTCTTGGGCACACAATGTGCTTTAGTAGCTGGCCACTCAAGCAGACCGCTTTCACAGTGTATCTTTTTATTACTATTATTTTTTTCCCCAGCCTTGGAAGATACAACAACATTGTTTGTTATCATTACCGGCAGTTATGTCCTGACATTTCCGCTTCATTATAGATCATATACAGCATTAGACGCAATCAAAGAGGGAACAGAGAGAGAGAGTTTGATAAATTGCAGTGTTATTAAGTCTGAGTGCTAAGTAAATACTGTATGCCTACTTCCTTGAGGTTCATGTCGGCACAGCACGGATGCTCGCGCCAACTCGGCGTGTAGAGTATAGCAGCTCACAAAAGGATGGGATTCTGTCAGGGACGCTTATCCATCTGCCTCACAATCAACCTTTTCATCATCGCCCAAATCCCTGGCTCCAATGATTTCCTTCCCTCCGTTTTGTGTTTTTGCTTCAATCGCTTGGCAAATAAGCACTTTGACAAAGGAACCTGCGTCATCACGTCTGAATGTTTAGATATCCGTCCCCTCCAACAACACGTGTACGCGTGTCGGCGTCCAAATTGACAACTGCCAGGTTACTGTGTGTGTGTGTGTGTGTGTGTGTGTGTGTGTGTGTGTGTGTGTGTGTGTGTGTGTGTGTGTGTGTGTGTGTGTGTGTGTGTGTGTGTGTGTGTGTGTGTGTGTGTGTGTGTGTGTGTGTGTGTGTGTGTGTGTGTGTGTGTGTGTGTGTGTGTGCGCGCGCGCGCAAATCTATCACAAATTACATTTTAATTCATACACTTATTATTGCAACCGTTTCATCGCTTTCAACATTGCACGGCTATTTTGGGCCACTGTTGTCTAAAATGTTCATAACCCCAAGAAAATGCATGCGTTGAGCTTGAAATAATAATAACACTTTATTTGTATAGCACCTTTCATGACATGAATTGCAGCTCAAAGTGCTTTACAGAGCAATGGAGAAAAAAAAGAAAAGCAAGGCATAAACATTAAAAAAACAAGAGCAGTAATGCAATACAGTGAGGACATGAATAACAAAAATAAATAAAAGATCAATTAAAAGCAAGAGTATAGAAGTGGGTCTT
The DNA here is from genome assembly GCF_951216825.1 of Electrona antarctica. NCBI lineage: Eukaryota > Metazoa > Chordata > Actinopteri > Myctophiformes > Myctophidae > Electrona > Electrona antarctica. Next base: position 32,874,104 of record NC_136802.1, on the reverse strand, counting down.
GAGCTGCGCTTTAAAAATGTCTACAGAGGCTGCCTGTCGAAGGTACAGTGGGAGTTTGTTCCACGCCGTCGATTGTAGATTCGTTATCTTCCCTATTAGGGACTCAATGGTATATGGAAAAGTGTGGCAACCTCTGCTTTGGAACAGCGGGGTTCCCATGACAAACACAAACTCTCCCGTTCTCTCGTAGAAGTACGGCGGAGTTGTTTTCTGCACAGCCTCTTGGCATTGACTGGGAGTGCCCGTGTTCTGCTGCTTAATCAGCATTCCAAGCACATTGGCACCGGCGGTGGACTTCATAGCTTGCCCACACGTCGTCCGTTCCGCTAATGATCACAAAACATCATCTGATACAACAGATGGATCTGGAGACGCGGCTGCCAGTCGAGTTCCATTCATTAGCCCCAGTTTTATCTTTTTCACTTAGTTCACTGTTTTGGTCTCACTTCATTTTTCAGTTTATGGAAGTTTCGTCTGAGCGGGGGACTTTGGGATTCATTAGTTATTCAGTCATTAGTGTACCTTATTGAGGGAGCAAGTTTTTTTGGAAATGTATAATATAATGTTTTTTTGTTATCATAAATGGCCATCGTTTTTGTGAATGGGTGAATGTGAAGTACACACGCTTTGAAGTGTTGGTAAGACTAGAAAGGTGTCTACACCAGGCTACTCCTTGATTGCATATAGCATAATTATACGACGCACAGCAATTTCTCCCTGTCCCTTTCTCCATTTCTGCTTCATATGCCACTTATAGGCTGCCAAATACTGTAAAATTGGCGGTGGCTCAGGGGTAGAGTGCCTGGATGGTAACCGTAAGGTTGCCAGTTCGAACCCGGGCTCCCCCAGAGTTATTGTCGAAGTGTCCTTGAGCAAGACACTGAACCCCTAATTGCTCCCGATGTGCTAGTTGGTGCCTTGCATGGTTTCCGCTGCCATCGGTGTATGAATGGGTGAATGTAATGCAAAATCTCTGTAAAGCGCCTTGGATAAAGGCGCTATATAAATGCACCATTTACCATACTGCTTTTAGTATTCTACCTCATCTAAAGCTTAGATTTCTGTTGGTTATAGGCTTCTTCAGTCGTTTAACCAACATTAACTATACTCTGAAACATACATGCAGGGTGTTAACGGGTTAATGGTATATTGGGCGTTTCCTAACCATTTCGGAATAAAATGGTGGTGGATGCGTGTGCCTTCACGTGCGCACACACACACCCACACTGCTTTATAATGAGAAACGGATGCACAGTGTGTGTTCCTTCATACGAGAAACCTCCGTATGGAGAGATGCGTCCCATTTTATGCTGCCCACCTTTTCATACAGTATAGGGCTACACGTGGCCAGGTATATGTGCACATGTAAGTGGCCAATTAACCCATTTCGGCCTGACCTCAAAATTTAAAAAAAATCCTCTAAATCTTCCAGTTTTCTGAAATAAATATTTTCACGATTTTTCAAAAATAGCAGACCTACAAGCTCTCTACAAGCTCATAGCGCGCCACCGAGTGGCGCGCTATGAGCTTGTAGATCTGCTATTTTTCAATAGCTAAATTATAACATAATGTTTAAAACACCAAAAGGGGTTCCCGCCCAAAATGGCTTAAACGCCCAATTCCATTTTGTCATGGACAGAATGAGATTTGCTGCACATGCTGTCAACTTTGAGCAGCGCTGGGACTTTTTCCCTGTCTGTCTTGCCCGCGCGCGTGCCATTGCTGTTCATCACGTCCTTCTGCAGAGAACAGTCCCACGGCACTCAACACTCCAAATGCTGAAATGGCGGTTGAATAAATCCAGTTGGTGTCTAGTAGTACTTTGGGTGTGCAATCTCTTTTCTTCCTTCTGGTACGATGCATCTAGAAATCTGCACCTCAAATTGCATAGCCTATATACCGTCGCTTTAAGGCAGAAACCTTGTATCTCCATATTTCAATTATAGAACTCATCCTCTTGTAATCTAAGTATGAATGTTAGTTTTTCCATAACATACAGTTCCTCAGTAATGTCCATCCAATGTTCTTTCGTTGGTGGGTCCTGTTGGTACCAGCGTTGTGTGATCGCTTTCTTACTTGTCGCTAAGAGAATCTTGATTAAATATTTATCATGTATTAGAAACTCTTCAGGGATATTTCCCAGCAATAAGAAGGAACAAGTCAGAGGTATCTCAAAACACAGAATGGTCTCCAAGGTGGAGTGGATATCCTGCCAGTATTTCTGAATTTTAGGACAAGTCCAGAATATATGAGCGTGGCCCGCTATATTTCAACTTTTAATGTTTTTAGATTTGTTTTTGTAAATGTATGTTCTACTTCGCCATACAGAGTCACAAATAGCCGATCTAGTCTACAAGCTCACAACGTCGTGTTGCCATGTGTACTGCTTGCTATTTTTGCAAACTAGTGCGCGTGGCCCCAATGTATGAAGATCTCTGTATAGGCCTATATCCTTCTCCCTTTTATGGAGATCCATGGTTTGTTTATGGTTATGTCCGACTCCTATACGAGTCACAGTGACGTTATCGAGTCATGGTGCCGTGTTCCGGTCGAGTGTGTATCCGTGTGTCACTACGAGGTTTCCAGCAGTCGGTGTTTTTTGCTGTCGACAAGAAAAGCACTCTTCTCAATGAGCCATATGTTTACCTAAACATGCAACATTTGGATTGATGTTCACACATCTTAAGTCAACGTAGCAGCAATTACATTTGGAGATACGTAAATGTTTGTGCCGCACATAATTCTTGCAGGAAAGCATACATTTGTCACATTATAGCGATGCCGTGAACTTACACTGAATTTGAAAACAAACAAGTGACTTCCCAATCACTGCTGTAATTGTTCATACAGAAAGGAGGGGGGGGGGGGGAAAGCCCTTACACAGCAGACACATCCAGGGTGCTGATTGGACAAATTGGACCCCTCAAGGGTTACATTAACGCATTTTGGGCGGGAACCCCTTTTGGTGTTTTAAACATTGTTATAATTTAGCTATTGAAAAATAGCAGATCTACAAGCTCATAGCGCGCCACCGAGTGGCGCGCTACGAGCTTGTAGGTCTGCTATTTTTGAAAAATCGTGACAATGTGGCGCAAATTTGGAATATATATATATTTTTTACTCAAATCTTTGCTTCTGTGGGGTCCCTGGAACAACATATTTTTAGATGGGGTTCAGCGGCCTCCTACATACATTTTTTTTGGTTCCTTGACATGAAATATTGAGCACCACTGATATAGAAACACAGGTATTTCAGGATTTAGAAGACATTTTTTTAAATTTGTCGTCAGGCCAAAACGGGTTAACATTCCAGATTTTGGCTGTGCATATAGCCTGAGTGTGATACTGTACTGCATATAGCGCTGACTTCAAGCTTCCTTCCTGATAACACACGGAACAACACAGACAAGCGCACATTAACCTCGGCTCCCCCCAGAGGTACAATATTAAATTAAACATTAGCCAAGTTGTCCATGAAACTTTCAAATGGCTTCCTGTGGATGCCATCTCAGCTGAGATATCTGTTCATGTGAGAGAAATAGAATGAGGAGAGGGAAAAAAAACACTGCCTCAACAGAACAGTTTCCTCCCTATCTCGTGTCTCGTTATGACTGGTCCTATCAATCCATTCATTTGGATGATAATTAAAAAGTTGCCAAAATAACAGTGTGTTCAAATCTGCAGGCCAGAGCCATTAAACCAACCAATCTCTCTCTCTCTCTCTCTCTCTCTCTCTCTCTCTCTCTCTCTCTCTCTCTCTCTCTCTCTCTCTCTCTCTCTCTCTCTCTCTACTGCAGTGGTGCAGCTGCCAAAGCGAGGTGACACTCCAAAATGGCCAGCTGTTATCAGTGCACGCCATACCAGTTGGTCTCAATGCTTTAGAGAATTTGTTTAATAAGATTCCCCCCCCACCCCCTAAACCCACCACTTCCTTCCCCCCCCCCCCCCCTTTCCTTTCCCAGTGCCAAATTCTGGCAGGCTTTTGGGGGACCAGGAGAACCCGGGAATGTAAGTGCCGTTTCCAATGAAGAGGTTGAAAATCCTTCAGTCTAATGAGCTGTCAACTGTGGCAGGTTTGTGAGTAAAGAGTCGTCGCTTGTTACAGTAGTCATACGAAGATTTGAGATGGACGTGTGTGTGCGTGCGTGCGTGCGTGCGTGCGTGCGTGCGTGCGTGCGTGCGTGCGTGCGTGCGTGCGCGCGCGATGATTTATATTGTGCGTGCCTGTGTATATACTGTATTTGTGCTCGAAAGATTCCGAGGACCTGAAGTACCTTGAAGTGGACCCACGTAAAACAACACTGTACTAGATACTAGGTAGTATGCTAAAATTAACAACACATATTTAACTATACAACATATCAAAACGTACATCTAAGTTATTACAGTATGTGTGCAGTTTGTAAACACACCCATACAATCAAAATGGATGTTGATGGATATATACTTTAATTGTGTTGCCACTTTTGGGTTTAGCTGGTTGTTGTTTGGTGTTTGTATCAACCCGGACAGGGGAGGGTGTCGCACCGTCGGACAGTTTAAAAGTGACACTTCCCGTTGTTTACAGTGTATATACAACACTGATGAAGGCCGTTGGCCGGGACGCGTTTGTTGTGTTGCTGCTTTGTGCAGCATACCCTTCCTATTTAAAGATGAAACGATAAAGTGCCTATTCCGTGAGTGCTGGTATTCTCCTTCTAAAGTGATTCCTGACCGTGCACCCGGTATAATGAGATTGAGACAAGTTTGGAGTTGTGCGTGCTTCCTTCTTTTCGATTGCATTAATAGAACACATTTAATTTTGAGGTTTGAAATGACCAAACCTGCCTAACCGACAACGTCAGTGGTAGGCATGTTTCCTGAACTGTATGTCCACAACTCCACATGGCCTCTGAGACATTAACATGTGAGTAGACAGAAATGGTGCCATTATTATAATGAGGACCCATGTGGACCCTTTGTCAGCCTCTTGATTGGTCCCCGACCGACCAACGAGCAGGCTCCTTCAGACTAGCTCTGCCCCGGTTCCGCCTCCTCCTAGTCTTTCATGCCCTGTTCGCAAAATACATTGAAAAATGTCCAGTTTTGGGGGGGGGGGGGAAACATGCATTGTACAGCACCCGAGATGTTCCTTTTCACTGAGGCTAAGTTTATAATAAGAATGAATAAGACATCTTAACCTCTCTTTTTTGCTTATGGGTTCCCAGATTGCTGACCACTAACCACAACACAGCAGCCATTTTCAGAGCATGTGTATTGTACATCTGTAAACTTATACTGTAGCAGTATACTGTGAAGTATTTTTTCAGTTGAATTTATTTTTTGAAAAATCGTGAAAATGTGTGCAACTCTATATAGTGTATATAGTGTATATTCTTTCACAGCAAACGCTTTTTAACTCTTATCCTTGCTTCGGGGGCTCTCTGGAACAACATATTTTGAGATGGGGTCTGCGGCCAAATATATATCATTCTGGGGGTTGTTGACCAGTGCACCACTGATACGTTTTTCAGAAAACTCTCAAACTGTCTGTGAGCACCACTGATAAAGAAACATAGGTTTTTAAGAAACGCTTAGGATTTAGAAGACATTTGTAGAATCTGTGACTCTTTTTGATACAGAGACAGTCATGGCAGCAAGACTAACTGTTCAGGAGAGGAGAAAAACTGTTTTTTGTATTTTTTTTACACAGACTCTTCACATACTAGAGCATGTCTGAAATCAATGTCAGAGCTGAAATCGTCATGTAAATATGTAATACATGTTTAAACATGTAGCTTATAGGTGTAATGTTGGAGTCCACAGAAGTGAACCTTTCAAGCCTGTTTTCTCAACTCGCTGTTTTCTGCATGCAAGACATTACTCTATAAGCCATATCTCCAAAAGTGGTGGGTCAAACTGAACAACCAGTATGTCAATTTGAAGCTATGATTCCTTGCTTTCATGACATGAAAAAAAAACCCAAATAAATCAATGACTTAGCCTCAGTCTTTTCTCAGGTCTTAACCCATTTTGGGCGGGAACCCCTTTTGGTGTTTTAAAGCATTATGTTATACTTTAGCTATTGAAAAATAGCAGATCTACAAGCTCATAGCGCGGCATCGAGTGCCGCGCTATGAACTTGTAGGTCTGCTATTTTTGAAAAATCGTGAAAATGCGGTGCAAATCTTGGAAGTTCCCAGGGGCCTGGAACAACATATTTTCAGATAGTGGTCGGCAGCCAACTACATATGATATTGGGGGTCCTTGAAATGAAATAGTTTGAGGACCACTGACATACAAAAACTGTCATGTTTTAGAAGACATTTGTAGAATCGAACTTATAGGTCTTAATGGGTGAAATGTAAGGAAACGCTCCTATATCCCTGCGCGGTGTGCTGTAAGCCCCTATACACACATTAATTTCCTTATCGCCATGGAGACGGGCGCTCGCACCACTATAAGCCGGCCACATCAAATGGCTCCTTAGCTAAGATTTGGGACAGTGCCGAAATCGAGTTGACCCAATCACTGGCAGTTCAGAACCAATGAAACATCAGGACAACTCTCTCCCACACACACACACACGCACGCACACACACACACACACACACACACACCCATGCACGCACACCCGTGCCCGCGCGCCGTCAAGGCTGGCTAATTAAAGATGTCCATCAACAGGGCTGCTCCTGCCAGCGTGTCCGCTGTTCCAGGCTGTGGTGGCTGAGTGGCATCCAGAGTGTTCTTCTGCCTTTATTATATTCCAAAAGACACACGGCTAAAGTGTAATTAGGAGTGTAAGCTCTACTAGGCAACAATCGTATCGGCTCAGACTCACAAAAGTGATTGGCTAAGGATTTCCGTTTGCTCATATCGAGCTTTAACCAATTTAGGCCTGACCTCAAAATTTAAAAATATTATTCTAAATCCTCCAGTTTTCTGAAATAAATATTTTCACGATTTTTCAAAAATAGCAGACCTACAAGCTCGTAGGGCGCCACTCGGTGGCGCGCTATGAGCTTGTAGATCTGCTATTTTTCAATAGCTAAATTATAACATAATGTTTAAAACACCAAAAAGGGTTCCCGCCCAAAATGGGTTAATTACTTTCGGGAAAGAACATGGGCACAAATGCACAAATCATGGCTGCAAATCCCCTTTACATGAGTACAACACTCCCTGCTATAGTCACCCTCAAGCTAAAGTGGGCTCGTGATATCCGAATCCAATGCGCTAAAAGCATGGCCAGGATAAAAAAAAAAAAACATGAAATAAACGCATAATCTTCCCTGCCCAGATGTGGATGCGAGTCAGGAAATCCTTGGAAATAAACCAATTTCACCTGAACACTTGGCGAATGATGGCTGCATGCTTAACTTGCATTTCTTTCCAAGGACGTTGCACATTCCTGGAATTAGTCATCCTGACCGGCAGAGGGCAGACGTTCGCTAGTGTTCAGTTTCTGCTCCAAGACCGGCTCCCATTGGTCCAGGGCAACGATGAGCAAGAACCCAACATGCTGCATCTGTAGCCAAATTCCAATACCCCAAATCTCGGCCACTCGCTCACTCACACTCGCTCACTCACACTCGCTCACTCACACTCGCTCACTCACACTCGGTCACTCACACTCGGTCACTCACACTCGGTCACTCACACTCGCTCACTCACACTCGGTCACTCACACTCGCTCACTCACACTCGGTCACTCACACTCGCTCACTCACACTCGCTCACTCACACTCGGTCACTCACACTCGCTCACTCACACTCGCTCACTCACACTCGGTCACTCACACTCGCTCACTCACACTCGCTCACTCACACTCGGTCACTCGCTCACTCACACTCGCTCACTCACACTCACTCACTCACACTCGGTCACTCACACTCGGTCACTCACACTCGCTCACTCACACTCGCTCACTCACACTCGGTCACTCACACTCGCTCACTCACACTCGGTCACTCACACTCGCTCACTCACACTCGGTCACTCACACTCGCTCACTCACACTCGGTCACTCACACTCGCTCACTCACACTCGCTCACTCACACTCGGTCACTCGCTCACTCACACTCGCTCTCTCACACTCGCTCACTCACACTCGCTCTCTCACACTCGCTCACTCACACTCGCTCACTCACACTCGGTCACTCACACTCGCTCACTCACACTCGCTCACTCACACTCGGTCACTCACACTCGCTCGCTCACTCACACTCGGTCACTCACACTCGCTCACTCACACTCGCTCGCTCACTCACACTCGGTCACTCACACTCGGTCACTCACACTCGCTTACTCACACTCGCTCACTCCAGCATGGTGGTGTTACGGTGAAATTGGTGACCAGCTGAAATATGTGGTAATCGTGTAGACAATCACATAACGTCAGTGTCGGAGTGTAAATCGTTGCAGTTTGTTTATTAGAAGAGTTCAATCTAGCGGTATTTCAGGCCACGTATTTAAAGACCTCCATCTAAGTTATGTGAAGTCCACAAGATGGTCACATATTTCGGCAGGTCACCAATTTCACAATCATAATTTGCCATGCTGGAGGGAGCGAGTGTGAGTGAGCGAGTGGCAGAGATTTTTGGTGTTGGAATTTGGCTTGCGGGCTAAGCACTTAACCAAAAATATTTATAAACTAATAACTGACTGAATCTTTCTCGTGTTAGGTTAACTATGGGGGAGCATAGTGACGCGTTCGGTAGGATTTTGGTTTATTTGGGCGCCATCTTGCTGCCTACATGTAGGCAAGTAGGATGCTAGGCTACTTGGCTGCCAGTCTGTAGTTCGTACATTTGCTTGTCAGGGACGTTGGTGTGTATTCTGTCACTGCAGTACACCATCTTCCATCTCTCTACTATCTTTGACATGTCACAACTCTTCTACTCTATGGCTCTGGATCGACGGTGGTATTATTATTATTATTATTATTATTCGTCGTTAGAAAATGTGTGTTCTGGTCTGATAGCCGCCTCCCCTCCCCTCACGTCAAAACAGTTCTCAATGTTTACATCTTACTTGACGAGAAGACATGTGTGGACATATCCTTATGGAACCAGGGAGAGGGGAAAACACCACGAGAGTGACGAGTGATCAGTCAAACATGTGTTCTCTCCGCAGTAAATAAATAATCTGTCTGTATGCGATCTGACCATTATTATTTTTATTATACTACATGTCATCCTCGTTTGAGGACGGGTAGATCTATAGCAGATCTAGAGCAGAGCATACATGTGTTTGGGAATGCTGCTGAAGGTTATGTTATTTTGTCAGCTGACACCAAAATCAAAGAAACCATGTGTATTTCATTATTTGATATCTCCGTCAGTCAACGCACTGCAAGGCTACAATGGAAGCATAATTCTGACGGCCCGCGGTGGAATGGACAAGTTAGGGTATAAACCAAGGGGCCAGTGAGGCACTCCAACGTTGAAGCACTGGGCCCTAGTGGTAAGAGGAGGGACTACAGGCGGACCCGTGGATTCATGACCGGGAAACCCCGTGCAGCTGGGCTTTAACATTGAGCTCTCGGTTGCACTTCCGCATTTGCCAACCAAAATTTGGATTGGTAGTAGACGTTCTGAGACGGTCCTTCCGGGTGCTTCAAAACGCCACTGAGCAACTTCCACTGACATGAATAGCGGAGGGGGCGGAGCTTCGCACCAGATCAGTCTATATCCTTCTTTATACTCTATGGTATAAACTAACAGGGCAGACCCATTACTGTTGTGGATCAAGGTTATGTTATTTTGTCATCTGACACCCAAACCATACAGTGTTTATTTAATTATGTTATATCTACAATGGTATATGTCTCCACAGTGAGGCTGGAAAATGTAGCCTCGCAGCCTACTACTATAGCCTATACTAGCCTACTGGTAGGCAGGGAAATGTCAACCAGAATAACCCGTTCTGCGTGAAACTCCTCCCTATGCACTGGCCCAGTAGGCTTGCGACGCCACGCGTCTGTGGCGCAGTGCGATCCGAGTGAAACGCACACACACACACACACACACACACACACACACACACACACACACACACACACACACACACAACGTTTATTTTGAACGAAGGCAGACAGTGAATTATCTTTGCCCACTGAAAACTGAGTTGTCCGCTGCCATTCTTTCCGTGCTGGGCAGGTTGTGTTGTTGTTGTTGTTGTTTCTCCGTGAATATTGTGTGTCCGCTGTCCGTGTATATAGTTTTAAAGGTGGAGTGTCGTGATTTTTGTATTTTATCCAGTTTTTCATGTGTTTATGAGGTTACATAAATTACATACATTAGTCGTGGTGTGACTTGGCCAACTGAACTGTGCACGAAGTGTGCGCTCACAACTTGTTCACTTCTCAATTGTAATAATATAATTATTTGCAAACCATTTTTGGAAACGTATCCCCTGTGGCCAAAATTCTATATCGGGTATTCAAATACAGCAAATCTACAAGCGCACAGCGTGCCACTTTGTGACGCGCTGTGGGCTTGCATAATAGCTGCTGTTTTTGAAATAATATTGAAACAAATATGAAAAATGCTTGGAAAATGTCACAATTAACCTTTGTACGACCCCTTGATAATTCCAATTATCCTAGGCTGTTATGCCCATAGACATATATACATAGACGCCCTTTCCGGCTCTGAGGCGCGTGTCACCAATTGAAGGCGGAAGCATTAGCGGAAGCAAGGCGGAAGCTTGTCAAGCCTTCCGCGTGCATAACATAAGTCCCGGAAAAGATGCGCTGTCATTGGCCAGTAGTCACTTGAGTGACAGCGAGAGACATGGAGGAGTCGCATGAGTGACGTCACTTGGGCAGCGACGCAGTCGCCTTCAGCAAATGCCTTCAGCACTTCTAAATAAGAAAGCTGCGGAGAACTGTTGCTTTGTGTTCACTCTTTAATGTTTTCTGTTAGTAATCTAATCCTCCTGGCTCTGATGTTGTATTGTTAATAACTTTGTTGTTTGTGTTCGTTTGTTTGTCTTGTTTTGTATTGTAATGTATATTGTCATGACTGTTGTAAAGATTTGTTAAAAAAAAAAAAAAAGCCTTCAGCACTGCACTTCCGCCTTCATTGGGATACACGTCGCTCCAATGAACTGCAGCGGCAAATGAGGCATCTATTTCTTATAATATCTATGGTTATGCCACTATGGCTGTGTTGTCCCACTTGTTCCCTGTGGGTCCACAACCTATGACAACGTGCATGAGGTTGGTCTCATAGTTGACGGGGACAGCGAGTGGCAGGGGCGACACGCTGCACTGCTGCACACCAAAGAACTGGCCTGTCACCACTATAGCCTGATTAACAGCAGCTGACTGCATCAGATTCATCACCCCTTCCCTAGCACTCTGTCAGGTCACTGCCTGGCACAGAAGACATAACTAATGCAGCACGCACGCACGCAAAATATACGTGTGTGTGCGTGTGTGTGTGTGTGTGTGTGTGTGTGTGTGTGCGCACGCGCATGTACAGTATGTCCCTTCAAATTATTAGACAAATCATGATCACTTGGCTCTCACAAGTATAGTAATAAAAGTGTGCCCCCCCCCACGTGCACACACACACACACCACACACGTGCCTCTATCCACATGTATCCACTCAACATGTGCACACAAACATGCAACATGATAACATAATAAAACTTAATAAATAAACAACATAATAAAAGTGTACACGCACGCACCCCCCCCCCCACACACACACACACACCACACACATGTGCCTCTATCCACATGTATCCACTCAACATGTGCACACAAACATGCAACATGATAACATAATAAAACTTAATAAATAAAAAACATAATAGAAGTGTACACGCACGCACCCCCCCCCCCCCCCCACACACACACACACCACACACGTGTGCCTCTATCCACATGTATCCACTCAACATGTGCACACAAACATGCAACATGAGCATGTCGTGTATTCATTAAGACGTTGCGCAAACATGCATGCAGGAGGCTATCATGTAGGCCTATTAATTAAAATCCTCCATTCATGCATGCATGCATATTTCATGTATTAACACATTCTGACCTGAGATCAGATTCTAAAAATGTCTTCTACATCCTGACAGTTTTCTGAAAAAGCTATGTTTCTATGTCAGTCGTTCTTCGATTTTTCAAAAATAGCAGACCTACAAGCTCGTAGCGCGCCACTCGGTGGCGCGCTATGAGCTTGAAGATCTGCTATTTTTCAATAGCTAAATTATAACGTAATGTTTAAAACACCAAAAAGGGGTTCCCGCCCAGAATAGGTTAACACACACGTCAACAACGTGAGAGCTTCTATTTTGGCTCACAACACCACGCATCGCATCTGTCTGTCTCTTTCATAGTTGTTTGTTAGCGTCTATTATTAAAGCTTATATACACACCCTTCCAGGAAGTGTTTTCCTTTTTCTTATTTTTTTTGGCATTATTTTTGTTAGAGCTTTCCTTGATGTTAGATGTGATTTAATTGGGGCCTGATATTGTCTCAGCCTTTCTTTGTTTTCTTTTGTTTCTTTGTTTCTTTTTTTCTTCTTTTGTTTCTTTTTTGGTTTCTTTGTTTGTTTGGTTTTAGGTGTGGGCAAAACAAATGATTCAGTGATAGACCTATATCGCGATTTTGAATGTCACAATATCAATATTGAATCGCCAAGTTCAGAATCGTTTTTTTTCCTCGATATTTATGTATTTATTTATTTTGAATGCCAGAAAGACCATCTGGCTGCATTGAAGTGATTTAACTTTTCATGCTCGATATTGTTTAGAATTGCTTTAAAATGTTCTAGTATAATACAAGCAAAGTAACTTGGGAGACAAATCGCAATAAATCGCAATATCGAATCGAAGCGCAATATATTTAAGAATTGCAATATAAATCGAAATGGTACCCTAGTATCGATATCGAATCGGGAGGTAAGTGAATCGTCCCACCCCTGAAAGAATTTATGTATTTTTCTGGGGAGGGGGTTTTGGGTGCATAAAAGACACAAATTAACACCCCAATTGCCCAGGACAAAGTTCCCATTAAACTTTCCAACAAACTCTGGTAAACTCCCGAATTGTACCATCACACCTGTATATTACCGTATATTACTGTATAAATGCCCGCTAAACTTGAGGTTTACGGGCAAATCTAGTGCCCATAATTACCCGTTAACTCCTCTTTTCACGCAGTGTAACACCCAGCGCCCAGGACGAAGTTGTATCCAAAAGACGAAGTTTATTGATATGAAAAAAGTCGGTAAAAGTGCTCCGTTCGTTGCTATAAATCGCTTGCGGGCGCTACAGTATGATTCAATGGATGAAATAACCCCGGGCAACCGGAGTGTTAAGGGTCAAACAAACACTGCCTGATCAATGGCGATTAAACGGGATTCATACTTTGTCTTAGTGTGAGAAGGGGATTCATACTTTGTCTTAGTGTGAGAAGGGGATTCATACTTTGTCTTAGTGTGAGAAGGGGATTCATACTTTGTGTTGCGTCAGAGCATCGCCTCAGAGCTTGTACCTGCAGGTGTGCTATCCTCTGCCGTTCTCTGCGCACAACAACATCCATTGTGCGTCAGAGCATAATTTAGGCTTAACATCGTAAGTGTGTGCGCGCGTTGTGTGTGTCTGTGTCTGTATGCGTGCGTGAGTGCATGCGTGCGCGCACGTGTGTGTACTCAGCAATTGTGTCTCAAAGGGACTTTCCTCAGAGGATCAAAACATAATATGACAAATGCAAATTGCAGGAGCCCACGCTTGGTGTTGATGTAACAGAGCGACACGCACGCACGCACGCACGCACGCACGCACGCACGCACGCACGCACGCACGCACGCACGCACACACACACACACACACACACACACACGGGGCAGAGTGGATAATAATGAGCAGTATTTGCCAAAAAGACGATTCGACATAAATTCTTCACATATATAATCTGAATCGCATTTATGCCATCTGTGAGGTTTGTGCGAGGAATTTTCAAATGGCATCTGGTGCTGTGACACACCCAATAAAAGCAAATCAACCCATTTCTCTATTTTATTCATTTTACTTGTTATACCACAAAATAAGGTGTTAGGAAAAAGGTAAATGATACACAAGATGAGTCACATGAATATACTGAGAACGCAGTCGAACCCAGTGGTTCTTGTTTAGTTTGAACAGCAGTGAGTAGAGTGATGGGAGTGAAACAGCCTACCTCTACTTTGTAGCGACTCTCGCTCGATTAAGATAAGACTAACTCTTTGTTGTTGGCAGAGCACTGTAGCCTTGCCATTTAGCTTAGTGGCTAACATAGCTTTAGTTAAAACCGCTGCCAAGAGACGCAAGCTAAAGTCATACAAGCCTCAAACAAGCAGAGTGAATCTCATTATTAATCACATGAACATCTCTATTTTGAGCATGTGTTAGTAAAAGACTTGTGATGCTGTCCTAGGACTGAACGACACAGTAGCCGTTTTTGAGAGACTATTTAATTCATTTTTCTGAGCTAATTGAGTGTTGTGACATGTTTTAAAAAAGTTGATTAAGTTATGTACAACTACATTGGGTTGCTTTTTCAACATGTATATTGTTTAGAGGCTCCTCACGAACAATGTGGTAGGCTATGAGTGTCCCTGTGTCTTTATGTAGATTAAATGACAACCTTCAAAGAGAGGGGCTGACTATTAAGATAGAGAGATCTTGAGACATATATTGTGCAGTCAACTCAACATATTGTGCTTATTATCTAGCTGAGTCCCCTACAAATAATCCTTCTCTTTAAGGACTCAGTCAGATGTGCCTTGGTGCAAATTGTATGTGTGTCAATATGTGAACCTTATTTCTGGTACTTTAATATGGGATAAAAGGACTGATATGTCAACATAATTTAGATGTGTATATAGGTATTTAAGGACTCATGTCTATTATAATGTACAAAGTTGTTGTTTGAATTGTTAGATTTGCACTTTTGGTATAAGTTGGCTGAGAACTCATTGTCTGCATGGGTCAGAGGTACTGTCTCTCCTAGGGAGACTATATAATGTGGCACTTCCGGTGTCTCCAGCAGATAGACAACGCTGATGAAGGCTTGAACGCCGAAACGCGTTTGTTGTACTGCTGCTCTGCGGCATACTATGTCAACTGATAAAAGAAGAAATTAAAAGTGCCTTAAAACGAGAGTTCCGTGAGTGCTGGTTTTCTCTTTGAGAAATGTTCCTGTTATGTTACGTACCCGACCGCGCACCCGGTAAAGATGCTCAAAGTGTTTAAAAGCAACTGGAGTCGTGCAAGCTATTACCTTGATAGCATGTGTTAGTATTAAATAGTGTGATGATCAGGGACGTGCACACATAGACTTTGAAGGGGGCTTCAGCCCCTGCCCTTTTACCCGACTGTAAAACAACTGCCCTCTCCATACCACGAATGCAGCATTTACTATGGTGAAAGAAATGCAAATGCCCTCCTCTCCTCTCCTTTCCATGCCATGCCAGAATTGCTTTTTTTTCCGAAGTCTCCTGAACTTGAACAGTATTTTGCGTTGAACAAATTTGTTTAGAAATCCGTCGTATACACCTCATCTCTATAGCTAAAGAGTGCTGGGTTGCACCCTGAAAAAATGCTGATCTACAAGCTCTCAACGCGTCGCGCTGCAACGCGTTGTGAGCTTGTAGATCTGCCATTTTCCCCTCTAACACTCTCTGCACGTCCCTGGTGATGACGACTATCGCAGTTATGGTGATGATATGATATCATGGGTTTGTGGTATTATTACATCCCTAACTTAGAAACCGCCACTGCTTGGAACAACGGGGTGCCGGACGATTAACGGCAAAGCACCATTAACGCACCCGTCACCAAACCACCAAAACCAAACTTTAGCCACATTCTGGGGGCAAAATATTCGGCGAAAATGCACACGACCTATGTGTATCTTCTTCACATTGTGAGCTTGTACAGTACAGCGGCTATTTTAGGCAGAGGTTTTTGCTGCAAGGAGGAAAAAAAAGGAGGCGTACCAAGTATAGATAGACCCATCTTGGCTGTCGTCTCTGTCAGGTGGAAACCTCACGTGTTCAAAACTGTTGAAGGATTCAAATTCAAAAGTAGCAGATCGACAAGCTCAAAACATTACTTTTGCGTGACACTGTAGTATGATCCAAGTAAGGCGTTAACCCATTTTGGTATTTGGTACCCATTTGGTATTTGTTAGCGTTATGTTATGCTTTAGCTATTGAAAAATAGCAGATCTACAAGCTCATAGCGCGCCACCGAGTGGCGCGCTACGAGCTTGTAGGTCTGCTATTTTTGAAAAATCGAAGAACGACTGACATAGAAACATAGCTTTTTCAGAAAACTGTCAGGATGTAGAAGACATTTTTAGAATCTGATCTCAGGCCTGAATGGGTTAAAATATGGAGATAAGCGGTTTCTGCCAGACAGCGACGATATACTGAAAAATCAAACAAACAAAAAAACTAAACAATACACGCACGGCGGTGAAAGAGACAGTAGCTTACATTGATGGCGATGATGGCGAGCCACTGTGCAATGCAGATAAGGTCAGAGGTGCGTTAAGCATGTGCTTTAAATGCATGGAAGTCCAGGACGCTGAGATTGTCGCCGGTCTTTATTGCCTCCCCCCAGTCTGCAGAGTTTAATGTAACTGCTTTTATGTTAGCGTGCAGGACTTATGGTTTCCTCACTGTCCTAGTCTCGCGTAGCCAGACTTCCACAATCTCCGAATGCTATATAGCAGGAGTGCCCACCCTTTTTGACTTGAGAGCTACTTTCAAAATGACCAGCTCAACAAGATCTACCCACCTGAAAATAGTTTAAATATGTAGCCTACCTAAGGGTGCTTTAGGATAGGGCGCTGGCATTACATATAAGACAAATGCACTTGGAATGGGAAATAGAGGGGGAGAAATGGAATAGGTAAATATTCTTTAGGGGCATGTCATGTGATCTACCTGCAGAGATGGGCAGTATTTAAAATACATGTATTTGAAATACGTATTTGAAATACTTTTTTGTATTTTGTAATTTGTATTTTGCTGGGATGGAATAAATTAGATGTATTTTGTATCTAAATACTTTCAGATCTAGTATTTTCTGTATTTCAAATACATAAAATACTTTTTTTTGTTTTAATGTAATTTTATTCTCAAATGTTAAACATTTACACAGCCTCAGGTTTAAACTGTAGGGGCAAAACACATGCACCCACACACACAACACAACGCAATGTGTGATGTCAATTCTGATTGGCTTACACTCAAATTGAACCACAAATGAGAGGCAGAGTAGGGCGGGCCTTGAGTTGAGACTTTACCTCACATCTCCAAGTTGCAACTAAATGATTACTTGTGGACATTTCCCCAGAGATAAAAGGTGTATTAATCTAAACATGATTTCTGGACCAGTAATATCCAAAAATGTGTTTTACAAAGGTCGGCCTCCTAGTGGCTCTATAACAGGCCGTTCTGGAAAATTTGGGGCAGAGGTTCATCGTTGGCATCCAAGGAGTGTGTGTACAAAATTTGGAATCGACCGGGTTAACGGTGCCGGAGATTAGCTGGTAACGGACGCACGCACGCACGCACGCACGCACGCACGCACGCACGCACGCACGCATACACACACACACACACACACACACACACACGGACGGACGGAGTGCAAAACATACTCTCTCCCCATGCCTTCGGTCTGGTGGAGGCAATAAATATTTTTGGAAATCTATATTGGAAGAAATCGTTGTTTGACGTCATGGAGTTGAAACGGTGCTGATTGGCCGTAGCCGCGGTATCAGATCTTAAACGGAGAGACTTCCATAGATAAAGAGTCACAAGACCTGAATCACCTGAAACATATGATTCAATGGGCGTGGCTAGAGATTCAACTCTTTACAACAACCAGCTATCAACAGCATTCTCCTCATTAACATATTCTCTACAACAACCTGAACAACAAGATTATCCTCGTTAGCAGAGCAGACTAAAAGCACACAGACAGGTGAGTACAGTATTGGCAAGGTAGATTTATAATTTAGCATTTTATGTAGACGTAGCATTCTACAATGTATACCCATAGCCTTGATGACTATATTTATATGTATTTGACATTACCTTGTATTATTGCTTACTGTAAATTGATCGCTCTGATAAATGCCTAAATTGTAAATTGTAAGGTGTTGACTACACAACACTAAACAAAACAATGTCTGAAATGACACAGTTGTTCTCTTTGTCTGAATGACGCGTTTCAGTGACAGATTCTACCTGTAAGTCAGTGGTATATTTACTCTGGTTTGTTTAATACTTTATACTTCCACTGTTTCCACCACATCTCAGAGGGAAATATTGCACTTTAATGTACTTATGTTTACGTCCACTACAGTTATTTAAAATCATTAGTTTATACTGGTTACATTAGATTAACCCATTCCGGGCGGGAACCCCTTTTGGTGTTTTAACTAAGCATTATGTTATACTTTAGCTATTGAAAAATAGCAGATCTACAAGCTCATAGCTCATAGCTCAAATGCCTAAATTGTAAATAGCGCGCCACCGAGTGGCGCCCTACGAGCTTGTAGGTCAGCTATTTTTGAAAAATCGTAAAAATGCGGCACAAATATTTCAATATATATTCTTTCAGAGCGAACGTTTTTTTAATTTCGACGGCAGGTCAAAATGAGTTAAGAATACAAAACATGCATTAAAGGGACACTTTAGACGCCTTAGAACACTTTCCTGGGGGTCTTTATGTGTGATATGTGGTTTTAGATATTTTAGATTTCAGCAGTGAGCCCAGTGTCTCTGATGTCATCGACACTGGGCTCACTTCCTTCCTGGAAAACAATTCCCATAATACTTCTCCTACTGCTCCTACTTGTGGATAGGGGGAGGGCTGACTTACTGAGACAACATGTAGTCCTGGAAGGAAGTGATCAAGTCTCCCTTTAACCAATTGAGCCATATTTAAAACTTGGGCTGTCGGCTTTAAAAAAAATAACTGTTATACATTATAGAGTTACAGTCAGACATTAAGCCTAAGAAGAAATCAATCCTGGGGACTTGTTTCCATTATTGTCCTATGTGTTCAATTAATCAACATAGAATACAAAAACAAATCACACTCGTGTGAAGCGAGGGGCGCTCTTATCATCATGCATCATCATTCATCCTCATACATCACATTCCGTGCTCAGCCAATCAAATCATCACAAATGTCATTCCGGCTAATCACTTTTTGGCGTCTTCCACTTTTCTGCCCTCACTTTTATCCTCAATATGTACTTTGCTCAGCCAATCAAATCATTGCTATGGGGTGATCAGCCAATCAGTGAGGGGCGCTCTTATCATGCTATGATTAGGTGATGTAATGATGATGTAAAACAAACGGTGTCAAAACAAACATTAAATTATCTTTATTGTTAATGGGATTTTTTTAGGGACAAAACAAATATTAATTTATCTTCATTGTCTTTATTGTGTTCATTTCAGCCCCCCGACCCCAAAATAATGCTGCCATTGACACGCGACCCCAACCTGACCCCAGAGGTGATTTTATGCACATAAATGTGCATGTTTGGTGCGCATTTGTCCGTCTGCACATGTAATGTATTAAGCCTAGGGCTATGCAGGGGTTTTGTAACAATTATGGTTAAACATATTTGTAATCATTTTTACATTGTATTTCACTCACTTGAATTCTATTCAGGTGTTTAAAATATATTTGATGACCCAAAATAATTCCGCAGCCCCACCGTCAGTGTCCCGCGACCCCATGTGGGGTCCCGACCCCATGTGGGGTCCCGACCCCAACTTTGGGAAGCCCTGCTCGCGGAGCCCTTGCATCAAACTAGTTGTGACGCTGCATTCCTTAGAATCCTGTGGTGCTCTCCATTAATCTCTCATCATGTACGTTTCTGTCTCGACTCTCGAGTGTATTTTCCCATCATTGCACTGGCATTCCTCACATACTGCAACACCTACGCTACGCCTGGTCTAAGACTTCCTCATCAAGACAGAACAACATGTTCACCTTACTGGAAACCACACCTAAGCTACCGTCCGTGACAAACACAAAACAAGTTTAGCTTGATCTCATGAGCGTGACTATACCGTGACGCTGAAAATGCCATTGCTTTGGGGCCCAGAGGCTTTTGGCCAACCCTGGCCATCTGTAAAATGAAGTTTGAAGGAGCCCGGTGGTGGCTGCTGCTAGCACACATGAACCCTTTTCCCTCAGTGTTTGTGTGAGTGAGGAGTGACCAGAGATGGGCAGTATTTGAAATACATGTATTTGAAATACGTATTTGAAATACTTTTTTGTATTTTGTAATTTGTATTTTGCTGGGATGGAATAAATTAGATGTATTTTGTATCTAAATACTTTCAGATCTAGTATTTTCTGTATTTCAAATACATAAAATACTTTTTTTTGTTTTAATGTAATTTTATTCTCAAATGTTAAACATTTACACAGCCTCAGGTTTAAACTGTAGGGGCAAAACACATGCACCCACACACACAACACAACGCAATGTGTGATGTCACTTCTGATTGGCTTACACTCAAATTGAACCACAAATGAGAGGCAGAGTAGGGCGGGCCTTGAGTTGAGACTTTACCTCACATCTCCAAGTTGCAACTAAATGATTACTTGTGGACATTTCCCCAGAGATAAAAGGTGTATTAATCTAAACATGATTATTGGATATTGCAAGCTAAGGCAAGCTTACAACAGGACATATTTAAATATTAGTAAAGTAGTGGAAGGTGGAGGGAGGCTTTAGAGCTGGGCATGTCTGACTCTGTGGACAGGCAGAACATGTGGACACATGGAACTGAACAAAACAGGGCACACCAAACAACCAACATGTTATAATAAATATGTTTGTTCTACTACAGTATACCTCAGCATATCACTGCAACTCAAGTATGCAATTATTGACCAACCTCACCCCTGCCCCCCCTCTCTCTCTTCTCCCTCTCTCTCTCTCACGTACACATTGACGCAACACACACACATGACCACAACTGTACCATGCAGTCTACTGTGAAAGTAAAGGAGAAAACAAACGTGTGTGTTTCTTCTATTTTTTTCATACATCACTGTTGTGGCTGACTCATTGGAACAGGAAGTAGTCTTCTGAGTGTAGGGATTTATGTTTACATGTTTACATTTTATGCTTACTGTACTTTATTATAGTGTTCCTAGACAAGGAGTTATTTCAGACAGCATTTAGTGACAGTTTTCTATTCTTATGATTATTGTTCTTATTCTCATTCATTAAGGCATAAAGCATATTATATGATGTGTTTGTGTGCAAATAGTCAATACATTTACAATTATAAACACCCTCCGTCTCTGACAACTATATATGTGACTCTCATTCTATGTCAAGAGAACAAGAGAAAGTTGTTTCCCCCCGCATTGTTGTGTGTGTGTGTGTGTGTGTGTGTGTGTGTGTGTGTGTGTGTGTGTGTGTGTGTGTGTGTGTGTGTGTGTGTGTGTGTGTGTGTGTGTGTGTGTGTGTGTGTGTGTGTGTGTGTGTGTGTGTGGCGCGTGTGTGTAAGAGAGAGAGTGGACGCTGTCATTCCCTCCCTCTCTCTCTCTCCTTCCCATTCACTTTCCCTCCCTCTCTCTTTCCCTCTCTCTCTCTCTCTCTCTCTCTCTCTCTCTCTCTCTCTCTCTCTCTCTCTCTCTCTCTCTCTCTCTCTCTCTCTCTCTCCTCTCTCTCTCTCTCTGAATACAAGGCTGTGACAACAATGACCAATAAAACCTGACATGACAATAACACCAGGATAGACTAGGGGACTAACATGAGCAGATAACTAATAAAGAAGGTGACATAGCCTATGTAATGCAATATGTAATCATTAGAATAATTATGTTTCAGAAACTGTTTTCCTGGGAAATACATATTTAAAAAATGATGGCAGCGTCACCAGGCTTTGCACCAGCCTCAGCTTGGCACCAGCCTCAGACCAGAAAGGACTTCTTACAATGTGAGTCCATGTTGATGTTGTTTCTGAACGTTGACGTTTCAACCTGAAATGTTATTTGAAGCTCAGTCTAATGAGTTTGATCTGAGAGAATATTAACTCTAAACACAATGAGGTTCATGAGGTTTGGATTTTCTTTTGTCGTGTGTTCTCACAGATTCCTGTCCTCTGTCTCTGGACATCAACACAATAAGCAGATATCTCACCCTGTCAGAGGAGAAGAGGAAGGTGACTGTAACACCACAACAACAACCTTACCCTGATAATGCAGAGAGATTGGTAGGGTACAGTCAGGTGTTGTGTACAGAGGGTCTGTCTGAACGTCGTTACTGGGAAGTAGAGAGGAGTGTTAGATGGGCTGCTATAGCAGTCTGTTATAAAGACACCAACAGACGAGCCTGGTTTGGATCCAATGATAAATCCTGGTCTTTACAGTGCAATAGTAACGGCTACTGGTTCAGACACAACAGTGTTGGGACTAAAGTGTCAGGGCCTGTCTCCTCCAGAGTGGGGGTGTATCTGGATCACAAGGCAGGCACTCTGTCCTTCTACAGTGTTTCTGACACAATGACCCTCCTCCACACAGTTCAAACCACGTTCACACAACCTCTCTATCCAGGGATAATGCTTTGGGCCTATGGAGATACAGCAGAGCTGTGTAAGACATGGTAGACATGTTAAGAATACTGATGAGGATATTCAGTTGAACACTTTGTTTTCTTCATTGTCTCCACCAGGCCGAAGGCATGGGGAGAGAGTATGTTTTGCACTCCGTCCGTGTGTCCGTCCGTGTGTGTGTCCTTCCGTCCGTCCGTTACCAGCTAATCTCCGGCACCGTTAACCTGGTCGATGCCAAACTTTGCACACACACTCCCTGGATGCCAACGATGAACCTCTGCCCCACATTTTCCAGAACGGCCTGTTATAGCGCCACCATGAGGCAGCTTTTCACATTTTTACCTAAAACTGCACCGATCTGCGTGAAACGTTGCA
Source organism: Electrona antarctica (assembly GCF_951216825.1). NCBI lineage: Eukaryota > Metazoa > Chordata > Actinopteri > Myctophiformes > Myctophidae > Electrona > Electrona antarctica. Next base: position 32,851,126 of record NC_136802.1, on the reverse strand, counting down.
TGCACACTCCCTAGAGGCCAAGGACAAACCTTTGACCTGCATTTTCCGCATCTGCCTTTTATAGCGCCACCAGGAGGCCGACTTTTGTAAAACACATTTTCTGATATTACTCCTCCAGATTCTGTCCAAAAATCTCACAAATCGTTACACAGTATCTCTATGGTCATGTGCTCAAGTCGGATCTGTCCGATATTTCAGATTCTATCCTAATTGGCTATAATTGGCTTTCACAGTTTGTAAGATTGCCCCGTTTTTAACAAAAGCCTCAAATCATAAACGCAGCATGCAATTTACGTGAAATTCTTTTTCTTACTAGGCTGAGGAATATATCCCACCCTTTTCACATTGGCCTGCTATAGCGCCACCAACAGGTTGATTTTTGCACAACACATTTTTGGAACAAAATGCCTCAAATCATCCAATTGCCATCAAAGGCGTATGAAGAAATGGCAATCGGTACACATGATCTCTGTAGTCATGTGATCAAGACGAGTCTGTTGGATTTCTCAGATTCTACACTGATTGGCTAAGATTGCCTTCCAAAGTTTTCAGGAGTGGCCCGTTTTGTACAAAATGCTGCACATGCCCTGCTCATCCAGAATTCTATCCTCAGAGATGCTATGAGTGATCTGGCTCTGCATTTCCTCAACAAAATGAAGAATTGTTGCAAAAACAAATACAAAAAAACATCCTAAACATTTTGCCAAACATCACACCCACTCCTATCCTCCTGGTGGAGACCTGTGCCCGGAAGGGCACTTTTTCTAGTTTAGATTGTAGTTGTTCCCTTCTAGATGAAGCATGTGTTAGAATGATGTGTCACCATCATGATCAATCAACCCATTGATTGTGTTCTGCTCATTGCATTTCTTTGCGGATCAATCGTTATTCAGTATGTCTGTTATCTTGTTCATGTTACTACAGAGCCCTCTGTCAGGCTGTGGAGCCTTTTATGCCTCATTGTGAGCTTGTAGATCGGATATATTCAAATGTATATACAGTAGGGCTGAAGTGGTTAATGTATGGTTTGTAATAATAATCTAAATCTACAAAGTAACTAGTAGTAATTCAAGTTTTCATATAATTGTAGTGCAGTAAAAGTAAGTAAAGTTTGTGGGGTCTCCAGTTCAAATGTGATTAATGTGGTGGGCTGCAGCTGGTGATTGCAGTGGTCCTCAGGTGTAATTACTCCTCAATGTCTAAATTGAATTAAAGAGTTAATCAAAAACTATTGATTTTGTCGCTTATGAAAATATAATTTAACAAGGTGAACAATGTTTGTTTGTTTTTGGAGGTCCACTTTGCAATATCCTCACGGCCCACCAGGGGGCCCCGGGCCACAGGTTGAGAAGCAGTGCTTTAAACACAGTGTTTACTGTGCTGTAGCTCACAGTGGGTCCCAAACCTGTTCATGTCAAGGACCCCCAAATTGACACTCATTAGCCTACGGACCCCCATTTGAAAAGATATGCCAAGGACCCCCATAAGAGAAGAGTTTTACGGCTCTAGCAGTGATTCTCAACCTGTTTAATTTCAAGGGCCCCCAGTTTGACCTGAATTAGGCTTAACCCATTTTGACCTAAAATCAGATTCTAAAAATGTCTTCTACATCCTGACAGTTTTCTGAAAAAGCTATGTTTCTATATCAGTCGTTCTTCGATTTAAAAAAAATAGCAGACCTACAAGCTCGTAGCGCGGCACTCGGTGCCGCGCTATGAGCTTGTAGATCTGCTATTTTTCAATAGCTAAAGCATAACATAATGCTAACACCAAAAGGGGTTCCCGCCCAAAGGCATTTCTATCTCTGTGACCCCCAATTTATATTGTAAAATTAATGTCAATTTAACTCTGAGACGGGTCCATTTGGTTCCATTTGTACACTCTCAGAGTTCCAGACCCATAGGGGTCCATTTGGTTCCATTTGTACACTCTCAGAGTTCCAGACCCATAGGGGTCCATTTGGTTCCATTTGTACACTCTCAGAGTTCCAGACCCATAGGGGTCCATTTGGTTCCATTTGTACACTCTGAGTTCCAGACCCATACGGGTCCATTTGGTTCCATTTGTACACTCTCAGAGTTCCAGACCCATACGGGTCCATTTGGTTCCATTTGTACACTCTCAGAGTTCCAGACCCATAAGGGTCCATTTGGTTCCATTTGTACACTCTCAGAGTTCCAGACCCATACGGGTCCATTTGGTTCCATTTGTACACTCTCAGAGTTCCAGACCCATAAGGGTCCATTTGGTTCCATTTGTACACTCTCAGAGTTCCAGACCCATAAGGGTCCATTTGGTTCCATTTGTACACTCTCAGAGTTCCAGACCCATACGGGTCCATTTGGTTCCATTTGTACACTCTCAGAGTTACAGACCCATAAGGGTCCATTTGGTTCCTAGCTATCATTTTGCTGGGGACCCCCTGGATCTCCCTCAAGGACCCCTGGGGGTCCCCGGACCCCACTTTGGGAACCACTGCTGTAGCTCACAGTGGTTCCCAAACCTTTCAGGACGAGACCCAGAAGGGAAATTAGATCTACAAGATCTACAAGCTCACAACGCGTCGCTTTGCGCCACGTTGTGAGCTTGTAGATCGGCTATTTTCACTACTTCTTAAACATTTGTTTTCTAGTTTAAGGGATTTCTTAGATTTTGCGTTTATTTCTTCATTAGTTCATGAATATTTTTGCTTTTTTGAAAATACAATTTAAGTAATAATAATTAATAAACTAAATGTATAGGAAACAAAAACTAAAGGGAGCCATAAAAATATGTCTGACTCGACCGAGTGTCTGTTGAAACAGTGCAGACTGTTATTAACCCATTCAGGACGGGAACCCCTTTTGGTGTTTTAAGGCATTATGTTATACTTTAGCTATTGAAATATTTTTCAAATAGTGGAATGTGGTTGAGAAGGCATTTATTAATGGGCTGGCTCACCAAAGGTTCTGCTGTTGGCAACGATGGCTGTAGGCTTTCATTTCCACTCTTTCCAAATAGAAAGAAAACACAATGCTTTTTTTGATTGATTGATTGAAGTATTTACTAACAGTTTGCAGAATTACAGTACATTTCAAGCACAACTCAATACAAAATCTTAACTGTAAGTGGACGACATCATAAAGCATTACACTTGTTTACAAGAGGGTCCACCATGTTCAATTCATCATAACATTTAGAGACGAACAAATATACACGTGACTATATACCCAAAACCAGGAAATCATCATAAAGGAGGTTAATAGGGGAAAAAACATATGCTGTACAGTGAGGGGGAAAAGGGGTGGGGGGGGGTTGAGATTTTACGGGGCCCGCACAGCCTTTGTGATCTACTGGTAGATCGCAATCTACCTTTTGGGGCCTACATACTCTCCAAGAGTTGGGAAAGAACATATCAAGAGAGTGGAGTACGTGGTAGGCCCTTGGATTGACCAGTGGATGCAATGTACCCCACTTTGAGGTGTCACGTTTTAGGCCTAGATTTAGGGTAGGATTGAACCAGTCGCACTGTAGCCATACAAAGGCCTATAAGGGTTCCCAGATTGTAAAATGTTGTTCCTCCATCTTGGGAGAGTATGTAGGCCTTTCACTGGACCTCCTAGCCACTAAGATGACCACAGGCCCACCACTTAAAGACCACATGTTAGGGTGCCCAAATCTGAAGTTGGGTGGTCAAATTACCTGAAACTGAAGCAATTCAGTAAAGTTCAACGCTTCCTCATGGGGTCATTTTAGGGCCTAGGACCTCCAGTAAAGGGTAAAATACTCTTCTCGGCTGTGGGAACAACATATCCAATGATGAGGACCCCAGGCCCAAAGATGTCCCCCTGGCAACTGTTTCAACTTTGGGTCAGCCTACATGTAAAAGTGCCCAAAGTTGAAGGGCATAGCTTCAACTTCAGCTACCCAGTACCCAAGGTTGAAGCCCTTCAACTTTGGGCAGATCTACAAGCTCGTAGTGCGGCACCGAGTGCCACGCTACGAGCTTGTAGATCTGCTATTTTTCAGTGGGGTACATTTAATCACTGGTCCTGGGTCAATCCAAGGCCCTACCACTCCACTCTCTTGATATGTTGTTCCCCAACTCTTGGAGAGTATTTAGGCCTTTTACTGGAGGTCCCAGCCCCTAAAATGACCCAGGAGGAAGTGTTGACCTTTACTGAATTGCTTCAGTTTGAGTTCATTTGAGCACCTACATTCAGATTTGGGCACCGTAGCATGTGGTTTTTAAGTGGTGGGCCTCGGGTCATCCTAGGGGCTAGATTCATATAGAGTCTGAACCTATAGCCCCCATGAGCTGAGAAACGGAAGCTGCCATTTCCGTTCACGAAAATATATTATTTTTGTCTCCACCAGGCCGAAGGCATGGGGAGAGAGTATGTTTTGCACTCCGTCCGTCCGTCCGTCCGTGTGTCCGTCCGTCCGTCCGTCCGTGTGTCCGTCCGTCCGTGTGTCCGTCCGTCCGTGTGTCCGTCCGTCCGTGTGTCCGTCTGTGATCAGCTAATCTCCGGCACCGTTAACCCGGTCGATGCCAAATTTTGCACACACACTCCCTGGATGCCAACGATGAACCTCTGCCCCAAAATTTCCAGAACGGCCTGTTATAGCGCCACCAGGAGGCCGCTTTGTGCAAAACAAGTTTTTGGACAGTACACCTACAGATTTTGTCCAAACATCACGCAAATTGGTACACAGTCTCTCTACAGCCATTCAACGAAACGTGTCTTTCAGATTTCTCAGACTCCATCCTGATTGGCTAAGATTGGCTTCCAAAGCAAGCAGGAGTGCTCAGTTTCAAACAAAATGCTGCAAATCATGAACACATCGTGTGATTTCCGTGAAATTGTGCACACACATTCCCACTAGGCCGAGGAAGAAATGCCACATGAACATTTTCAACTCAGCCTCATGGTAGCGCTATAACTGGCAGAAAAGTGTTTTTACCTCTAACTGCACGGATCTGTGGATAACTTTGTATGCCAACTCCCTAGAGGCCAAGGAAAAACCTTTGCCTGAAATTTTTCACATCTGCTCTTTATAGCGCCACCAGGAGGCCGACATATGTAAAACACATTTTCTAATATTACTCCTTCAGATTTTATCCAAATTTCACGCAAAACGGTACACATGCTCTCCATAGCCATGTGATCAAGACGGGTTTGTTTGATTTCTCATAATCCACCCTCATTGGCTACGATTGGCTTCTAAACTTTTCAGGAGTAGCCCGCTTTGTACCCATTTTGTACAAATCGCCGATTGTCCGATTGTGGTGAAACTGCATGCATATTCCCACTAGGCTTTGGAAGATATGCCACTTGACAGTTTTCAAATCAGCCTCATGGTGGCGCTACAACAAGCCACGTCACACACACGCACGCATGTACGCACGCGCCAACACACGTTTATATTGCTCCTAAACATTTTGCCAAACATCACACTCACACTCCTATCCTCCTGGTGGAGACCTGTGCCCAGAAGGGCACTTTTTCTAGTTTTATTTCCTTTTCTGCTAAGCAACAAGCTATATGCTTAGATGTTTTCTATTTATATTAGGATAAATGTGCGTGACTGTAAAGACCAAACGGAAGTGGCGAGGAGGCTCCACTTCCGCTTTATAGTTTACTCATGACAGCTCTTCCGTTGGCCCAGACTGTATGATTAAGCGTTTGGAAATCGCGGAGGCAACAGTCTGGTAACGCGAGACTATGCACTGTCCGAACTGAACACGAGCACTTTCACTTAATCACTTGCGTACCGTTCCGGGTCGTAACGGCTTTGTTCCTACTGTTTTGGGGTGCCATCACATCTTTGGACAAAACTGCTTATTTTTTAAAAGTCAACCTTACAAAGGATTTACATGAACATTATGTAACCACATGAACCTGTAAACCACAATACAGCCAGGGATTGGTTACCCAAAAAGCAAACCTTCACTCAATAAACAGACACAGACACAGAAGAGCTCAGTTTGATTATTTTGTAGGCCTATTAAAGACTCCCAAAATCCAGTCCACAGTTTTCAGTATGCCACAGAAATAGCGTCCACAGTCAATAGTCAATAGAGCACACACAAAGTTATTCACTCGATGAATTGAATGTACCTCCGTTTCACCCAAAATAAAATAAAACAAATATCCCGCGGCCTGTACCAGGGTGAATAGGACGAGGCAACAGGGTTGTTAACTTGTTTGTGTGTATGAGCGTGTGTGGGGGGAGGCGGGGGGCAGCGTACCAGTCAGTGAGAGAGCAGCTCCGTTGCTGAACGCCAAGACACGGACAATTGAACAGTGGAAAACGCCCCAAGGATTCACTTCTTAGGTTTTCTCTTCTCCACCCGGATCCGATTACAGCTTGGTCTTCATTCATAAAAACGCACCACGCGGACTGTAACTCGAACGCGACTTCTCCAGAATCTCCACTCCAGACGAAATTCTCACGCCTCCGTGGCCCGCGCCATCTTGGTTCAGTTCATTCATAAAATGTGAATCAACGTAAAGGTCATCGGGGGCGTGTCGCTGAGCTGACGTTAGTCTGTGTGTACTGGGATGAACGTGGGCATGAATAATTTGCGGTGGTGTGAGTAGGTGCATGTGCGTGCGTGCGTGCGTGCGCGCGCGCGATAGCAGCTGTTAATCGAACTAATAGATTTTTTTTTTATAATTTTTTTATCCCACGATTTTGTAACCCATTTTTCACCCCTGTGTCAATTATCTAATGTAATCCTGGGCTCTACACACCCTCCGCCAACCTAGTCCCCATATATGGGGGACATGGGGAGTGCAATGGACTTGAACTCATGCTTCCTTCATGCCTGAGTGTCCAAGTCGCTCCTTTACACCTGACAGGGGGGAGTTTCCCTGGTTGGACGTAGCGCGTGGAAGGAACACGTTATTCCAACCAGTTCCTTTCCCCTCCATCAGGCGCCCCGGCTGGCCAGGGGGAGGCAGTTTAGAGACCAGGATTACTGCATGTTTTTGTGAGGGTACCTACCCTAGGGGACACGGGGAGAACATGCAAACTCCACACAGAAAGGCCCTTTCGCCAACCCCGCCTCGGGTATGGGCACTGATGACGCGGAGGAGGAAACACGCCGCCAACCCAGGACCTTCTAGCTGTGAGGCGACAGCACTACCAACTGTAGATTAAAACTAATTTTAATTGTAAACCTTTTCTCTTCAGCAAAAGTCTCTCAAATTCTATACATGCAGTCCTCACAAGTATATAGTACAAGTAATACACACACACACACCATAGGTCGCTGCAGGTGTGTGAGCAGAAGTGAGTTCAGTGCAAATCCTTACATTTGCTTATTCACTCCTGCTTGTCTATTACAGTGATTCTCAAACTGTTTTACATGGGGGTTTTTTTGTTGCAATGACCCCCAGTTTGATACTGTGTCTGTATGCATTAGGCCAGGGGTTCTCAACGGTTTTGTGCCTCGGGACCCCCGCCCCGCCCCCTCTCAACCCCCAATATAAATTGACTGCTACAATAACCTTAATAATACACACTACAATACATACTGAAACCAGATAATCATTAGGGAAGGTGTATATGTGTACTATATGTAAACTCTTCATTTCCATTTTCCAGCCATTCAGTTGAAAGAAAAAAAAAAAAATAATAATTTGGCGACCCCCCAAAATAATTTGGCGACCCCCAGAGGGGTCGCGACCCACGGGTTGAGAACCCCTGCATTAGGCCATGGATCTCTGGGACCCCAAATCAACACTGAGTTAGACCAGCTCTGAGAGCTTACAAACGTGTACTCTCTCAAATTCACGGAAGTGTCCATTTTGGACCCCTGGTGGTTCCCGGACCCTATGTCGAGATAATGGCAGATCTACAAGCTCACTGTGAGCTTACAAGTACATTCGCTATTTTGGAACCTTTTTTTATTTTATTTTTTTGTAAGCCTGTGCCTGTAAACTGCCTTCTGGCAGCGCATGTAGCTTAATTGGTGAATCCATCCAGATGGCCTTGAGATGTACCGTCCACAATAATTCTCAATCTAGATGTAACGATACACGGTGTTACAGGCCCATGTATGTCCATGTAGTCCATTAGAGTTCCGTTAACTGATACTAAATGTACTGTGTGGACAGGTTTAAGGTTAAAGCTCGGATTCCCAACTTTTCACTTTTCAGGGGGGAGTCCTGACCCTTTAACCGATTTACATTCGGCGCTGTGGCACCAGTGCCAACAAAATGCACGATAAAGACAACGAAGAGGACCCCGTGAACTGGAAGTAGACCCCTTTTTTTATTGAGCTCCTAACATCGTCCCTTACCTCATATCACCTCAATCTGAGCCTCAATTCCGAGACAATCGCATGCAGCTTAAGATCGCACACGGAGCGGATACATTTCAATGACGTCACACCGCGGAAGCAAGTGTTGCCTAGCGACGGGGAAGCTAAAGTACGGTAAATATAAGAGTATTCATTCTGGATTAATAGAAATAAAAGAAATGACGGGATTCTCTTCATCTGGCACGGGCGGGTTTAGTACCTAATGCTGAGAATCTTGGCATTTGGCATCGATTGAGTAAAAAGAAAGTAAATAACTTTGAGTACCAACCCAGTGTCGGGTTAAAGCAGATGGGGAGTAGGAGGAGAGGATGAACAATGGTTTCTATATATACACACCTGTAGGTCATTTATCATTTACATTATGAACCGCTCAGCAGTCGCGTCTCTTCCCTCCCCTGCTGAACAGCTTACCAAACAAAGAATGCTGTTTTATTCAATAAAACAAGGGCATTATTTGCTTTGAGTCCTTGGACTTTGTTTTGCTAAATTAACCCATTCTGGACAGGAACCCCTTTTGGTGTTTAAACTAAGCATTATGTTATACTTTAGCTATTGAAAAATAGCAGATCTACAAGCTCATAGCGCGCCACCGAGTGGCGCGCTACGAGCTTGTAGGTCTGCTATTTTTGAAAAAAAGTGAAAATGCGGCACAAATCTTTGAATATATATTTTTTCAGAAGACTTTGTTTTTAATTTCGATGTCAGGCCTAAATGGATTAAGGGAATGATTAATGCAGAGCGGAGCGCGGGCCAGTTGCATCCATGTATTTCTGGTATAGTCATTTTCACTCCCATAGCTCATGTCGTCGTGGTAACCATGCATCTTTCAGTGTCTATTCCTAGAGGGAACTCAGGGTTTTAGCAGAGGTATATGTAGTTGTACAACTTGATAGGAACATTATATGGCTTTCTGCTAAGAATAAAACTTGAAATGATCCAAAAGCAATTCAGCAAAAATTGTTTTGCTCCCTACGGTAGATATCGGAGAGAAGGCTAATGAATGACTTTGTATAACCCAGTAAGTAGGATGCTGTGGGCATCTTCAGTGCAGAGCTCTGTCCCTGAGGTGCATGCTATACTCAGTCTGTTTCACTTGTCCTAAATCGTTTTTTTTTTTTTTATTAGTATTTTAAAAAAAGGAAAAGAAAAGAAAATCCGATAGTGGGGAAAAAAGCAGATCTACAGGCTCACGTTGTGATCGGTTAAATGGTAAATGGTGCATTTATATAGCGCCTTTATCCAAGGCGCTTTACATAGATTGTGCATCAATTCACCCATTCACACACACATTCATACACTGATGGTGGCAGAAACCATGCAAGGCACTAGCCAGCACATCGGGAGCAATTAGGGGTTCAGTGTCTTGCTCAAGGACACTTCGACACTAACTCTGGGGGAGCCGGGGTTCGAACAGGCAACTTTGCGGTTACCATCCAGCCACTCTACCCCTGAGCCACTGCCGCCCCTATTTTCACTATTTTTGTGGGACACTCTTATCTTGTGTCATGAAGCATGATGTATATGGAAAACGGAACAATGTGAAACATGTGATGACTAAGGTTTCCGCCCAACAGCGACGACATGCCTTGGTCTGACAAACAAAACAAAACAAGAACAACTCTGCTACCTCTGCAATGTGCTGTGTGCACCTGCATGTGACTCAACCTATTCTGCGCATAAGCCATCTTGTTGTGGCTGTGTGCTTAGCCCCATATGCACTGTTATACTTGCACAGCTTGATCATAAATTACCGGTGAGCTCTGCGAGCGAAATACAACATCCACCACAGAGCGTTTGTTGGTCTGCTGAGATAGCATTGCTGACTGTCTTCTCCTTAGACACTGGGACGACCATCAGGGCGGCATCATTCCGACGGCGCGTTGGTCCGACTCTGCCCATTGCTAACCCTAACCGCACGCCAAGCCACGTTGTCGGACTAATGCGAGCGGATCCCCTTCAGGCCAGCAGCCATGACGTGCGTATCAATCCAGTGTATATAGTATGAGGCCAACGGTTCTCAAGGACCCCCAAATATTTGACTGCGGCGGCCCACCCATCTGAAAAGACTGTGCCAGAGAAGATTTGTGTCAAAAAAGAAAGAACACAAAACACAAAGATAAAACAATCTTGATCCACAAACGTTTGGGAAAGAAACACTGTTATGTCCACACTCTGTTATCCTGTAGCATGTTGATTTGGCACCGTGACCACGTCTAAACTAGTGCTCTAATGTATGTGTGTGTGTGAGAGTGTGTATGTATGTGTGTGTATGTGTGTGTTTCTGAGTGTGTGTGTGTGTGTGTGTGTGTCTGTGTGTGTGTGTGTGTGTGTGTGTGTGTGTGTGTGTGTGCGTGCGTGCGTTCATGTGTGGGAGTGCTTGATAGAAGCACTCAGGTGTTCTCCCCTGGGCCTCCCAGATATCATCAGTCATTATCCTCGTCATCCATCAAGCGCCGCAGGTGCACGTGAGCGCGTACGGCTCACCGGTAACCCCCTCCGTGTCTGGCTGCCTCTCCCCGTTGCTCTTTCACTCGGGGGGGCCCCCGTGGGGCCTCTCCAAATGCAGCTCGCTGGGGGCCCGAGGTGGATGCAAATGTTGTGCATTCCTGCTGGAGTGATTTAGTGAGCGGGAAAAAAAGAAGAAAAGAAAAGCTGTGTGTGTGTGTATGTAGTGAGAGGAGAACAGTCACTAGTTAGTCATATGCAAATGGCGTTGTATATTGTTGCTGTCGGGCAGACTTATCTTCATAATTTCCCTTTTTTTGGTAAATTTACGACCCTGCTTGATCATACGACAGCGTCACGCGAAAGCATCGAAAGTAGCAGATTTGCAAGCTGGAAACGCACATCTCGAGCTTGTCGATCTGCTACTTTTGCCATTTTTTAACCCATTTCGGGCGGGAACCCCTTTTTGCGGGTTATTGGATTTGTCTGGATTTTTCTCTATCACACTATAACTAAACACGGTTGAAATTCACCCGAACACCTGCCTGTAGGAAAAACCAGGGATGTGGGCAGGGAAACAAACCTACCTTCTATGATGTCACTGAGCATCATGAAGGTACTGAAAGACCCACCCACCTCAGACATCAGCAACATTATGATGTCACTGAGCATCATGAAGGTACTGAAAGACCCACCCACCTCAGACATCAGCAACATTATGAAAATTTCAAAAATACAATCGTCCGGGTGAAAATCACCCATGTTTAGTGCTCTAGGGTCAAGGGACCCATAAAAATTATTCTGCGACCTACAAATGGGTCCCGAACCACTGTTTGGGAAACAGTGATCTAACACCTCTTAGCCCCTGTGAGTGGCACAGTGCGGCGTGCACTGTGGCAGTCCTTTGCACTCTGACCCAAGTTATTTAGCCAGCCGCCTCACGCTATTCAGCTGCTCCGCTGCTGCCCAACAGTTCTAATGTTCTCTCATCCCTCCCATTCTCCCAGAACTCCCTCCCTCCATTACCTCCCTCCGTCATCTCTCTCCTCTCCAAAGTCCCGTTGCCGTTCCCTCCACTGACTTGGCGCGACCCCCAGGCAGAGTGCTGCCTAGTCGCTGATTGAAATGCTTTAATTGAGGCTTGGCTCGGGCCGAGCCAAGAACATGTGCTTCTGCCCTGTGCCTTCCCCTATACTCTCTCTCTCTCTCTCTCTCTCTCTGTCCCCCTCTCATCTCCGCACGTCCATTCTCCTCCTGCCTCTGAACCGGTGGCTGCCAGTTGCCACAATGGTGGTGGTGTGGGGCGGCAGCAGTGACTGTTTTGTGTGGCTTCTGCGAGGGTTGGCGCGGGGAAGCGGTAAGCAGCCCATCAGCCCCGGCCATAACAAGAGGCTGTGCCACTCGGTGTGGGCACCGATCACAGAGATAGTAAAGTGTGCCGGGGGGTGGTGGTGGGGGCTGGGGGGGTTTTGGTCGATTTTTATGCTGCCTATATGCCATTGCCTGTGCGAAACGACTCTCCTAAAACCCCGATGTTATGGCGTGCATCTGGTGTCGGGGAGGTTTCTATTTATTTATTTCTCTTCTGAAGTGGTGTTTGTGTTTGTTAACGAGAGCCACTTTGAAGGTTTATTATGACATCTGTGTTCCTTCAACATGATAGGGATGTATTGCGCTTTCTTTTTTTTCTCCCCCTTTTTGGTTTTTATACGCGGTGCCGCTGATGTTAACACATTTAGGACTGAGACCAAATTCTACAAAATGTTCCAGGAGGTTCAGAAAAACCTATGTTTCTATGTCAGTGGTTCTCAAACTATTTCATTTTCGAGGACCCGCAGAATGATCATTTATGTATTTGGCCACAGAACCCCATTTCTAAATATGTTGTTCCCTAGGGACCCCTCCAGAAGCAAAGATTTGAGTTAAAAGCGTTGACCTGGAAAGAATATATACTCAAAGATTTGTGCCACATTTTCCCGATTTTTCAAAAATAGTAAATGGTAAATGGTGCATTTATATAGCGCCTTTATCCAAGGCGCTTTACATAGATTGTGCATTACATTCACCCATTCATACACCGATTGCGGCGGAAGCCATGCAAGGTACCAACCAGCACATCGGGAGCAATTTGGGGTTCAGTGTCTTGCCCAAGGACACTTCGATATGTAGACAGGAGGAGCCGGGATTCGAACCGCCGACCCATGGATCATTGGACGACCTGCTCTACCTCCTGAGCCACAGTCGCCCCTAAGTAGTAGATCTACAAGCTCGAGTATCGTGCTACGAGCTTGTAGATCTGCTATTTTTCAAAAGCGAAAGTTTGAAATGATGGTTAAAAGTGGTTAAAAGCTACAGCAACACAGATCCCGTCCTAAAGGGGTTAAGCGGAGCTCTTCTTTCTGAGTGCCCAGATGGTCGGTGACCAATGAAATTGTTCCTAAAATGGAAATATACAGAGGAGAGCCGCCGCAACGTACAGATGGAGGGTACAAATTAATTTCCCCGCAAATTACATTTCATATGTAGATTGCCCTCACATTAATGGGCGGCTTAATGTCGTTTGCGAATCGGGAATCGGAGGGGACCCGCAGAGAGGGAGAGAGAGAGAAGATGAGAGAGTCGGCTAAATAGACAACGAGGAAAGTGTCCCAGAAAAACGAGTGAGAATTAATCCATTGATACCTGGAACGCATCCATGTCACGTTAGCGTTAGCGTTTTAAACATTATGTTATAATTTAGCTATTGAAAAATAGCAGATCTACAAGCTCATAGCGCGCCACCGAGTGGCGCGCTATGAACTTGTAGGTCTGCTATTTTTGAAAAATCGTTAAAATGTGCCTCAAATTTTTCCGAAAATTGTCATGATTTAGAAAACTTTTTTTTTTTTAATTCGACGTCAGGCCTGAATGGGTTAAAAGCGAGCATGAAACGAGCCTGTGTGTGCATGTGTGTGTGCGTGCGTGTGTTGGAAAGAGGGAGTGTGTGTTAAAGCTGCAATCATGACTTATTTGAATGAATAAAATGTTATTTCAACCAATCTAAAGCAGTGGTTATCAACCTTTTTAATATGAAGGCCCATTATTTATTCGCCACTTGAGACACGGACCACCATTTGAGGAGATAATTGGCAGCCATTTGAGGAGATAATTGGCGTCCATTTGAGGAGATAATTGGCGTCTCAGAGCCAAATCGGAAGAATATATTTTGTTATCGTTATAGAGCTTTCACTAGAGGGGGCACAGTTGGTAGTGCTTTTGCCTCACAGCTAGAAGGTCCTGGGTTCGATTCCCGCTGAGGACGCTGTGGGTTCTGGCGGCGTGTTCCCTCCTCCGCGTCATCAGTGCCCATACCCGAGGCGGGGTTGGCGAAAGGGCCTTTCTGTGTGGAGTTTGCATGTTCTCCCCGGATAGATAGGGAACTTACCGGATTTTAGTTGAAGCTTTCAACTTCAGCTATCCAGTGCCCAAAGTTGAAGGGCGCTTCAACCTTGGGTACTGGGTAGCTGAAGTTGAAGCTCTGCCCTTCAATTTTGGGCACTTTTACATGTAGGCTGACCCAAAGTTGAAACAGTTGCCAGGGGGACATCTTTGGGCCTGGGGTCCTCATCGTTGGATATGTTGTTCCCACAACCAAGAAGAGTATTTTACCCTTTACTGGAGGTCCTAGGCCCTAAAATGACCCCATGAGGAAGCGTTGACCTTTACTGAATTGCTTCAGTTTCAGTTCATTTGACCACCTAACTTCAGATTTGGGCACAATTCAGTTTCAGTTCATTTGAAAACCTTCTTTCAACTTTGGGCACTTTTACATGTAGGCTGACCCAAAGTTGAACCAGTTGCCAGGGTGACATCTTTGGGCCTGGGGTCCTCATCGTTGGATATGTTGTTCCCACAACCAAGAAGAGTAGTTTACCCTTTACTGTAGGTCCTAGGCCCTAAAATGACCCCATGAGGAAGGGTTGACCTTTACTGAATTGCTTCAGTTTCAGGTAATTTGACCACCTAACTTCAGATTACTGTGGAGACACATGCTGGAACTTTTTACTTTGAAATGATCTGTAAAGCACTTTGAGCTGCATTTCATGTCATGAAAGGTGCTATACAAATAAAGTTTTATTATTAAATGCTGGAACTTTTTACTGTGAAATGATTTGTAGTTTCTGATTTATTTAACTTAAACGCCCAATGCATTCTCAATGGCAATAGCACAAACTTTGGCATGCTACTAGTCCTACATCAAGGGTGCCCACACATTTATGACGTGAGATCTACTTTAAAAAAGGACCAGCTCAACAAGATCTACCCACTGAAAAGATAAGTGTACCATTGCTGAAAATAGTTTAAATATATAATGTACCTGGGGGGGCTTTGGAATAGGGAGAAATTATGACAGGCAGTTTCTGCTGTCAAAATATGTCCCCTGCATATGCATTCTCAATGGCAATAGCACAAACTTTGGCATGCTACTAGTCCTACATACTTACACCTAGAAACCCCATTCAAACCTATTTAGGTTCATCTTACGGTGGACATGTTTGCCTGAAAATAAATCTTTGAATTGTTTCATAGTTTTAGAAATATAGTGCTTTCAAATTTGAGAAATTCACAATGGGGCTCAATGGCAGATATTGGCACGTCAAAAAAGCACTTTCACCTAGAAACTCCATTCACACTTTTTATAATTCAGCTTACTGTGGAGACACATGCTGGAACTTTTTACTTTGAAATGATTTGTAGTTTCGGAGTTATTTAACTTAAACGCCCAATGCATTCTCAATGGCAATAGCACAAACTTTGGCATGCTACTAGTCCTACATACTTACACCTAGAAACCCCATTCAAACCTATTTAGGTTCATCTTACGGTGGACATGTTTGCCTGAAAAGAAATCTTTGAAATGTTTCATAGTTATAGAAATATAGTGCTTTCAAATTTGAGACATTTATAATGGGGCTCAATGGCAGCTCTATGGCACGTCAAAAAATCACTTTCAACTAGAAACTCCATTCACACATTGTATAATTCAGCTTACTGTGGAGACACATGCTGGAACTTTTTACTTTGAAATGATTTGTAGTTTCGGAGTTATTTAACTTAAACGCCCAATGCATTCTCAATGGCAATAGCACAAACTTTGGCATGCTACTAGTCCTACATACTTACACCTAGAAACCCCATTCAAATCTATTTAGGTTCATTTTACGGTGGACATGTTTGCCTGAAAATAAATCTTTGAAATGTTTCATAGTTTTTGAAATATAGTGCTTTCAAATTTGAGAAATTTATAATGGGGCTCAATGGCAGCTCTATGGCTGGTCAAAAAATCACTTTCACCTAGAAACTCTATTCACACATTTTATAATTCAGCTTACTATGGAGACAAATGCTGGAACTTTTTACTTTGAAATGATTTGTAGTTTCGGAGTTATTTAACTTCAACGCCCAATGCATTCTCAATGGCAATAGCACAAACTTTGGCATGCTACTAGTCCTACATACTTACACCTAGAAACCCCATTCAAACCTATTTAGGTTCATCTTACGGTGGACATGTTTGCCTGAAATTGAATCTTTGAAATGTTTCATAGTTTTAGAAATATAGTTCTTTCAAATTTGAGAAATGTATAATGGGGCTCAATGGCAGCTCTATGGCACGTCAAACAATCACTTTCACCTACTGTAGACCTTTCCCTGGACCTTCTAGCCCCTAGGATGACCCGAGGCCCACCACTTAAAAACCACATGCTACAGTGCCCAAATCTGAATTTAGGTGCTCAAACTAAGAAATATAGTGCTATAGTAAAGACCTTTACTGAAGCAATTCAGTAAGGTCAACACTTCCTCCTGGGTCATTTTAGGGGCTGGGACCTCCAGTAAAAGGCCTAAATACTCTCCAAGAGTTGGGGAACAACATATCAAGAGAGTGGAGTGGTAGGCCCTTGGATTGACCCAGGACCAGTGATTAAATGTACCCCACTGAAAAATAGCAGATCTACAAGCTCGTAGCGTGGCACTCGGTGCCGCACTACGAGCTGGCATTTCCCTGAACCTGCCTCTTACTGTATGTCACAGATGCAAGCAACATGGTTTAGTGTCCGAGGAAGACTGGTAGCTGCAGTCGAGCAATAGAGACGGACCTTGGGGAAGAAAGAGAGGTAGAGATGGCAGAAAAATAGAAGAAATTTGAGAGAGAGAGAGAGAGAGAGAGAGAGAGAGAGAGAGAGAGAGAGAGAGAGAGAGAGAGAGAGAGAGAGAGAGAGAGAGAGAGAAGCATGGCGCCGAGAAACTCCATCCACATGCATGCCAGAAGCACTCGGTACACACTGGATATAACATGCTCAGAACTGAATCCAGCCCTGCCCTGGTGCACGTGCGGTGGTCATCCCAATCTCTCAGGCTTCCTGACTGCACCGTCGGTTATATTTCTACCATTTCACCTCAGTCAGGTTCAATGTAAATAATTAGCTTCACTCAAGTCAAGTACTGTAGTGAAGTACATTTGTTAGGTGTTTCTACTTTGCTTTCTACATTTCTATACGTCTACTCCCAGAGGCAAATATTGTACTTTTTACACAGCTACAATTATATGGGAACTTCAGTTACAAGTTACAGTTGGAGGCCATCGATATTGTCCTTTTCTTTTTGCTGAGGTTTGCGTGATCTGCGCAAAAGGACAGTTAACCCATTTTGGGCGGGAACCCCTTTTGGTGTTTTAAACATTATGTTATAATTTAGCTATTGAAAAATAGCAGATCTACAAGCTCATAGCGCGCCACCGAGTGGCGCGCTACGAGCTTGTAGGTCTGCTATTTTTGAAAAATCGTGAAAATATTTATTTTTTAAAATTGAGGTCAGGCCTAAATGGGTCAAATGATAAGGGACAATATCGGTGGCACCCAACTGTACTTCATAGATTTAGATAACAAAACATACATTAACCAATTAAGCCCTATGTTATACTTCTTCTGATCTACAAGCTCAGTGTGTCACTAATATATATATATAGTGTATGAAAATACGGATATTACATATTGGCAGAATCCTTTCATCTGTGGTTTTCTGTTCTGTTGCATTTTGGATCTAGTGTTTGTATGGGAATTTATAGTTCATACCCCTTAAAATTAGGCGTTTGAAGCAGATAGGATTCGATTATTTCTCAAGATAAGTGACAGCAGAAGCTAGTGAATGCCTGTGTGAGTGTCATTTCCAATAACCATAACAGCACAGATTTACATAAAACTCTCTAAATAACCATACAGTATTTATTTACCCTAATGTAGAGGGGAAGATTACTGATCTACACAGAACAGATTTCATAAATAAAACATGCATAAAGTTATTTCTGGAGAAACATAGCCAGCATTTCGGGTTGCATTAGTTGTACTTTGTGAACTATGCAGTTTAACCTGACAATATGTTGACACTCTTGCACTATATGCCATGTCCAATAATGCTGCTTGCTTTGTGGACCTATCGAAGTGCTACCACCTTAGTGCCCATCAGTGGTGTAACACAGTGGTTTTCAAAGTGGGGTCCGGGGAACCCCAGGGGTCCTTGAGGGAGTTCCAGGGGGTCCCCAGCTAAATGATAGTTAGGAACCAAATGGACCCTTAGGGGACTGTAACTCTGAGATTTTAGAAATGGAACCAAATGGACCCGTTAGAGTGTACAAATTGAGCGGGTCCGTTTGGTTCCATCTGTACACACTCTGAGTTAGAGAAAAACTGCCAGAGCCATACCTTTTCAAATGGGGGTCAAATGGGCTAATAAGTGTCAATTTTTGGGGGTCCTTGACATGAAAAAGTTTGAGAACCAATGGTGTAAAAGTAACTAAGTACATTTACTCAAGTACTGTAGGCTATACTAAGTACAATTTTGAGGTATCTTGCACGCAGGACTATACTTAATTGGACAGGTGATGCTGTTGATGTCATAACACCGTTCACTACACACTTTTACAGAAAAAGGTTATTTAGTCAGAAGCTCTTATTAATACTTTTCATTGGTTCAACATTTATAAAACCGGCATGGACACACTTAACTACTTTCACTAAAAAACTAAAAAAACAAATCTATAACAAAAAATCGGCTTTTAACACTTTGATTGCTGGAAGATCTCAACAGGCCTATTTGGATGTTGCTGCCATTTAACATTGCACAAAGGCCTTGTTCGGGGGCCCACAGTAAAATGTTCTCTTATAGCGAGAATCACACGCCTACATCAAAAGAAAGCTGAACTTGTCCACTTCAATTAAAAAAATACATTTTGATTTTACCATGTTCCATTCTGGAGATATTGACCTTTTTGCAACACCTGCATTTGCCTGGAAGTGGTTATCTTGAACAGCGAGCAGAGTTATGGATGGTTTAAAGTCAGAGACATTGACAGGCAGATATAAAATTTAACCCAATAAATATCCTATACATCCTATACACCGAATGAAAGCCCTGAATGTGTACTTTTACGAGGAAAAGAGTAAACATTGATCCCATGTACAGTTAGACAGTAATTGGTTATTGAATGCAGCTTGTGCCCACCAGATAACTTCAGAGAAGACATGGACGTGAACTCCTCAATATTCACAAAATAAGGCCTATAGCGACATATAAATACTATATACCGTATGAAACAGAAGACTCTCTGCTTTCATAAGAAAAAAACTTCTACTGTAGTAATAATAAAAATCACACCCATGTGAAGTGAGTGGTGCAACTCTGTCAGAGTTGCACCACTCACTTCACATGGGTGTGATTTTTATTATTACTACAGTAGAAGTTTTTTTCTTATGAAAGCAGAGAGTCTTCTGTTTCATACGGTATATAGTATTTATATGTCGCTATAGGCCTTATTTTGTGAATATTGAGTTCGGGTCCATGTCTTCTCTGCAGTTATATCTGGTGGGCGCAATGTGCATCCACCCAGTATCCAATTTATGACAAACTGTACATGGGATCAATGTTTACTCTTTTCCT
Source organism: Electrona antarctica (assembly GCF_951216825.1). NCBI lineage: Eukaryota > Metazoa > Chordata > Actinopteri > Myctophiformes > Myctophidae > Electrona > Electrona antarctica. The sequence continues at coordinate 32,831,397 of NC_136802.1, read as the reverse complement.
CGTAAAAGTACACATTCAGGGCTTTCATTCGATGTATAGGATGTATAGCATATTTATTGTGTTTATTGTTATATCTGCCTGTCAATGTCTGACTATAAACCTTCATAACTATGCTTTCTTTTTGATGATAATTGCCGCCTCGCCTAATCTATCTCACTGCTTTCATTGTTTTGATCGCAGTAACATTGGGGGGGGGGGGGGGGTCATGGGCACATTGGGCAGCAAAAGTCTTGATCCGTACGGCTATAAAAAGTCCCATTCCACCGTTCGGTTCAGAACTATAGTATAACGGTGAGACGCGTTGTCATCAGCTGATTTTGTTTTTCAAGCTAGTGTAGGGGAACATGCCTGGGCATGCTAGCCTGGCACGGCCAGACTCATAGCGAGGGTTCACTGATGTTTCCTCCGGGGAAGAATCTTCAGTGAATCCCCGCTATGAGGCTGGCCAAGCCAGGCTATGGGCATGCAGCTTGGGGGCGATGGAGGGGAAAAAAAGCGTCACCCGGCTGTGATGTCGACGAGAAGGAAAAAATGACTTCCACAGATGACAACACCACGGTTTAGGTCGCGGAAAAGTTCGTTATACATTACACCCGGGTCGATTACGTCCCCGACGCGTTCATTGCGGTCTTATCACTACAATTATAATGAATAAAAAAGCGTTACAATCACACGTCTGAGCGATCTCCGATTATGACGGCTCTGCATGGCGATACGTGATCCACCAACGGAACACTGTCTTGTCGTGGCGGCCCCTCGATACTGTGGTTAGTTCGTAGTATTGTAGGCTCGGGGATCGTTTGGTCGCTACAGTATGAAGAAGGAAACATGCATCTGTCCATGTGTGTTGCAGATGTTATGCATTTGCAATGCCGATCTGGCAGCGTTCCGTTCAGCGTTCATCATGTTTTTTTCCGAGAGACAGAGGAGAGCATGTACCCCCTCGCAAGATCCTCCTCCTGGAGAAACCGGAGGGGAGGGGGGAATCAAATGTCCGAGCCGAGGTGGAAAGCCTGGTGAGGCGAGGTTAGGTGAAATGTGATTCTTTTCACACATCGGCATGGGCGCATCCATTACACTGGCTTCTACTACACGTAAAGCGGCCCGCCCTCCTGTTTTCAGGAGGGGAGGGGTTTTTTTTTTTTTTGTTTTTTTTTCTGATCACGTGAGCGGGACTAAGCAGCAATGATAGGGCGATGGATCTTCATTGTCCGGGTGGGTAAAAAGATGAATGAAAGTATGCTATAAAAAAGTGATTGAAACGTATTGATACGTGATCCGCACCCGACGTTTGATTAATTGATAACGTATTGATACGCGATCCGCGTTGGGAGTGTTAAAGCTCACAACGCGTCGCATCACAACACGTTGTGAGCTTGTAGATTGGCTCTGTGCTGAAGTACTGCATACATTTACAAAAAAAAAACACAATGAGTTGAAATAAGGAGACGGTAAGGTTTTTGCCCGACAAAATCATGCATATATATATGCATGCATATTACATGCATAACAGATTGCACAGGGAAGTCACGCCTTTTTTGGCATTTCTTTCACTCTTTCTCTCTTTCTTTCTTTCAGGTGAGTTAAAAAGGAAAAGACGACCCCCCCCCCCCCCCCCCCCCCCCTTCAAGGTGAGTCAAGGTATAGCAGTGTGTACAGTATACTGTTAATATATGTAGATGTG
>NC_136802.1:32706489-32829513 GCF_951216825.1 Electrona antarctica | reverse complement strand
GTGTGAGTGTCATTTCCAATAACCATAACAGCACAGATTTACATAAAACTCTCTAAATAACCATACAGTATTTATTTACCCTAATGTAGAGGGGAAGATTACTGATCTACACAGAACCGATTTAGCTAAGTTTCATAAATAAAACATGCATAAAGTTATTTCTGGAGAAACATAGCCAGCGTTTCGGGTTGCATTAGTTGTACTTTGTGAACTATGCAGTTTAACCTGACAATATGTTGACACTCTTGCACTATATGTCATGTACAATAATGCTGCTTGCTTTGTGGACCTATCGAAGTGCTACCGCCTTAGTGCCCATCAGTGGTGTAAAACAGTGGTTTTCAAAGTGGGGTCCGGGGAACCCCAGGGGTCCTTGAGGGAGTTCCAGGGGGTCCCCAGCTAAATGATAGTTAGGAACCAAATGGACCCTTAGGGGACTGTAACTCAGAGGGTGTAGAAATGGAACCAAATGGACCCGTTAGAGAGTGTACAAATTGAACCAAACGGACCCGCTATAGGGTCCGTTTGGTTCCATCTGTACACTCTCTGAGTTAGAGAGTCACTGCCAGAGCCATAACAAATCTTCTCTTTGGGTCCTTCGCATACCTTTTCAAATGGGGGTCAAATGGGCTAATAAGTGTCAATTTGTGGGGGTCCTTGACATGAAAAAGTTTGAGAACCAATGGTGTAAAAGTAACTAAGTACATTTACTCAAGTACTGTAGGCTATACTAAGTACAATTTTGAGGTATCTTGCACGCAGGACTATACTTAATTGGACAGGGGATGCTGTTGATGTCATAACACCTTTCACTACACACTTTTACAGAAAAAGGTTTAGTCAGAAGCTCTTATTAATACTTTTCATTGGTTCAACATTTATAAAACCCATGGACACACTTTACTACGTACTTTCACTAAAAAAGAAAAAAAAAATCTATAGCAAAAATGCGGCTTTTTTTGTGTGTGTTCTGCCCTTACTATACGTTTGGTGTACAGTCTGTATGGCTTGGCAGACAGCTAACAAAGTTCCCAATAAAGCTCCAAAAAGCAGTGACTTGGTTTAGGTTCTTTACTGGTGATAACTTAAATTTGTAAAACTGCAATACAGAAAAACAGAAAACACAATACACAAAACACAAAACAGTACAATCATAAACCAAAACATTAGTCCTTTTTATGCATCACTTTTAGAAATGATCAAACCAACTTACAAGCATTTTGTTTTAAGAGCTAAGATATGCTTTAAGAACCAAAAAGTTTAACAATTAACACAAACTTACAGACTTATCCTGTCCAAGGCCTGAGAGAAAGGGTTAACTCAACATGCAGTGAGTGAGCTCTTGACAGTTATGGCTTGAACTGAACTGACTCTGACCAAACTAATCACCTCATTAACTACCCTGGTGAGGCTGACCAGGTGAGGAGAATTACTAATTAGGCAAAGGAACATTGGTCTCCATTACACATACGGCTTAAAGGTAAACTACATAGAAAGTAAACAGCACACTCCCCACATGGTATAATTGGTTATACCACTATACAGTCTCTTTTTGAAGAAGAACAACTTCTGAAACGGGTCTAGAGTACACTTTGGGAGTACCTTGTCGGATGACCTTCACGCTGACTTTCCTCACTTTTTGTCGTGACCGGGATCAGCCTTGACGAAGAGTCCTGTAGGCCACCCACCCCCCGTCACCCGAGAGTCCCCCAATAGCATGACATCTCCAACTTGCAGATTGGGCTTTTCGGCCTGCCATTTCCTCCTAGGCTGTAGAGTCTCCAGGTATTCCTGCTTCCAGAATCTATCAGAGAGGATCTGGACTCTACTAGGAGTAGAGCAGTTGAACTTCTTATTAACATGAATGGTGGTAGGGCAATTGCTTAGTGGTGGGTTGAAGACTTCCTCATTCTCCCCGCACTGATCTTCCTCAGTTGATAAGCGCTCCGTTAAGAATCTTTCTTCCCTTCCTTGTTTGACCGTAGCTTCTCCATCGTTGTCCATTGTTAGCTGGTGCACTGATGAAGAGTGAAGTATGGGATGTTTTGCAACATGGTGTGAATATTTACAATAGCCTGCTTCAGACTTTTGTTGCTCTGCTTCATACTGCTGCTGCTGCTCTTCATCCTGTCGCTGCTGAAGCACTTCGTCCTGGCGACGCTGAAGCACTTCGTCCTGGCGACGCTGAAGCACTTCGTCCTGGCGACGCTGAAGCACTTCGTCCTGGCGACGCTGAAGCACTTCGTCCTGCTGCTGCTGAAGCACTTCGTCCTGCTGCTGCTGAAGCACTTCGTCCTGGCGACGCTGAAGCACTTCGTCCTGCTGCTGCTGAAGCACTTCGTCCTGGCGACGCTGAAGCACTTCGTCCTGCTGCTGCTGAAGCACTTCGTCCTGGCGACGCTGAAGCACTTCGTCCTGGCGACGCTGAAGCACTTCGTCCTGGCGACGCTGAAGCACTTCGTCCTGCTGCTGCTGAAGCACTTCGTCCTGGCGACGCTGAAGCACTTCGTCCTGCTGCTGCTGAAGCACTTCGTCCTGGCGACGCTGAAGCACTTCGTCCTGGCGACGCTGCTGCTGAAGCACTTCGTCCTGGCGACGCTGAAGCACTTCGTCCTGGCGACGCTGAAGCACTTCGTCCTGCTGCTGCTGAAGCACTTCGTCCTGGCGACGCTGAAGCACTTCGTCCTGGCGACGCTGCTGCTGAAGCACTTCGTCCTGGCGACGCTGAAGCACTTCGTCCTGGCGACGCTGAAGCACTTCGTCCTTCACAATGAGTTGAAATAAGGAGACGGTAAGGTTTTTGCCTGCCAAAAACATGCATATATACGAATGCATGAATATTACATGCATGCATAACAGATTGCACAGGGAAGTCACGCCTTTTTGGCATTTCTTTCACTCTTTCTCTCTTTCTTTCTTTCAGGTGAGTTCAAAAGGAAAAGACGACCCCCCCCCCCCCCCCCCTACCGACCCCCCCCCCCCCTTCAAGGTGAGTCAAGGTATAGCAGTGTGTACAGTATACTGTTAATATATGTAGATGTGTATTTCCATCAGCGTATGTAAAATAGGTATATGGGCGAACACCTTAGAGACAGAGACCTGGGGGAGGGGTGGGGTGGGGTCTTGCACTCGTCTCGTCTCGTTTCGATAAGTGATTTAACCCATTTTGGGAGGGAACCCCTTTTGGTGTTAGCATTATGTTATGCTTTAGAGCTATTGAAAAATAGCAGATCTACAAGCTCATAGCGCGCCACCGAGTGGCGCGCTATGAGCTTGTAGATCTGCTATTTTTTTTAAATCGAAGAACGACTGACATAGAAACATAGCTTTTTCAGAAAACTGTCAGGATGTAGAAGACATTTTTAGAATCTGATCTCAGGTCTAAATGGGTTAAGAGCGGAGGGGTGGGGGGGGGGGGGGGGGGTGAGTCGACGATGCACATGATGGTCTGATGCAAAGGGCTTTTTATCTATAATTACAGGTCGGGCCGCACCAACACAATGCTCATTTAACCCATTAGGGACGGGAACGCATCCGCTTCAGCTTTTAACCATTATTTTTACTATTACTTTAGCTATTTCAAAAATAGATCTGCTAATTTCTTTGTAAATCTGTGCAAAATTTGGGTATATTATATATGGACGTTTTTAGCTCAAATCTTTGCTTCTGGATGGGTCACCTCACCGGAACAACATATTTCTGATATAGAAACGTAGGTTTGCTTCTGGGTGGGTCACCTCACCGGAACAACATATTTCTGATATAGAAACATAGGTTTGCTTCTGGGTGGGTCACCTCACCGGAACAACATATTTCTGATATAGAAACATAGGTTTGCTTCTGGGTGGGTCACCTCACCGGAACAACATATTTCTGATATAGAAACATAGGTTTGCTTCTGGGTGGGTCACCTCACCGGAAACAACATATTTCTGATATAGAAACATAGGTTTGCTTCTGGGTGGGTCATCTCACCGGAACAACATATTTCTGATATAGAAACATAGGTTTGCTGCTGTGGGTCACCTCACCAGAACAACATATTTCTGATATAGAAACATAGGTTTGCTGCTGTGGGTCACCTCACCAGAACAACATATTTCTGATATAGAAACATAGGTTTGCTGCTGTGGGTCACCTCACCGGAACAACATATTTCTGATGTAGAAACATAGGTTTGCTGCTGTGGGTCACCGTCCGGAACAACATATTTCTGATATAGAAACATAGGTTTGCTGCTGTGGGTCACCGTCCGGAACAACATATTTCTGATGTAGAAACATAGGTTTTTTTCCAGAAAGCTGTCAGGATTTAGAAGACATTTGTAGAATTCGCCTCGGGTCTAAATGGCTTAACCACTACCACCCCTCACTGCAACACCCCCCCCCCCCCCCCTCCCACGCCCCATCACCCTCACTCGACTATCTCGTGAAATAGCCTCGCTGGGCTGTCCATTGTTGGTCTGAGCTGATTGGGATCCGGGAGGTGAACTTGAGTTTCTGTCATGGATTTCAATGATCATTACTCAACGCCCCCCCCCCCCCCCCCCCCCAGGAGGGATCTGCATGGCGGCAGGCAAAGCTCGCCGAGGATGTAATTGCGTTGAACGATCGCCCGTGCACTGCATGCACATGGATTATAGGCATATTAGGGAGACAGATCGACACACAGTGGTTAACACACAAGTAGTAGACACACGCTGTGATATTTAGACAATAGGCCTTGAAGCTCTTTATAAGGTCTCCATTCTCATGCAGGCTCTCGCGTGCGTGCGTGCGTGCGTGCGTGCGTGCGTGCGTGCGTGCGTGCGTGCGTGCGTGCGTGTGCACATGCATCTCTGATCAGAGAAGGTGTGATTGATGCTCGATGATACACACTCTGATGGGCCTGCAGTCTCCTGTCCAAAAAGCTGAGTGTCTGCCCGTGCATGGAATCTTAACCCACCCACCCACGTATCATTCACACCACTTTTCCCTCAACTCCATTAAAACTCCCGTCGCCTGATTACTCCAGAAAACTTCGGTAAACATGGCGTGAGAGAGCGGTGTCTTCTCCGCATGCACAAGCAAGGGCGGTTATCAGGCGCTAATTTGTCATTTTGATTTATTTATCTCTGACTTGTCGTTCCGTAGATTGGATGTGACAGGGGACGACCCCGCCACGTCTCTCTCTTTATTATGCACAAAGGGTGGTTTGGGTCGGAAAGGCATCAAAAGGTCATGATGCCTGCCGAGTCTCCGACAGTTGTTTAAGGGTTAAGCTTAGTGGCCTTGTGGTTAGAGTGTCCGCCCTGAGACTGGGAGGTCGGGGGTTCGATCCCCGGCCGGGTCATACCAAAGACTCTAAAAATGGGACCCAGTGCCTACCTGCTTGACACTCAGCATCAAGGGTTGGATTGGGGGTAAGTCCCTGCGACATACTAGCGTCATGTCCAGGGGGTGTACTTGTACATCAAGCTGCCTCACGCTACAGAAACAGGAGATAGGCTCCTGCCTTATGGGCCTCATGGCTCGGCAAGGCTACTTACTTACTTACTACTACTAAGTTTTAAATATTAAACACGTGTCGATACACGGTTTTAACATCGGCTTTCCTCCGGCAATGACAAAGTGTGCGATCTCGCTAATTTGCCTTCGAAATGCAAATGCGACGCCCATGGGAGCTTTGCATGCAGTGCCCCAGCCCAATTTAGTTCCTTTTTTCTGTGACTTTTGGTGAGGTCAGCACTAACAATACCCCTTGTTTTCTCAGTGGACCACTGGAAAAACAAAAAAAATTATTCCTGATAAGCTGCAGAAACATAGCACACCGTGCCGAGCGCTGGCTGGCGTGCACGGTGAAAAGGCAGGAAACCGCCGTATGAAAGAATAAACCGAACGGGGAGCCCGGGCTCAGTCTAAATTCCCAAAGAATTAACTATATATTTTTTATCCATTCGCAGTACTATTTGCAGCCTTTCAGGCAATGGTGTTAGGCAGTCTCCCCCCGGTATACTGTGCGAGAGTGTATAGGGCAGGCAGTTTTAGCTTTTTACGCCCTACTATTGTGATGATTTCTTCATGGGTTATTGTTTTTTTTGTATTTGTCTGGTCACGTTCTCTGTACGGCATGCAAAATGCACGTCTTGTGTGAATACTGAATACGTGTCTGCAGAACACAACAAAATGTCCAGGCTTCCTGCAACCCCAACCCCCCCCCCCCCCCCATCCCCCTCTGCCTGCCCGCACGTTTTTACATCCCTGTATTTACTTATAATTGACAGAAAATTACCGAAGGGCCATGGCAGACAAGGGCTAATTATGTTCCCCCCATTAAAGAGCATGGGAGGAGGGCGGATCTAATTGCAGAGGTCAACGCCGGGCCTGGCAACCAATTCAGTCCCGTCTTAATGTGCCATCCGAGGGCCGTGCTGCACTCAGGCCTGTATACCGGCGGCGCGGCCCTCACGCAGAAACGAGACGGACTGAGGAATTATGTCTATCGGCGGAGCGCCCGGGAGCCTCTTTAAAACATGCCACGCTGTCATCAGCAGATGGCGTGGATGGAGTTCTTATAAAAATGCCCAGGTTAGCGTTATTTGGTGTGACCCTCGCCCACTGCGTCGTAGCCACCATCTTCCAACTTATACGAGGTTCCGCTTTTCTTTGCGATCTGACCAGCCGGTGTGTTTTTTTATTATTATCATTATCGTGCGTCATCCCTGCCATTATCTGCCAACACTCGTTCCTGTCAACGAGAGCAGTGGACACCGGCTGTGAGTGTTTGCAAGCACACACAGTCTATCATGGGATATGACTTTGTTTAATGGCGGTTTATTCACGTTGCTTTTTTTATATATATATATATATATTTTTTTTTAAATAAATCATTGGTATTGAACACCCTTTACGTCTGTATGTTGTTTAGAAAATATTGAACCAATGGAAAGTTGTAAAAAAAAAAACGCTTTGGACAAAACCTTAAGTCCATTGGACCCTCAAACTGTCTGCTAAAGCAACTCACTCCACCACCTCTCATCCTCTCATGCAAGTAATTGACCATATTACTTCACAACACCAACTTTGATGGAGCAGTATTACAATTTCCTGAACAATGGACATTTTGGAATTAGGTGGTTTCTCCTCGACAGCAGAGATATACGGTATGCCTGTCTCCAGAGAGCCTCGGCTTACCGGGCTACCATTAGAGGACATGTTAGGTTGTCGCCGTGGGTTTTGGCTGGAGCTCCATGCGGGCCCTAGCTCCTCAGCGCAACCTTGGTGTGACATGGACCACATGTCGCGGGGCTCCCCACAGCAGAACCCCGCACCTGCTTTGCCCAGGTGTTCAAAAAGCCTCTCTTCCGCCTTCCCCCTCGGAGCGCTCGTACACACGTGGCACAAACGTGGCTCTTTCCACAAAAATCCACAAACGTGGATTTTTTTAGGAACATTTGTTCAAATAAAAAAACAAAATGCTTATATAAAAAAATATTCATTATACCAGTGATAGACAGACATAATACCAGACAATGGGTCGATTTACAGTGCCTAAGCCAAGAACTGATGCAATGAAGAATATAGTCATGTACAGGGCAATGACTTTCTGGAACTCTCTACCAGTATGCATCACAGAAATTAAGGGTAAAGGCATTTTAAGAAAAGACTGAAGGATTTTCTTATATATATGGCGAAATTGTAATTATGTTCATGTCAATATACCAGTTAATGTAATCTAGAGTGATTGCACTAACCACATTTGTTATGCTGTAATGTATTTATTTATTTTTCTTTTGTGATATCTGTAATGTTGTTTTTATTTCAAATGTTCTTGTATGTATATTATTCTGTGAGGACCCAGGTTGCCAGGTGTAACAGCTAATGGGGATCCTAAATAAACTAAACTAAACTAAATCTCTCTCTCTCTTTCCACTTGCCTCTGTTCTCTCTCTCTCTGCCGTGGCCACATTTCACATAGCGGCATCAAACTGACGAATGTGGAAATTGCCTTGCGTGACCTCGCATCTCCGGCCCACATCGTCCTTTTTAATTTGCGCTATAATAGGCTAATCCTCCAATCAATTACAGTGGGCCGTCATTAAACAGGGACACTAGAATTCCCCAGTGTTAATTTAACTTTAACTTAGCTCAAATGAGGTTTTTTTAATGTTTACCTAGACGTGAACGCATGACATTATCACTGACTCAATTACCAGTTGTGTTTTTTCCCGCTGCCTTCCGTCATATTGACATTCTGAATCCTGCTGAGCTTCCCGGGGAGCCTGGACGGCAGCGGAGCGCGCGACGAGGGCTCTCGCGCGTCATAATGGGACATCATTAACTCGGCGTCCTCATTACCGGGCCCTCGTGCGCCCGGGCTTGAGAGGAACGTTAATTAATACAGAGGGTCGAGGAACGTAAAGGGCCATCGTAACTCAAAACGCCTCTTTGATTGGATTCGGATCCCTTTCATCTAGCTAAGGACTCGGTAATGTCCATGCTTCGATGTCAACGAGTGTGAAATGGAGAGGAAAAAGGAGCTCCCTGGCATCTACACTAATAATAATTTCCCTTGGCAACACTGGCAATTCGGCTGAAATGCAAATACGGCGTGCGAGTTGGGAAAAAGCTAGTACTAGTCGCAGATGCTCCCTGTTTGTCATTTACGCTCCTCTGAGCCATTCGTCATTCCCGAGCCCTCCCAGTTCACCTTCGCTGCTGGAATGGCATTGGTATGCTTGTAGGTTTGTGCCCATCACCGGTGGCTCTGGTTGCCTGACAGCTGTGTGTGTGTGTGTGTGTGTGTGTGTGGGTGTGTGTGTGTGTGGGTGTGTGTGGGTGTGTGCTGTGTACCTTACGCTCAACTGACAGCCATTGCGGAGTAGTATCAGCAGGACCATGTTAGAACTGCTCTCCAAAAACGTGCTCTTGGGCTGTGAAGGAGACCTTCGTATATCGCACGTGCACGCAACACTCACGCAGCTACGCACGCACAAGTATGTGTGCACCTCATCCGCCCACTTCCAGGAAATGCACATATACAATATGGTCAAATGCATGTATGCATATGGTATTCATACCGTTTTGCCGTCATTTATCATCCATCCCACAAAGGTTGGGGGAAAAAAATGAACCAAATAAATGAATTCATTCAGCGAAACCGTATTTTCTCACATGAACACGTGCGACCGAACCAAATAGACACATGTGGAACACGCGGCGACCTTTAGCGTGTTAACAACTACTTTTGACACATTTTAACACACACACACACACACACACACACACACACACACACACACACACACACACACACACACTCGAGTCAGGGTCTTGGTGTCATGGCCCCCATGCTCTGCCTATCAGTCTGCCTTTTTCTTTTTTTCTTTTCAAAATCTTTCTATTGAGTTTTTCAACTAAAGTTGCCAATGTTTGGCAAATTCCACATTATTATAAGCCAATGTAGAATCATATAAAAATAAAAATAAACAACTACAAAGGGGAGTGCATATCTCCGCCAGGCTGGGTTGCCTAAAGCCAGGGCTGTGTAAGTCGTGGGTCACAGCTGTCAGGATCCAATGAAGTGTCAGGAGGTAGAGCAGTTTGGGAAGGGGACAGAGTGGGGGACAGACACACTGAGCAGAGTGAGGGACAGACATTTAGCAGAGTGAGGGACAGACACAGACATTTAGCAGAGTGAGGGACAGACACACTGCCATATTCTGACTACATGGCTTCCATGAGCGGTTAGGGGTTAGGGACTGGGTTATAGTAATGCGGCACTTGCATGGAGGGCCCTGAACGGCATGACGAGTGTATGGAACTCCAACCTCCCCCGTCAAAATCTTCTTCTATACGGCAGTGAATGCTGGACCCTGAAACCAACCCTGCAGAAGTCTCTTCCGGGCGCTACACCAGAACGTTGTGTGCAGTACTTAACATCAGCAAGAGTACACATGTTACCAACGGTGAGCCAGAAAATCGCAGCCAGGAGAAGGAGACTATAGGACACTGCCAAAGACATCAAGAACTGTCGGGCAGCAAATTGGTGCTGTGGGAACCAACAACACGGTCATCGATCACGAGGACGTCCCACACTAACATACGTGGATGTACTGAAGAATGATACACAAGCACAAAGTACCAACGAACCATTGCCAGATATTATATTTTGAGAACCGGGATGACTGGATGTGACGATGGAGGGCTAGTCTGATGACAACCTATACTGTAGAGAGTCGGAACGGCGATGCATCGGAATGTCGGAGTGTTAACCGTTTGGGAACGTTGATTAATTCATAGTCATTCAGATCAAGTTGTTTACACATCAGTCACTGTATCAAGGATGCACAGCTCCATGTTAGGAATGTCCCTGAAAAAGTTGCATCAGAGATGCAACTACAAGGTGTAAAGTGTGACCCACCTAGAATGTAGTCACATTTTTGTGTTGTTTAATTTATTTTATTTTGTGATTTGAATTAGTTTTGAGAGCTGTCACTTGTCATATGTATCTGTATGAGTATTGAGTTCACCTCGGACAGTAGGGGGCAGTATAGGAGCGTTTTAACTTTTCTTCCTCGTGGATTGGGACTATTACCTACAGACCGGAAGCTCACCGTCATTCTAATGAGTCACCAGTCTAATGAGCAACCAGTCTGAAAACAACTGAAACGTTCTGTGTGCTTCTTTCTCCTGTTTAACAGGTTAGTTTTGGTGCATCAACTCACTGAATGTGACTATAATAACATTAAGTACACGTTCTGGTGGTGGAGCCTAACTTTAAAGTGTTTGCAAGATGTGATTATTGTTTTTGTGAATTCAGGGCAGAACACAGTAGTTCGGTATGTGTGTTTTGTAAGAAGTGTGACCAGCTATTTTATTTAATTTGGACATGGTTATAAATAAGTTCAGCTCTCAGGATTCATAATTAAATATTTACAGTAAGTACAGTAACTCAAAGCTGTTATTGCAGAAACTAAGGAAAATAAGAAGAGTATAATTACTTAAATGAGCATTGTTAATTGTGAATTGAGTTAAAGGTGAATATTCCTCTGAAAGATACGACGATAAATGAAGGTCTATTTATGGTGCTTTATTGTATGTTTTGAAGTGATGAAGTGTACCAGGTTTGCTATGTAAAAGAATATGGGAAAACATGCAGTATTGTAATGGTAGATAATAACTCCAGTGATACAGTGATGGTTTATTGTGTATTTTGGTGAAAACAGAGTTGAAGATAAAGTAAAATACAATAATAATACTAATAATAAGGAAACAAAAGAAATGGGCAACAAAGTGAATTGTGGATTTGTGATTTTTTTTTTGTGTGAATAAATTCTAATGAGAGCCAGGGCTGGACTGGCCACAGGATGTACCGGACATATTCCCGGTGGACCGCGACCGTAGGGGGCCGCCATGATACCATTTATATTGTTCTGTAAAAGTGGTGGTATTAAGGCTTGTTTGTTTGTGTGTGCCTCGACGGAGCGGGCGGTACAGTTTATACTATCTGCGCGCTGGTTGTGATGGGCCTGTCTGAGCCAAATTCACGCGAAAATGACCAACCAGTCTGAAAACAAACGTTCTGTGTGCTTCTTTCTCCTGTTTAACAGGACAATATTATCTGCACGCTTGTCCTGGCTACCTGGGACCTGCAACAAAAGCAACACCCCTCGCAGCTTATCTAGCAGAGCCAAGCTCCTAAACAGATAACAAGAATGGCTGTTTCTCAATACCAGCAAAGAGCAGACTTGGGACGAATGTTCACGTCAACTGAACTCGGGGTGTACGGTCTTTCAAGTTCATGAGAGCAGAGAGTGCATCTTTCTAGTTTCACACAGACTTGCATGATGGTACGTGACAGAAATTATTCCACAATGTTATAGTATTGTATTACTAGTATTGTATTGTAATAGTATTGTTATGTATTTAAAACCGATGCAATGCAGCTGTGTGTTGGGTTTTTCTGTGGCCCCTTTTCCACCGGTTCCACCAGTTCTTTTTGATTCTTAGTCCATGAGCCAGACCTCCAAAATTGGAACGTTACCTATGAATTGAGTGTGCAAAATCATACCTATATCCATGGCCAGGGGGCAGTAACGATAGTTCAGCTCCTGCCACCGTTGACTCCCGTTCAATTTTGCTTGTAGAAGAAGAGCACTTCCGCCTCCCCTAAAGCAGCTACGGGAGAGCAGCTAACGCTGATCTCATGCTGATCTATCTGAGAGTCTTTTGAAACATACATTTTTGACCCGCAAGATAACATGGAGTTACTATTTGGGGGAGAGGGGAGTTGCACCACTCAGTTCACACGGGTGTGATTTTTAGCTATAGGGCAAGAAGCTGAGTGTGTGAAAATTAAATTCATGTTTTGAATAGCATCAATCACAATGCAACATTTACAACAACGGCAAGAAAAATGAACAGTGGCTTATGTTTAACAATGAATATGTAGTTTGTTAGCACTTTTAGAGCAGAACAGAGGTAGGCTTGTCGATGCCATTGTCATTTTTCTTTCACTCATATTGTGGCTGTCGTCATTCCATGTGATGCAAATACATTTTTTTTGCCAGGGATTATTACCATGCAAATCTAAAAGTATTACCAAAACTGGGCCTGTGTGTGAATTCTGCTACCAGAGGAGAAAACATGCTGGATGAAGTCTTCACAAACAACAAAGGCTCTCCCACACCCTGCCCTCAATTTGGAGTCGCTGCTGAGGAGAGCACAAACCAAGCACAAAACAAATCATAGTTTGGCCAGAGGGAGCCACCTAAGCTCTGCAGAACTGCTTCAAGTGCACAGACTGGAGACATCTTCAGAGAGCAAACACAGTATAGTGGGCTTCATCAGCGGACACAATGGAACATCCTACAGAGAGGAGGTGAAACGGAGGTCAGACTGGTGCGAGAACAAAGCCCGGAACACTTTCAAAGATAGGCGGATGAAGCGGCGCTCGGGACGACAAACATCCAACCTGTCCCGTGGCATTATAAGATAGACAACAACCAGAAGAAAATCAATAACAAACTTCACAAACACAAGAGACACACGGCATAATATGATGCAGACGAACGGTTGTTCCACAGCGCTTCAAAACCTCCTCCACCCAAACAGCGGTGTTGTTTGATTGTCTGGAATCGACGGCTATCGCCCCATAGGACTGATCCAAATTAAAAGTAATTTGAGCCCCCTGGTGTTAATGTACACCCCCAGGTCATTAACCATATGTCTTCGACGAAAATAGCCGCTCACAACGCATTGCAGGGCAATCTTTTGAATAGTTTTCATATAGTTTTAGTCACATTTTAGTCACCTGGAATGATTTAGTGTTAGTCTAGTTTTAGTCGACTAAATGTCATAAGATTTTAGTCGACTGAATCTACGACGCGTTGTGAGCTTGTAGATCGGCTATTTTCAGCAAGCAACCAAAATTGTAAAATGACTTGTACTGGATCTCTTGTAAACTAGTCCCTTCCTAACATTTTAGTCTAGTTTTTATTTGTTGACGAAATTGTCAGTATATTTAGTCTTAGTTTTAGTCATCATAGCTTAGTTTCCATTTAGTTTTCGGGCAACGCATTGTGAGCTTGTATTGCGCCCCCCCCCCCCCCCCCCCCCCCCCCCCCCAATTTAAAATAAATAAATAGGGATTAAATAAGAAGCTAGGGCTGAAGTGGTTTGTGGATGACGCCACAGTAGTGGGCCTCATCAGTGGCAACGGTGAAACATCCCATAGACTAGAGTGTTGACGAAATGGCTGTCAGACTGGACTCAAACACGCCGACAGAACAGACGACTGTTAGAAGATCCTGTCCTCTAACCGTTCCCCACTTGTAATGAAAAGCTCTTCTGGGTGTACACATCATGGAGGACCTCTTCTGGTCCACTGGCGCCAGCTCTCTGGTCAAGAGATCCCGACAGCGAGTGCTCTCACCGGGGTTGGCTGAAGAACACTCTTATCGCCATCCATCTTTTACTACTATCAGAGGGACCGCTGAGAGCATCCTCATTGGCGGCTTTACCGCCTGCTTCATGAGATGCATTCATCGCAGTGTCATTGAGGAAGCACATTACTTGCCTGTAAAAAGAAAAAGTTAAATAAATAGTATTAAAATAAAAAGAACAATGCAAAACTTTTTGTCGTGTACACAGTGCAATAATAATGTGCGGTTGTCACATAATCCCAAGGCACACCGTTTGGGAACTACTACCCCAATCTCTCGCACTCTCTCTCTCTCTCCTGACACCTTTTCAGTTTGGTTGGCACTTTGAGACTTTACACCAATGCAGCCATACCATACTGTCAACAAAATGCAGTCAAGAGAAGACACCAATGTCTTGACTGACATCCATACTCCATAACCCTTTATTCTGTTATTTATTCCATTTAGTTTTAAATAAATGATGTTTTTTGCTGGCACGTCCATCTCCCCCTCCTTGTCACAGCTCGGGGGCTGAGCGGTGACAGGAGGGAACCCACTCACTTGCAGGTCTACAGTACTATATATCCAGTGTTTCAGTCTCGGTTGTCTCTGCCTCATCTTGCCTTTGAAGCGAATACAGACAGTTGGACGATGCTCCTCGCACCTCGGGCTGAGGAGAACAGATTTTGACAGCAAATTTTGATTTTACTTTTAGTCATAGTCTTTTGAATAGTTTTCATTTAGTTTTAGTCACATTTTAGTCACCTGGAATGTTTTAGTGTAAGTGACTAAATCTACAGTTGATTTAGTCGACTAAAATGTGTTGAATCTCGTGATTGCAACCAAGTGTAAAATTACTTTTAGTGTCTACTTATACTGGTTATCTTATCCAGCTTGACGAAATTGCCAATATATTACCGTAGTTTTGATTTAGTTTCCATTTAGTTTTCGTCAGTGAAAAAAGGTAGTCGACAAAGATTTTTCTTCATAGTTTTAGTCGACAAAATCAACACTGGAATAGAAGGCTCAGGAACGTCAAAGGGGGCTATCGGCTATGGTTTGACTATGGTTAGTGGCATAAAGTAACTAAGTACATTTACTTAAATACTACACCTCGGATCCAAATAGTTACATTACTTTGTCAATTTGGATTATTAATATTACATACAATTTATATCACTTCAGCCCTATATACTACATCTCGGCCACAAAAATACATTTGAAAACTTAAAATGGGACATTCTGCATAAATGAGTAGGGCAGCCTGTGCGTCATGCCCTATACACTTACATGTACATCTGACATTTTAAAGTAACACACAAGGATTGAAATACTTTTAAATAGGTTTATTTCTGTATTTATTGACACTGTGTGGTCACCTGTCTCTCCTCTGCAGTGCTGGCAGTCTAATCATGTTGATTGGAAGGGGCCAAACACGCTAGAGGAGGAGGGGTGTTTGTTCTTGTTATTTTTGCACGTTTATTGTAATGCGTTTGGCGCCTGACATATTTATTGAATTGCATTCATTGAAAATAAGTTTGAAAAGCAGTATGTAATTGTAGATAAGCTCAGGGGCCAGGTTTTGCCTATTGTTTTTTTTTTATACAAATTACTGTGCTTGGTTTGCCTTGCCTGCTCGTTTAAGATCAGGCATGCTGCAGGTGAGCAGATGTTCAGTTGCACTTGAGGCTTAACAACATCAAGGGAGAGCTGCCTGGGCCTCATGGAAGGCATAGCTGTTAGCAGTATTAAGTTCCTGTTTGTTTTTTGGAACGCAGTTTTGCCCAGTTATTATTATTTATTTTTATTATTTTATTATTTGTTGCTGGCTTGCACTGTCTACTTTGTGGAGCCTCATGCCTTCGCCCTGACCTTTCCACAAGTACTTCCTACTACTTTTAAGTACATTTTGATACCAACACTTTGGTACTTTTACTCAATAAATGTCTCACTTGCAACAGAGTATTTCTACATTCCAGCATTGATACTAAAACATTCAAGTACTTTTTCCACCACTGACTTCAGGTGCAGCGCAGCGCGAGGGCATGAAGAAGAGACAGTGTGTGTACTGTGTGAGCGGGTCAGAGAGGGCATGTGGTTGGAAGAAGAAGGATGTGGAGGTTGGTGGATGGAGTCCCAGAGGCTGGTTGGCACAGTGGGAGATGCAGCTCGGAGGGTCAGGGAGGACCCTGGAGGGAGCAGGAAAGGCGCAGTGGGTCAAGGGTGACGGTGTACAACTCCAGGTGAGGGTTGAGCAACCGGCCCAGCGGCTGCGACCGTGGGCGCATACGAGACCAATGATCATGACCTGCTCATGCTAAGCACGTATTGCATGCACGCACCCACGCAGCCTATTCGCAGAGGTTTGGTATTTGGTTATTTATTTATTTATGTTTATTTTGTAACCCATTTTTTCACCCAATGTCAATTATCTAATGTAATCCCATGGGCTCTCTGGCAACCTGGGGAGAGCAGCGGACTGACGTCATGCCTCCTTCAATGCATGAGGAGTCCAAGCTGCTTCTTTTCATGTGACAGGGGGGGGGGGGGGGGTTTCCCCGGTTGGGCGTAGCGCGTGGAAGGAACACATTATTCCAACCAGTTCCTTTCCCCTCCATCATCTGGCCAGGGGGAGGCACTTTAGAGACCAGGATTGCTGCATGTTTTACCTACCCTAGGGGACACGGGGAGGCCCTTTCGCCAACCCTGCCTCGGGTATGGGCACTGATGACTCGGAGGGGAGAACAAGCTCACAGTGTCCCCAGTGGGAATCGAACCCAGGACCTTCTAGCTGTGCGCCGACAGCACTACCGACTACCGACTGTGCCACCGTACCCAGATTACTTATTATTTGCCTGTCATAACAAAACAAGTTCCGCTTTTTAGAGAACCGCATTCTCTAAAGTGGAACATATGTTTTGGGAAAAGTGCTAAAAAGCCGACCACAAAAACAAGTCAACCCTCTGCAAATAGGTTGTTCTCTTGAGCTTATATTTTTAAATCCAAAGCATAATCTCCTTAAAACCTAGCAGTTTAGCAACACAAGTGTGCAGTGCTGTTGTGATAAGTTAGTATACGTGAGTATTAAGTCAATCCCCCAGCTATGTCGCATGCAGAACATATCTTGTGGTAAACAGTGTAAGTGGACTGTCCACATACTTGTTTTCCACAATATACAGTATGTAGTGTCCACCGTGGGCACTGTATGGTCTGTGACTGTTTGTTGTGTCCTGTGTCTTTTGTATTGGGGTACAGTATATTGTGGGTATACCATTACCTGCGTATACGTATTTTTACAATACATTTCGCTAGATTGACAGTTCAGCGACAAATGAGAACTAAACAATATGAGGTAAAAGAGACGTTGCAGATCCGGTCTGTGTGCTTAATGTGTGCAAATAACAAAGCCAGTAGGCGGGCTCTAAACCGGATCTGAGCAGTAAATGGAAAGCGTTCCCCCGCAAATCAACCATTTCAGGTCACCTTGTCGGCATTTGCGGGAGATTCATGACCCCCGGAGCGGACTCCAATCCCCGGGAGACTCCCGGAACTTCCGGGAGAGGTTGGAGGCCTGTATATTTGTTTGTGCTTTGGGCAGGACACTCTAAGGACTCTAAGGACACTGTGACTTGTGGTGTTCAGCATAGTGTCAGGGTGTTGTATGGAGACCGATCCACAGAATGCCAACCATGGCTGCGGTGTCAATTCCGGCGCCGCTTGAATACTGCAACACTGCAGCTGTGATTGCCCACAGGGCAGCGATCCACGGATTCGGCTATAGCCGTATAGTGTATACCAGGGGTCCTCAATAGGCGGACCGCGGCCCACCTCTCTGTGGACCCTTTTTTTTTTAGGTGGGGGGGGGGGGGGGGGGGGGGGGTAGTGAATCATGGTGTGTGTGATATGAAATGTCCAGTGCCTCCCCAGTGTCCCCCCAGCGCCTCCCCAGTGTCCACCAAGTGCCTCCCCAGTGCCTGCCCAGTGCCTCCCCGGTACCTTCCCAGTGCCCCCCTGAGTGGCTCCCCAGTGTCCCCCTGAGTGCCTCCCCAGTGTCCCCCTGAGTGCCTCCCCAGTGCCTCCCCAGTGTCCCCCCCAGTGCCTCCCCAGTGTCCCCCCAGCGCCTCCCCAGTGTCCACCAAGTGCCTCCCCAGTGCCTGCCCAGTGTCTGCCCAGTGCCTCCCCGGTACCTTCCCAGTGCCCCCCTGAGTGGCTCCCCAGTGTCCCCCTGAGTGCCTCCCCAGTGTCCCCCTGAGTGCCTCCCCAGTGTCCCCCAGTGCCTCCCCAGTGTCCCCCCAGTGCCTCCCCAGTGTCTCCCCAGTGCCTCCCCAGTCTTTTTGAAAAAATATTAGTGGACCTTCAGCATTTCTAGTTGAGGACCCCTGGTGTATACTATACAGTTGTTCATTATTGATGGTGTTTTTTGTCTTGGTATTCTGACCTTTACATTGTATCTATAACTTAATAAAGGTCTATTGATCTAAACGGTAAGGCCAGGGCTGAAACCCCACATTCTGAACTCATGGGGGAAATAAACACTAGTGTGCAAACGTTCTAACCATTCTGATGAGCAGACTAATCATCTATTTTAATTCATTTGAAATAGTTTTACTTTATTTTTATTTTTTCCCCCCCGGATGGATCCTCCTCTATTACAAATTCAAGTCCTCAAGATCACTTTTGATCTTTCATTTTCTGAATTTTCTGATGGGTGTGAATTTCTGTGAATTCACACCCAAATGTTGGCGAAAATTGCACAGTACCTTTTGAACAATGAACCATCCATTTACAGTAAATGGCACCACCACACTATAATTGCATGTTCAACTGCACCACCTCACTACAGTATAACATGCATTTTAAACTGCACCACCACACTATACAGTACATTTTAAACTGCAACACAATGGAAACAAGTCCCCAGGATTTATTTCTGTTATCCGTTTAGCCTCTAGCCTGTCTGACTGACTAATACGGTATTCAGTCGATCAAAAACCAACACAATAAATGCATTTAAACGCCACCAACACACTAAATACCAGGGGAAAACGCAGGAAGGAGAAAGCAATGCATCTGCCAATTACTTTTTTTTATTTTTAACCCATATCGTAGGCAAGTTGACAAAGAACACATTCTTATTTTCCAGTCATGTTCTCATGGGAACAGTGGAAGAGTAAACGTATCGGGGATTTTAATTTAGAATGGCGATTATACTACGACCTGGAAAAGAAAAAGAAAAAAAAGAAGACCATCTCGCAGCCAAGTGCAGCATTGAAAAGCTCTGGAATATGAGGAAACAAAGGAGAGAAATAGGAGTGATGCGCACACATGTTATTACCTTTTATACATCGATTATAAAATGACACCGCAGTGTACAAGGTGTGTTGCTGAAGGGTTCACAGACACCCGAAATGTAAAATCCCCATTTTTTTGCTGCGCTATATAGCACCTCCAATGTATGGCTTTTGAAGATTACGTCATATGGCAGCCTATATATAGTATAGGTTTGTTTATAGAGCACTTACTGTATGACGTCAATCGTGTGCCAGCCAAAACTATGGATTAAAGGATATTACAATGTTTGTTTAGAGCCCTTATGACGTACATCACTTGGCTGCCTATGGACTTTAATGTTTATTTAGGGCACTAAATGACGACGTAAGACGCCATGTGGCCGATATAAACATTTGAATAGAAAATAGCTATTGTTTTGTTTTACTTGAATACTCCTGGAA
Source organism: Electrona antarctica (assembly GCF_951216825.1). Lineage (NCBI taxonomy): Eukaryota > Metazoa > Chordata > Actinopteri > Myctophiformes > Myctophidae > Electrona > Electrona antarctica. Next base: position 32,809,878 of record NC_136802.1, on the reverse strand, counting down.
GCTTGTACATTAGTACATATGGAATAACTATATGTACTAATGTACAGTACAAGCATCTCCACCCACACAACACGCTTCTCCAACAGTTTTTCCCTGCTACTGTGCGAATAGTAGCCGAGGACATTAGGGACGGAAATCAATGTGATAGATGAACTTAATCAAGAAAGATGATGTTTTTAGGCAGATTATGAAGCACTTTATTTGATTTGATAGATGAACTGAATATGCATTGTTTTTAGGTAGACTGTGAAGTAGGGCATTCACTTCTAGTCATTTTTACTAGTTGACTAGTTGCCTAGTTTACTAGTCGACTAGTCGACTAGTTGTTAAACCACCTTTTATGTTTAAAAAACAAACAAAAGAAAAAACGTTTTTTTTTGTTTTGTTTTTTTGGAAATAATATTTGTACATTTAAAAACTGTGTACATTGGTGACTATAACTATAATCTACCTGATATTGAGGCCTACAAAATCGGTAAAAAAAAAATGAACTTTTTTTTTTTTTTTTTTTCTTATCAACTAGTCGACTAGTACCAGCAAGGTCGACTAGTGGATTTACTAGTCGACTAGTAAACTAGTCGACTAGTTGCTTAATGCCCTACTGTGAAGCACTTATTTATTCTAGGATCGTATGTTCTATGTTTCTTTTCTCACCTGTCCCTCCCTTTTATAATGCTGACCCTGGGAGCTGCGCTCCAAGATTTCCTATGCACACAGGCAAATAGTCTATTCTACAAGCATATTTTTAAAGGCACAGGCGATTGGATGCAAAAGAAGAGGTGCCATCAAGTTCTCCTTTTTTATAAGAGTGGTATTTTCAGCTCGTGCGTTTCTTCTTTTACACACTTCTGCAGTAACATGGTGAGCTTAAACCAGCAGCGAGAACAGTAGTTTCTCTTTCATCTTCCACCAGAAAGTATACCACATCATACTTGAGCACTTTTTCCTCAAGTGGCCTCCCCCATGCCCATGGTGACGGCTTTTACTGAGAGAAAATGGCCTCACTAGCTGTGAAGCTACCTACTTGTGAGAGACTTTGTCGTGTGACAGCGTCACTCGGCGGAAATAGACAGTCTACAAGCTCACGGAGAGCGCATTCACGGCACTCCCCTGAGCTTGTAGATCGTCTGCTTTCGACGAGCCGCCACGCCGCCCGTATGACGGAGTACGAACCGGGCTCGAGTGGAACAGGGTACCATAAGGGAGGCAGGTAATTGCACAGCACTCGAGCCCTCGTACGTCATCCGGGCCCTGGATGAAAGGACCTGCAGAGGATCCCTTTATTGGACTGGATGATAGAACAAGGCGCACTCCAAAGCAATAGGAGAGAGACTGGAGAGTGATTTGTCAGTCGGTTCGGCTTTTCGGCGTGGTTATTTGTAGCAGCCGAGACAGTCAGGCCTGGATGTATTAACCCATTTTGACCTGAGATCAGATTCTATAAAAATTATACATCCTGACAGTTTTCTGAAAAAGCTATGTTTCTATGTCAGTCGTTCTTCGATTTTTCAAAAATAGCAGACCTACAAGCTCGTAGCGCGCCACTCGGTGGCGCGCTATGAGCTTGTAGATCTGCTATTTTTCAATAGCTCAAGCATAACATAATGCTAACACCAAAAGGGATTCCCGCCCAAAATGGGTTAAAGCTGAAAGACCTGCAGGCCTTCTGCATAGTGAGTACTCTATACGTTTGGTACATTTTGATAACAATAGCCTACTTTTGTACTTGCTCAAGTACATTTTTAATTCCGCATTTATTCATTTTTTTAGGGGTTCTATTCCCCTCCTATATTCAGCTATAGTGTAGATTTTCGTCATACACAAACATTAAATTCCCATTGACAAAGAATGGAGAATTTACGTCATATGTGGACGAGCAAATCGGCAATATTTGTCCTACACAAATTCAATTAAATTCCCATTGACAATGAATGGATGATGTACGATGATAAGAGCACCCCTCACTTCACACGGGTGTGATTTTTTTACTTGTTGTAACAGAGTACTTCTTCATTACAGTATTTTTTACTTAAGTAAATGCATTGGGTACTTTTTCCACCACTGCATCCCACAGTATTGAACTAGGAGTGAACCTCATGCAGTGACGCATGCAGTGACGCTAGAACGCACGCACGCACGCACGCACGCACGCACGCACGCACGCACGCACGCACGCACGCACGCACGCACGCACGCACGCACGCACGCACGCACGCACGCACGCACACACATACGCACACACAGACACAGACACAGACACAGACACAGACAGACAGACACACAGACACACAGACACACAGACACACAGACACACAGACACAGATACACACACGCGCACACACACGCACGCGCACACCCACATTTGCATACTTTTATTTGGATCTACAACAAACAGTAGCATAACAGATCCAAACATTTTTGAGGAGGGTTTCAAATGAAGGCATAACCAGACACTATACGCAGTATGATTAACTTACAGTAAATGGTACATAATATGAAATGTAATGATTATAGTCTAGCACCAGTCAACAGTATATGAGAATGTAATAGTCCACTCAAGGATAGACAAAGCACACACACACACACACACGCACGCACACGCACACACGCACACGCACATACAGGCGGGTCTCAAGAACAACGACAACATTAACAACACCGACGACACGCCCACGTTGTCTTCCGCAAAGGCCAGAGAGGAGCCGAGCAAGACTTCTGCCACAGATTAGATTAATGGACGTTGGGCGTTTTAAAAGATGGAACATCATGGAACCGCACATTATGGGTGACAACTTGTTGTTCTTCGGTCTCCATTGCCAGTGCCCATATAGCTGCACGCGCTGACAGAGACGAAGACTGTCAACACTTCTCATTACATCTCCCTGGATGTCGGACACTTTAGCTCATGACACACCAGACACGACAGACGGTTGTTAGGAGCAGACAGTGAGTCACACGAAGAACAACCTTGCCATGGCCAGACTTGTCCCTATAGTTTGTCATAATGGTAATCAGTGTTGCCATGTCTGCTTATTATAAGCCACTTTGAGCCCCTTGCTTGTCTGGAAAGTCGCTTTAAATTATGGGTAGATGTGGGTTGCGTTTTTTTGTCACTTGGTTCTAAAGTGTTGTTGCTGATTTGGACATGCTTCCTATAATGTTGTTTAAACCAGTGATTGTCACACATTTTCATATCAATGAGCCCCGAATTAATATGTATCCCCCCCCCCCTCCACACACACACACACGCGCACACACACACATGCCAGGGACCGACTGTACCAGATTTGTGTTGTTAAAACAATTATCGTATCTACAAGCTCACACCGCTTCCAACGTTTTTATATAGATTTAAAGTGTTCACGTGACCCAGTCGCTTCTTTTGGGCTTGGTTTCATGAACCTGGTTGCTTATTTCTCTCGCTAAATCTAGCAACACTGGTCATGGTTATGGCTATTGTCCCTATTATATAAAAGGCGAACATCCTTCCACAATAGCAGTCATCGGCCTGGCATGCCCATGATACAGTCTATACCGTATCCAATCTGTATTCACCTTTTCTGAAGCTAAGATCGATGCTACATACCACAGGGGAAATAATAACGTCAGAAAAGGGTGACGTTTTGGTGGTATTCCCCTTTAAAGTGGAGAAATAATGGACCAAAGTTAAGTTTCCGAACTTTTGTTGCTGAGTTTAGAACCTGAGCATATATGCAATCCATCAAAGCAAAATAAGACTAATATACTGTACTCTACTGTATGTACTGTACTGTACTGTACTGTACTGTACTGTACTGTACTGTACTGTACTGTACTGTACTGTACTGTACTGTACTGTTCATGTTAGAGGCAAGTAGGCCTTTCCCCAGAAATAATTGTATGCTATATATGATTATTTGTTTTTAAATAAAACTAAATCAGTTTTGTGTAGCTCAGTACCACTTGGCATTAGGGCAAAGCATACAGTATGTTCGGTCAGAGATGTCCATATACATTATTTGTGCTGTTATGGTGATTGAAAAGTGTGCTGGAAAGAATTCCTGTCTGCTTCACCACCACATTCCTATACAGACACTACATTCAAAATGCCAATTAATTTAGAGAACACAAAGTCACAGATGAAAGGAATCTGCCAAAATATAAGAGCTGTATTTTCAAACCCACCCATAAGATGAGGCAGAATGGCTGGCAAAGTATTTTGCCGTTTCTGCTGCCATATACCACATGGAGTGCTGAGTGACATGCGTGGTGTATCATGAGGACATGATCCATGAGTTGGTGAATGTAATCTTTACTGCACTTAAAATAAGTGTGTGTGCGCGTGTGCGTGTGCGTGCGCGCGTGCGCGTGGTAGTCGTGCGAAAAATGTCCGCCGACTACCTTTTTTCACTGATGAAGACTAAATGGAAATTACGTGAAAACTAAGCTATGGTGACTAAAGCTAAGACAATTTAGTCAACAAATACAAACAAGACTAAAATGTTAGGAAGGGACTAGTGGACAAGAGATCCAGTATAAGTCATTTTACACTTGGTTGCATGCCGAAAATAGCCGATCTACAAGCTCATAACGCGTCGCAGCGCTCAACACGTGTAAAATCATTTAGTCAAAGTCATTACGATGGCATCGAGGCCCGCCAAAATGCATTTTAGTCGACTAAATCAACTGCAGATTTAGTCGACTAAAATCTTGTGACATTTAGTCGACTAAAACTAGACTAACGCTAAACATTCCAGGTGACTAAAATGTGACTCAAACTAAATGGAAACAATTCAAAAGACTATGACTGAAACTCAAATCTAAATGTTCTGTTAAAATCAACACTGATGTCCCACATACATTATATAGCCTCTCTGCCGTCTCTGTGTGAATGGGTGAATGTAAAGCACATTACAAGTAAGACGCGCGAACGTGTGAAGCGAACGCAGATCGTAAATTGCAAGTTCTTCACACAGACACACACAGTTTTGGCCAGCTTTTTTTTTCTTTTTTTTAAAAGTTTTTTTCTTTTAAAGTTTTTTTTAAGTTGTCTTTTTAAGTTAAGTTTTTTGTGTGTGTGTGTGTGTGTGTGTGTGTGTGTGTGTGTGTGTGTGTGTGTGTGTGTGTGTGTGTGTGTGTGTGTGTGTGTGTGTGTGTGTGTGTGTGTGTGTGTGTGTGTGTGTGTGTGTGTGTGTGTGTGTGTGTGTGTGTGTGTGTGTGTGTTTATTTTGTGTGATACAGCTGCGCCCTCTGGTGGCGGGCCGGTGGTGTTACAGCGTGACACACACACAGACAGTTTTGGTCAGCTTCTATAGTAAGTGCTCACTGCGTTCGCAATCACTGCGTTCGCAATAAAGTGCTTTGGATAAAAGGCACTATAGAAATGCAGACCACTTAGCATATGTCTGCTTGATGCTTGCCATTTAGTAGGGAAATGTTCTGTTCCTATACTGCCTCCACTGGAGGTGTGTGCGGGAGAGAAGTGGCCACGAGGGAATCTGAAAAGCCAATGGATGCAATGTGTAACATTGCAGCCATTAACCCGTGTTTAGCGTTTTTCGTAGGACGCTTCCCTCCCTGGGGGGGTCTCGGCTAGCTCCTTCTGCAGTAATAGAACTTTGATGTCCCCTCCATAGGCTCTGCATGGAAGAAGTTCTAAACCAATAGATGAAGAATGCACATCACAGAGTTAAATTGAAAGAATCAGGCGTGACAGAGGAAATAAGAATACCTTTAAAATGGAGTTGATGTATCTTTTTGAGGGGCGGCGGTGGCTCAGGGGTAGATTTTCCAGATGGGAACCGCAAGGTCGCCAGTTCGAACCTGGGCTCCCCCAGAGTTAGTGTCGAAGTGTCCTTGAGCAAGACACTGAACCCCTAATTGCTCCTGATGTGCTGGTTGGTACCTTGAATGTGTGTGTGAATGGGTGAATGTAATGCACAATCTATGTAAAGCGCCTTGGATAAAGGCGCTATATAAATGCACCATTTACCATTTTTGAGTGGTGCTATAGCCACTCCAATGAACAGCTATGTGTGTGTCCGTCCCTATGCGTACGTGTGTGTGTGTCCGCTGCAGTACGGAAATACCGCACAGTCACCTAAGGTGTCACTGTTGAGTAGCCTAACACACACACACACACACGCGCACAGCACCACTCAGTATTGTAATGGCTATTTTAGAATGCCAAATAGACTGCCAAATATTATGCATTATTGTGTATTTATCTGCCTTCCATTCAGTCTCATTGAAGCATTCTCAGTCTAACTCAACTGCAGCTGTCGATCGAACAGCTGACTTGACTCCTCCACGCTGTCAGCAATGGTATACTTATTTGTGTGTCGCCCTTATCTTTAGCGCAGATCCTTATATGAACATTTTGTACAGCATCTCTGTTAAGACAAGACTATAAGGACTGTCTGAGAATAGCGTTGAGGAGGCTTGCGCCCGGAGGGGCTGCTGGAACAGGCAAGGAGGCCTGTTCCTCACACTCTGCTGAATCTTCTTAATAAATTCTCAATACGTCACCCTGAAGAACTTTGTCAATCCTTCATCTTTGGAAGATTCTTTAATCTACAGCAGTATACAGTCACAGTGTGCATATCTGTGGTTGGCACTGGTCTTGACTTTGCCATTATTACTGTATTTTATAACAAGACTCATCATACAGTACTTCCATGGTGATACAAGCCCCCTAACCCCCCCTATCCTTCGGCTGTGTTGTGTGTGCATCTGGGAGCGTACTTTGTGCTCCTTTTCAGAAATGACAACTCCCCCCACTCGTATCAGCAGCTTGGCCTTTTCATTTTGCTTCAAAGTAGCCCGGCCGCGATAAATGCCGGGTAGCATCCTCAAAGGGGTTTTAAAAGCCACAGAGGAAAAGGTCCGGGCCTTTTGATCTGGTATTCACCAAGTGTTTGTTGAAAGAAAGGGGTGTGTGAGAGAGTGTGCACCATTGACGTTATTGACAAAGACAAGCAGATAACCCTCCTCTGTGAAGGCGGATGCAAATGGTCAGGCTCCCTCTGGGCTGGTGCCGGCTTGCTGTAGGAGTTCCGAGAGAGTTTAAGGTGCGGTATTCTTCTAAGGAAACCGTGTTGCCGGGAACCCTGTACTGACTGGCCACTAGTTGGAATTAAAGACCCGATACCACCATCAATGCATTGTCTATTTACAGCGTTGGACATGTATATTGTACATTTCCCACACGAATGACTTTAGTTGGGGATAAGTCAGTTACAGAACTTATAGTACTCGTCTTGAATAATTGAGTCAGTGTTGCTGAACATCAGACGTTTTTAGAATGTCACGAATCAATATTTTCTCCAGGAACTACTTTGGGCTAAACTTTTCATGTGCTCTTTTAAAATGCTCTAAAATGCAACGGTAACGTCTTTGATCTTTTGAATTTCCTACTCAATAAGGTTTAACCCATTCTGGGCGGGAACCTCTTTTGGTGTTAGCATTATGTCATGCTTTAGCTATTGAAAAATAGCAGATCTACAAGCTCATAGCGCGCCACCGAGTGGCGCGCTACGAGCTTGTAGGTCTGCTATTTTTGAAAAATCGAAGAACGACTGACATAGAAACATAGCTTTTTCAGAAAACTGTCAGGATGTAGAAGACATTTTTAGAATCTGATCTCAGGTCAATAAGGTTTAAAGTCTCTGCTAGATCAAACAAACTAAAGATGTGCTTTGGGAAATGTTTGCCAGTAATGTCAAGAATAACCCTGAGTCGTAGTCAATGTGCTGAACATGCCAGGCCAAGGAGAAGAAGAGAAAAGACATACTGTCTCTAGAATAGCAAGCAAATCGGAATCCACAATTTATGGTGGGACCAGTTTTTCCTCTCTGAAGGTGGTGTGCACCTCTACCTTTAACACTAGAGGGTCTGCATGTGAGGTCTTTCTGACCCCTTTTGAGATTTTGAAGTTTATTATCTTTGCCCGTGAAGCTCTCATGGAAGTTTCCCCTTCCATGACTTTTCCTAAATATTCGATTCAAATCATCTGTTTTTTTTTTTTCTTCCATCTGAAACATTTTCTAAATAATGAATTTAGGCATACTTATACCATCCCTGCCTACTTGTTTCTGGTCATAATGACCCCTGCCACCCTTCCTCCCCCACGGGAGTGGACTTCACACCTCCAGACAGCCCATTGTTCAAGTTAAAAGACAATGTAGCCAATAACATCAATAACATAACAATTCAGTTTGTGTGGTAGGTGGCCTCACTTCAGTCATGCGACTGTTACCTGTGATAATATCAACAGAGAGTATTGCCTAACACAAAGCCAGCCAGAAACCTAGTAACTGTAGCTTCAGTCTACAGTAGCAGCACGCCAGAACCGTAGGCTACGTTTTCTATAGGCTTTATATTTAATCCGTGTTTTGATCAGATCGCATCGATAGCGCTCTCCTGTTAGCATCCCAGTGTAAAGTGTGACAGTGGACGCGGGCATCCACTCTGTGCTGCTTCCAATGGCCTGTATCTCCACATCGTTTCTGGTGAAAACAAGATTTTTCAACGGCCGACAGCAGGCGCTGTGATACTCGCGGTCGGGTTTTTTCTGCCGTAACATCCTGTTACGGATAGTTGGCTCTTCAAAATAAGGGTTGAAAGGGGAAAAAACCTTGTGCGCAATGTGCGCTAAATAGATTAATTAATCCTGGCGGCCAAACGGCTAAGAGAGAGCAGGGATCATTTTTGATACACAGGCAAGAATCAATCACTTATTTCAACATTTTCCTTGGGCAAAGGATTTGTGGAATCAAGCGTTAACCCATTTTGAGCGGGAACCACCTTTTGGTGTTAGCATTATGTTATGCTTTAGCCATTGAAAAATAGCAGCTACAAGCTCATAGCGCGCCACCGAGTGGCGCGCTACGAGCTTGTAGGTCTGCTATTTTTGAAAAATCGAAGAACGACGGACATAGAAACATAGCTTTTTCAGAAAACTCTCAGGATGTAGAAGACATTTTTAGAATCTGATCTCGGGTCAAAATGGGTTAAATGTTGAGTGACGTGACAACACAACACCCCGTGCATGTCGGAGTGGCCCTGGCTGGAAGTCCACTAATCACATTGTAATTGCAGGCATCGCACACGCAGCGCGAGCGGAGCGCATCGCAGGATGCATCATCTCTGCGTCGCATGGCAACAGCTGAGCCCATCAGGTAGCAGGTGTGAGCATTCTAGCCCATTTTGGGCGGGAACCCCTTTTGGTGTTTTAAACATTATGTTATAATTTAGCTATTGAAAACTAGCAGATCTACAAGCTCATAGCGCGCCACCGAGTGGCGCGCTACGAGCTTGTAGGTCTGCTATTTTTGAAAAATCGTGGAAATATTTATTTCAGAAAACTGGAGGATTTAGAAGAATTTTCTTAAATTTTGAGGTCAGGCCTAAATGGGCTAGTTTTAGGTTTGTTGGGTTTTTTTTTTCTTTTCTTGCTTTCTTTTTTTTTTTTTTTTACCGGAAAGTGTGTGTGTGTGTGTAGCCCCGTGCTGGCAACCATAATGGAGCCAATCCTTCAGGGTGGCACGCTGCTCTCCCGAACAGCTTGAGCCCCCGCGAACGTCGAGGTGCGTTCGCCAACACGGGGGTTTCATTAACCCCCGTGTTAGCCCGTTTAGACCTGAGGACGATTCTACAAATGACAGTTTTCTGAAAAACCCTATGTTTCTATGTCAGTGGTGGTGGGTCCATACTTAGTTTAGACTAGTCATAGGGTTAGGGTGAGGGTTTGAGATAGGTTGTAGTTGTAGGACTAATGACTAGTCTAAACCAAAAACTGTCTAAACTAAGTACTGCACCCCAGTGGTGGTCAACCTTTTTCACGTCGACCCCCAGAATTATCCGTATGTGGCCTTGGACCCCCATGTGAAAATATGTAGTTCCAGACTCCAGTCTCCCCCAGAAGCAAAGATTTGAGTCGAAAACGTTCGCTCTGAAAGAATATATATTCAAAGATATGTGCACCACATTTTCACGACTTTTCAAAAATAGCAGACCTACAAGCTCGTAGCGCGCCACTCGGTGGCGCGCTATGAGCTTGTAGATCTGCTATTTTTCAATAGCTAAAGTATAACATAACAACGCTTGAAACACCAAAAGGGGTTCCCACCCAGAATGGGTTAGTGAACAGTTATAATGACGGCAGCTGCCAGATGGGAGCTGGTTCACGTCATAACATAACATGGCAGGTGTTGCGCCAGGGAAGATCTCTCATAGCATTCTTCTTTTTGAGTGGGAGGTGATGGGGGGGGGGAGGGGGTGGAGGCGGATGGCTCGGATCTATAGGATTATAATATGAACAGAATAAGACAGTTAGAAGTACAATTACTTTCTAAGTACGGCGTATAGTTCAGATGAGATATCATAATGAATTGTTAATCAGTTTTACCATCCAACATTAAGGGTCTTATTTTTTTTTAATTACTATTCAGTAGAATACCTCCTCAAATGACATAATCCTATATTAAACTTGGCTCAAGGGAGTATACTGTCTGTCAAACGGAGTCAGGGGCAGCGGTGGCCGAACGGTTTGCAGAGCGGTCTTGATACCGGAAGGTCGCCAGTTCGAATCCCCGGACCGGCACGTTAAAATTACCACCGCTGAAGTGCCCTTGAGCAAGGCATTGAACCCCTACCATGAAATGTTCTATGAGCAGGGTGTGGCTGTAAACAAGCATCTCGAGCTTAGTCCACTTCCCTGGGTAAACAAAGAACTTTGCTTTGCTTTGTGTGTGCATGTTGGCTCTCTTGAAAACACTGCTACACCAGTGGGTCTCAAAGTGTCCTCGAGTGGGTTCAAAATGGGTCCATTTGGTTCTATTTGTACACTCTCAGAGTTATGGGGGTCTTTGACATTAAAACCTTTGAGAACCACTGTACACAAAATGGAACGGAGCGAGAGGGCTTCATCTGTATACCTGTGAAGGAAGTAGGGAAGGAGCTGTGAAGGATGAGTTATTTTCAAAATGGCTGCTGTGCAGTCCCGCCCCCTTTCATGACGACGCCAGGCCCAGGAAATTAATCCCAATGCATTTTTCCCATTTCAAAAAGTATTTATTTAAAGACCTTTTAAGCATCGTACGAAGCCAACTCGAGTCGTGACAAATCATGACAACAAACACAATATTTTGGACCAAACAAATAATTACAAAGAAGAAAAACAACAAAAAAGGTGTATTTATTGTCATGATTTGTCACGACAAGAGTTGGCTTTGTCCGCGGGGTAAACGTCTTTAAATAAATACTTTCTGAAAAGTCTGAGGAAAATGAACGGGGATTTCTTTTCCGGGTCTCTCGAGGGGGCGGGACTGTGACGCTCTATACCCTATATGGGACTGTTGGTGGTATTCGTTACAGTACATTTGCACACATGCGTGAAATGTGTCCGGTGCATTTCCTACCCATCCTATAACTATTAGGAGCAGTGGGTGCTGTTAATTCAGTGGCCATGCAGTGTCTTGCTCAGGGACACTTGGACGCACAGACTGGGTGGACCAGGGGGTTAAACCGGCAACCTCCTAAAGCCCCAGATGTCCCCTCTACCATTCAGCTCCGGCTACCACCTGGCACTCAGCCAAAGGGTCTGCATGGATAGAGCACATCGCAAGTGCAGGATCCAGACTCAATTCCCTCTGCCAATTACATCATAGATAGACCCATGAATTCATCACGTCAGCTGTTAAAACAACCTAAGCACCATCTCTACACTCTATTCCTGCTCAGCAATTTCCCGGGGCCGGCTCCCCCCAGGCAAGTCATCTCCTCCGTCACAAACTAATTCAATTCCATAATTCCAGATCTTATAAATACCAGACGTGCCTTGCGTGTACGCAAAGCCTGCCGATGCACAGACATAATTTAGCAGTCACATGTACATATGTAATCTATGTCTGCTTCATTCTGCCTTAACCCATTTTGGGCGGGAACCCCTTTTGGTGTTAGCATTACGTTATGCTTTAGCTATTGAAAAATAGCAGATCTACAAGCTCATAGCGCGCCACCGAGTGGCGCGCTACGAGCTTGTAGGTCTGCTATTTTTGAAAAATCGAAGAACCACTGTCATAGAAACATAGCTTTTTCAGAAAACTGTCAGGATGTAGAAATCATTTTTAGAACCTGATCTCAGGTCAACATGGGTTAATGCCAATATTTACACGGCAGACAGTGGTCAGCGTTCATCTCGGGCTCCTCTCTGCTAAGAGCTGCCGAGATTGATTTCCCAGAGGAAATTAGCCACTGATGCCCCGCAGTATACATTTCCCATGAATAGTGAATTGAATTTCCAGGCCTGCATGCAGTATTTACAGGGAAACACACATTTTATATGGTTTGCGCAAAAAGTATAATTTATTTTGAATTACGCAACGAGCTCCTTAACCCATTCAGGCCTGATGTCGAAATAATAAAAAAAAAGTTTTCTAAATCATGAAAATTTTCTGAAAGATTTGACAATTTACAATTTACAATTTAGGCATTTAGCAGACGCTCTTAATCCAGAGGCACATTTTAACGATTTTTCAAAAATAGCAGACCTACAAGTTCATAGCGCGCCACTCGGTGGCGCGCTATGAGCTTGTAGGTCTGCTATTTTTTTTTTTTATATTTATTTTAAATTATAACAATGTATGTAACCACCAAAAGGGGTTCCCGCTCAAAATGGGTTAAGATGGGTGCGGGGAGGAGGGTGCGGTCGACTATTTACAGCAGCACCTGCCGTTATGGCGAACAAAATACTTTCCCTTGCGTTCTTTCTTGAATGGTAAAGCTGTTTTGTTAGCACTCTAAATACGGAACAAGGGGCTTTATATGGAAAGGAGGTGTCTCTCTCCCTATCTGGAGTGCAGGTCCCTCCCTGCACAAAAGAATGCGTGAATGACTTTCAGACAACTCCGCGGTGGTAGAGATGCATTAGTCTAGACCGTGACAGCTCAGGACTTTACCATCTAACGCTGGGGGCAGCTTGTAGTGTGTGTGTGCGTCGTGTAGACGAGTGTGTGTCTGTAAGCGAGCGCGGGCACAAGCGAGCCATTAGAGTGCCACGGAGTGTGGAAACGCGTTACAATGCACCCGTTATTGTCAGTGTGTGTTTGTGTGTGCGCGGACATATATTCAAAATCAGACACGCTTGAGTGGCCATTAATCCATTTTGGGCGGGAACCCCTTTTGATGTTAGCATTATGTTATGCTTTAGCTATTGAAAAATAGCAGATCTACAAGCTCATAGCGCGCCACCGAGTGGCGCGCTACGAGCTTGTAGGTCTGCTATTTTTGAAAAATCGAACGACTGACATAGAAACATAGCTTTTTCAGAAAACTGTCAGGATTTAGAAGACATTTATAGAATCGTTCCCAGGTCAAAAAGGGTTAATGCAAAAAATTGGCAATTTCACAGTACTGACACCACGATGCAAGGACAAAGTAAGGCTGCGCCAATACAACATACGTATATAGACGGAATTCATCTTTTCTTTTTTCCTGCTGCACATGCAGCATTCAATAACTCCTAAAGTCAGCGTAGTTACTCCTGCTGCTCGGTGCCCTTCGCGTGTGTAACGTATTAACCAACTTAGGCCTGACCTCGAAATTTAAAAAGATCTTCTAAATCCTCCAGTTTTCTGAAATAAATATTTTCACAATTTTTCAAAAATAGCAGACCTACAAGCTCATAGCGCGCCACTCGGTGGCGCGCTATGAGCTTGTAGATCTGCTATTTTTCAATAGCTAAAGTATAACAGAATGCTTGAAACACCAAAAGGGGTTCCCGCCCAAAATGGGTTAACCAACTTAGGACGGGAACGCATCAGTGTCGCTTTAGCTTTTAACAACTTTTAACCATCACTTTAAACTTCAGCTGTTGAAAAATAGCACATTTACAAGCTCGTAGCGAGCTTGTAGATTCTGCTGTTTTTGAAAAATCATGAAAATGTGGCGCAAATCATTGAATATAATCTTTCACAGTGAATGTTTTTAACTCAAATATTTGCTCCTGGGGGGGGGGGGGTCCCCAGGAGCAAAATATTTTCCGATTGGGGGGTCGGCGGCCAAATACATACATTCTGGGGGTCCTTGACATGAAATAGTTTGAGAAACACTGATATAGAAACAAAACTGTCAAGATTTAGAAGACAATTTTGGTAGAATCTGATCTCCGGTCTCAATGGTTTAAGCCACTAATAAGGATACGCTCCTCCAATCAAATTACAGTAATTGCGTTCTACTGTGATCTTAATCAGGAAAATGCAAATGGCTCTTAATGGAGTTATTGTTTTCATGATTCACCTCTCTGTGGGGGATCTAATTAGCCTTAACGGGGTGTGTCAGATGAGAGAGAACCCAGAGAGGTTGGGAACCGATAACTTAAATAACCCATTTTGGGCGGGAACCCCTTTTGGTGTTTTAAACATTGTTATAATTTAGCTATTGAAAAATAGCAGATCTACAAGCTCATAGCGCGCCACCGAGTGGCGCGCTACGAGCTTGTAGGTCTGCTATTTTTGAAAGATCGTGAAAATATTTATTTCAGGAAAAAAAGAAGAAAAAAAATTCGAGGTCAGGCCTAAATGGATTAATAGCCATCAGTGGTGGAAGGCAACCAAGTTCATTAATTTTACTTACGTACTGTACTTAAGTACACTTTTGAGGTATTTTATGTGTACCAGTACCTTTACTTCTACTCCACTACATTTCAGAGCCAAATATTGTACTTTTACTACATTTATTTGAAACCTTTAGTTACTTTGCAGACTTGGATTATTACAAAACATACACTAACCACTTCAGCCCTACTGTATATACATTTGGACCATTTCAAAATAGCCGATCTAGAAGCTCACGATGCGTCGCGATGGGGGACATGAGTCCCTCATTTCCAAGACTTTTCAGGCGTCCCACAGATTGAGACCCCGTCCCACATTGTGACTGGCAGGCATGAGTGTTCAAATGCCCTAATAGTTAGTCCCCAAATAGTTGGCTTTCTGGTGTAAAGCTCTCCCATTGTCTCCTTTCCTCCAATGTGTGTTTTTAAAGCCTGTTAAAATAACATGAGAAATATCGCCTATATAGGCTACAGTACAAAGTCAGCAATACCACCCATAATAACCACAATTTGCATTTTAAAACAAATTGTGAGAGACGCCAGAGGGGTTAAATAACCAAAAAGATAGACAATATTAGGCCTATGGTCGAATATGACATCAAGGGATTTAATTAATAGCAACTTAATAAGTTGTTAACCCCGTCCCGTCCCACACAAGCTATACTTCTGTCCAGTTTGGATCTGGTCACCTTAGTCGTGAATGGGACTTCCACATACTCTGCATCATAGTCCGGTCTATGACTTGGCCACCTGAAACTGTTTTGTGTGTGTGGAATCATCTCAACTGTAATAATAGATTGATCTGACTCATCACCTTTTATTGCTTTAGAAATTAATGCCTTGTCTGTCTTCATTAGAGTGGGTACTTTTGAATCCTGCCTGTGTCCACATGCATGATATAGTTGAAAAACACAGATCAAAGCTATATATATTTTTGAGTGGTGTAAACCAACTACAACTGGCTTTGTTAGTTTACGTGTCTGTCTGTTCGTACCAAAAAATGAGCATGGTTGCTATGGTCACCCAGTTCACCCGGGTGTGATTTCAGCTTTGTTAGTTTACGTGTCTGTTCGTACCAAAAAATGAGCATGGTTCTAATGGTCACCCAGTTCACACGGGTGTGATTTCATTACGTCAGACATTACGTCAGACCACAGCTGATCAGACTATATAATACCTTACACCACTCAGTTCACACGGGTGTGATTTTTTGGTCTCCACCAGGCCGAAGGCATGTGGGGAGAGTATGTTTTGCACACTTTGCGTCCGTCCGTGTACAGCTAAAGTCTGGCACCGACGCACCGTTGGCCCGGCCGATGCCAAACTGGATGCCAGCGACTAACCCCTGCCCCAATTTCTCCACAACGGCCTGTCATGTAAAACGCTTTTTTTTTTTACTCCTTCAGATTTTATCCAAATCTCACGCAAATTGGTACACATGATCTCTATAGTCATGTGATCAAGACGGGTCGGTTTGATTTCTCATGTTCCGTCCTGACTGGCTTCCAAAGTTTTCAGGAGTGGCCCATTTTGTATAAAATGCTGCATATCATTAAAGAACCACTTCACCACTTTTCAACATCTCTTCATATAATTGGTCCTCACTAATGTTCATGATAAAACACCACAATTCTTTCCTACTCAGTCTGTGTCTCATAGGAGGGCTTTGGAGGGCTTTGGGCAGTTCGGACACCCGTCCACCAGTGACATCATCATTAGGCAGATTCTTTTTTTAAACAAGGTTATGTTTTAAAATATGTTTAGATTTTTATTATCGTGAGAACGATGGCTTCAACTTTTCAGGAAAAGAAAGCCTGCCGTTTCTATTAGCTTGGATTCACCATCGATGATGTCACTGGTGGACGGGTTTCTGAACTGCCCACAGCCTTCCGATGAGAAAATGGTGGTATTTTATCATGAACATTAGTTAGGACCAATTATAGGAAGATAAGTTGAAAAGTGGTGAAGTGGTCCTTTAAGGAAGAAATGCCACTTGACATTTTTCCAAAAAACGCTCCCATACTGGTAGAGACCTGTGCCCCGAGGGGCATTTTTTCTAGTTTAAATATATATTTTATGGGGCTTTTCTGCCTTTATTTGCTAGTACAGTGGGAGATTGACAGGAAACGTGGAAAGTGTCGGGGAGTGACATGCAGCAAACGTTCCCAGGCTTGGGAATCAAAACCACTAGCACTCACTGCCATCATGGAGAGAGAGAGAGAGAGAGGTTGAGGTGAATTTACCATGGCTTGCATCAGATCCTACTGTATATGCAGTGGTGTAAAGTAACTACCGTAAATGCATATTTACTACTACTTAAGTCTTCTGAAAGAATATATATTCAAAGATCTGTGCCGCATTTTCACGATTTTTCAAAAATAGCAGACCTACAAGCTTGTAGCGCTGAAATCCCATAAGAGGGGACTTTTTGACGAAAATAGCAGATCTACAACCTCACAACGCGTCGCGCTGCGACACGTTGAGAGCTTGTAGATCTGCTATTTTCGGAGCGCAACCCAGCACTTTTTAGCTATAGTGGAGATGCGATGTACGACATGGATTTCTAAATTTTGTTCAAAGCAAAATGCTGCGTTCGAGTTCAGGAGACTTCGGGGAAAAAAGGAATTCTCCTGAATGCTGCCTTCCCGAATGGCATGGAAAGTAGTGGCATTTGCATTTCTTTCACTATAGTAAATGCTGCATTCATGCTCTGGAGAGGGCAGTTGTTTTACAGACGGGTAAAAGGGCAGGGGCTGAAGCCCCCTTTGATGTCTACGGGTGCACGTCCCTGCTTATGTGTGAGAGGAAAGAGTGCTTGTGTACATACAGTACATGTGTACAGTACATGTCCCTGGTGAAGCGGACCCCGTATACATATCAAAAGATGTGCTGTTTACCCACAATCCTCGAGCCATCTGCTATACGTTCTCAACCAAGATGCTCCTACTGTACATCGGCGCTGCGCAGCATGCGGTCCATGGCACAATTCGTTTGTAATGAAGCTGTTTGTTGTGTCTTCGTGGCTCAGCCTCACACACAGCTGCAAATTGTTGTTTGATTTTGCAAGATGCTCCCCCTTTGTGTGTTTTGTCCGTCTGTGTGTTCACAACTATAATCTCATGATTCGGTCAACATATTCTTCACTCTCAACTCGTCCTGCAGTGACGTGTGTGTGTGTGTGTGTGTGTGTGTGTGTGTGTGTGTGTGTGTGTGTGTGTGTGTGTGTGTGTGTGTGTGTGTGTGTGTGTGTGTGTGTGTGTGTGTGTGTGTGTGTGTGTGTGTGTGTGTGTGTGTGTGTGTGTGTGTGTGTGTGTGTGTGTGTGTGTGTGTGTGTGTGTGTGTGTGTGTGTGTGTGTGTGTGTGTGTGTGTGTGTGTGTGTGTGTGTGTGTGTGTGTGTGTGTGTGTGTTTTTCACACCGTCCCAATAGAGCGTCGCAGTCCCCGTCCCCTTTCAGAACGACGACGACACCGGGAAATAATTCCCCCTTCATTTTCCCCATAGACATTTCAAAAAGTAGGCTATTTATTTAAAGGCATGCATTTAAGCCTCGGACAAAGCCAACAGCCGAGTTGACAAATCATGACAATAAACACATTTTTTGGGGCCGAAAAAATAAATAGAAACAAGAAAAAAAAACACTTTCATTTGAGCTTTTCTTCTTTCGAATGATTTGTTCGGCCCACAAAAAATGTGTTTATTGTCATGATTTGTCAACTCGGCTGTTTTGTTTGCTTTGCTTTGTCCGAAGCTTAAATGTCTTTAAATAAATACTTTTTGAAACGCCTTTTGGGGAAAAAAAATGAATGGGGAATTATTTCCTGGTGCCCTCATCGTTCTGAAAGGGGGCGGGACTGCGACGCTCTAAAACCCTGCTCATCCTGCTACGTGGAAGTGCCGTTCTCAAACCCAAGATGTATTAGCGTGGCTGCTACTTTTAAGTGTGCACTCCACCAAGTGTGCACTCCACCAAATGAACGGAACTACTTAATATTTCACCGAAACCAGAGCAGAACTCCCACCACGGGACTTTGTAGGCGAGCGAGTCACCGTGTCAGACATTGCAAAGTCTGCTTCAGCCGACTCAGCGTGTCCTGTTAGCCCATTCTGGGTGGGAACCCCTTTTGGTGTTAGCATTATGTTATGCTTTAGCTATTGAAAAATAGCAGATCTACAAGCTCATAGCGCGCCACCGAGTGGCGCGCTACGAGCTTGTAGGTCTGCTATTTTTGAAAAATCGAAGAGCGACTGACATAGAAACATAGCTTTTTCAGAAAACTGTCGGGATGTAGAAGACATTTTTAGAATCTGATCTCAGGTCAAAATGGGTTGGGGATAGAATCGTAAATCATCACTTACCACATCAGCATGATATGCAATATCACGGGTACACCCGAAAAGTAGAATAGTGCCATGTGGGTCCAACGGTCATCCTTTTGACGGCCTGGGAGTGAGAATGCGTTGAATCGGTGGACCGATAGATCAGCAGTATACGGTACCTTCATTCATTGTTCTCAGGTTTTGTGCTTTTTTAAAAGTATTTAACTAATGTTACATTGTTTGACCCATTTTGGGCGGGAACCCCTTTTGGTGTTAGCATTATGTTTTGCTTTAGCTATTGAAAAATAGCAGATCTACAAGCTGGCGCGCTACGAAAAGTAGATTCCCATTTGGATATTACTAGGCCGGTGCCCATCAGCCACCAGCCTACTTGGGAACGATGCAAGTTGGGAACCTATAGTATATACAATAGTATATACTATACCCGTTGTCATAGCACCCGTTCAACCGTCTGTCTGTGTCCCTTTTGGGGTGACTGTTGTGGTCTCGTAAAATATAGTCCATAAGCCATAATACAATATTCGCAATAATTAGACTAGAAACATTTGGTCATTGTGCTAGTGTGATGGTTAGTGAGCTAGGAGATGGTCGGTCTAGACTCAGAGCAATCACTCAGCCTGAGTACCTTGCATTGTTCTCAATCCGTTTGAGGCTCGGCTGAGGTGTTGGAGATATTTAGTATTCTATTGTCCTCAAGGAACCGTCAAGATGTTTCTGAGAGACGGCCATCTGCTAACCAAATGCCATTTGTTGATCTGTATGTAAATCTTAACCACACCCAGAATTCAAGTGTTGTTTTGTGAAAGTATATCATGTCAATTGTCAATGTAAAAATCATCAGTGTTAGCTGGCTACGGTCAGTGCTGGGAGCTCCTGAGCTCCAGGCTCAGGAGCCGCGGGAAGCTTTCTTTCATGTTGTACTTGTACTTCTGAAATAAATGGTCAACATGGATCTTCAGTTCACCTCTCTGCCTGTTTCTCTTCGATCTGATGACTACAGTTTGCTTTAGTCTAGAGTGTTCATTTATCTCTCTACTTTAGTGAGTTTAGGGTGAGTTGGGTGTGAGAATACACGACACTGGCTCAAGAGGTAGAGCAGGTCGTCCAATGATACATGGGTCGGCGGTTCGAATCCCGGCTCCTCCTGTCTACATGTCGAAGTGTCCTTGGGCAAGACACTGAACCCCAAATTGCTCCCGATGTGCTGGTTGGTACCTTGCATGGCTTCCGCCGCAATCGGTGTATGAATGTGTGTGTGAATGGGTGAATGTAATGCACAATCTATGTAAAGCGCCTTGGATAAAGGCGCTATATAAATGCACCATTTACCATTTACCCTTTTGTGCCCATAATGGAAACGATGAATCTCTATCATTCTGTGTCTGTGTCTGAAGAGTGCAAACTGACTGTGAAAAGTGGACTGGTTAATCAAATAGGTGGCAGGTGTGGGGTTGCCATGGCAATCAATTGGCTGAGGCATTTATTGTAAGATGATATTAATGAAATCACAACTGATGTCTGTCTGGAGGGTGATTTGTTCTGATTGATATGATTTATAAGCCGTTAACGCATTCTGGGCGGGAACCCCTTTTGGTGTTATGTTATGCTTAAGCTATTGAAAAATAGCAGATCTACAAGCTCATAGCGCGCCACCGAGTGGCGCGCTATGAACTTGTAGGTCTGCTATTTTTGAAAAATCGAAGAACGACTGACATAGAAACAAAGCTTTTTCAGAAAACTGTCAGGATGTAGAAGACATTTTTAGAATCTGATCTCAGGTCAAAATGGGTTAAAAGGCAATTGATCAGAGAGTCTAGTGGTTCTTTATACTCAGCACCTAATAAAAGGCTCTAAATGTCCGTGCTGCTCCAGTCTCCTCTTCTCCTTCTGATCAGAGAGTCTCTTTCGGGGCTTTATATTGAAATATGACATATACCGAGGCTGCCGGGATTGTTTAATTACCTTTGGAGCATACGCCAAAGTATTTGCGCCTTTTAATCCATGAAAATCCCCCTGAAAATAGTCCCCTTGGCTTGTTGTCGAACCGGAAAATATGCCACCGTCGTGATGCGGAAGAACAACAAGCAGTTGTAGCATGGGGCCCAGTGAAAACATTTTCATTTTCCCAGAAGCCCTTGCAGCCCAGTGCACGGCTCGATTTTCGTTTACGTCATAACCTTAGAGTATATATGAATAGAGACGGCACCTGGAGGAAACCCTGAGGCGCAATGGACATAGTGGCCGAATTTGGTATTGCAGCGTGGGCCAAACACATGAACGCGCTGGTCCGTTGACTATCATTGCGCACGTTCATGATGACACGTGAACGCGGTTTCAGTGCAATGGCAGCGCGTTCATGTGTTTGGCCCAATCAACCCCAGAATGCACTCTGTTCCTACAAGGAAGGAGGAGTGAAATCGCCTCATGCGCTTTTGAGCAACTTAATGCAAGTGGATGGGAGGAGAACTCGGGTGACGTCTCTATTCATATATACTCTAAGGTCATAACGTGTCGGCCTCGTCACCAGGTCCGTGACAAATCCGCTATTTCTTTTATATTATTAAAAAACGGCAAATTAAACGCATAAAACAAATAGCGGGTTTTGGTGTATTAAGCAGGGGAATATTATAATGCGGGTTTAGCGGTGGTTGTGTAGTCAATGTGACGAGAAAATGTACTGTGAGCTAAGGTCATAGTTAGTTGAATTTGACCCATTGTTCTTGTCTTGTTGTCTCTCTGTGTATATCCAGTGGATGCCGTGAAATATATAGGCCTACTGTAGTGGCATCCACTCAGTCTATATTCATTGCCTTCATTCCAAAATGCCACACGGGTTATATCAACAGCAGCCCTACCTCCTTCCTACCCCTCAACTGTATACCGATTGGCTTGACATTCACCAACTAAGACCCTGTGGGGAAACATTGGCGAACCATTTTCATGTTTTCTGGAGTTGCCCTTCTGTTGTTACATTTTGGAGTGGAGTGGAGTGGAGTCCACATTGTCCTGGAAGCAGTTTTTGGTGTTGACATTCATATTTTGGTTTTAAAACCATGATCTGGAAGGACTTCAATTTGCAAAGCAGGATCAGTATTTTCTGAGGGTATTGTTGGTGGCATCAAAACAAAAAAGCCTTAACAAAACGTGGCTTACAAATGTTATACCAACTATAAATGAATGGATTGATTTATAGGCCTAGGATATTTATTATGGAGAGAATTACGTAGCTTTAGAGGTCAAGTTGAAGTCTTCACAGACAACTGGTTTAGATGGTTTTCTCATGTCCCTACCATAAGACCTGACTTTGTTTACATTCAGTTACATCTGTTTAGCCTGTAGAAGTGGATGCACCTGTCTGAGGTACTTATCTAATAGTGATCATCAATAGGCCTATCTCACAGCATTTCCCCACCCCCTTTCCATTTCCATTTTCACAAGCCAGCCACAAACTACCGTTTTGTAAAGGTAAGGTTTATTCTACTTATTTGAGTTGTTATACCATTGTGTTTTCTTCATATTATTATCGGTCTTTGACATTTTAACATTAGGAAATGTACTTAGATTCTCCAGAGAAAAAAAGTGTAAATGCCTAATGTTAAATGACACCACTAGCTACCGGAAGGGGGCGTGGAAAGGGGGCTGTGAGATAGGCCTATAGAGAAGAGAGGCAGATATCCCCCCTTGTGTGGGATATTTGTATGTATATTGTCTTGTGTTGTTTTGTTTTTGTTTTATGTATTGTCTTAGTCTTTTCGTTTCCATGTACGTATGTTTGATTAAAATTCAATAAAAAGTAAAGAAAGAAATTCACCAACTACAGGCAAATGGCCAAGCACTGATGGATTTATTTCCCCCTTGCAGTTCAGTCATGCGTTGCCAATCTCAACCGTGCCACTGTTGGTCTGAGGTGGAGGTTCGTGCTATATCTTTGCCAGTTCCCCTCCCTGTCCGTGCGCCAATGAAAAGGACCCCGTCCAACACCGCACCGATTGTGTTTGTCGGAGAGCTTTTGCCAAGCCAGTGTTCAAATGTGTCAGGGTTACTTTAGCAGTGTCACACGACGTTTGATATATGCGATAGCCTGATAGCCCCAAGATCCTCAAAGTCGTTGCCCATTCATCTGACCACTTAACCCATTTAGGCCTGACCTCGAAACTTCTAAATCCTCCAGTTTTCTGAAATAAATATTTTCACGATTTTTCAAAAATCGCAGACCTACAAGCTCGTAGCGCGCCACTCGGTGGCGCGCTATGAGCTTGTAGATCTGCTATTTTTCAATAGCTAAATCATAACATAATGTTTAAAACACCAAAAGGGGTTCCCGTCCAAAATGGGTTAACACAGCAGCCGGTGGTCAGATGGACGGGCTGTGTGCCCGTGCCCATTTTCAGAGCGTACTTTTGCCTTTATTGATAAATTACAGTAGACGGACAGGAAATGGGGAGAGAGGGAGAAGGGGAGTGACGCGCAGCGAAGGTCGTCGGGAGTCGAACCCACGACACGCTCTCAGGCTGCATCAGCAGTTTTTGTAATTGGCTAAAATAAGGCGTTTTTCCATCACATCTGAAGAAGCTGAGAACGCAGTGGGAAAAACACCTGGTATGGCTCACTGGAGTGGATTTCTCTTTTAAAACCTTTTAATACCCTTTTGAAGGACCATGACAAAGACTTTAAATGTTGTTAAAAATAATGACATACCTTTAAATATTGCTATATAATCATAAAAGATCTTAGTGTCTATACCATTATTCAGGGGCCTAACATGCAATGTGGTCACAGTCCGCCAGTGTGCCCTTAGGCCCACAGGTTGAGAACCGATGTGGTTTAATAGTGTCACAGTGCGCTTACGGTGCGATGGCCTTGTCGCCGATCGAGCCCCGTCGCAGCGGCAGCGGCGCTCCACGACCATGACCAACTTTGTTTGTCTGATGTTTGCCCTTGTCAACATGCAAAGCGACCGCATCTAAGAAGAATCCGAAGAGGTTTAGGGTAGCTAGCGGCATTTGCTACGCTACTTGTGAGAGACTTCATTGCCTTCCGTACGAGACAGGATATTTGGCCTCACAACCCAGATATCGATGTCTGGCCTTACAACCCAGATATAGTATAGTGGTAAGAAGCTTCGGCATCCCGGTTAAGTTCTAGTCGGACATCACTGCGGCGGGTTCTAACTCAGACAACCAGTACTAGTTTGAGCTATCGTATTTGTACTTTAGTATTTCCATTTTTTTTTTAACTTTTACTCCACTACATCTCAGAGGCAAATATTGTACTTTTACTATTTATTTGAAAACTTTAGTTACTTTGATTATTACTAAACTAAACTATTAACAACTTCAGCCCTATAGCCTAGATACATTTCGGCCATTTGAAAATAGCCGATCTACAAGTTCACAATGTGACACATTGAGCTTGTAGCTCGGCTATTTTCTTTTTAATTTTTTTTAAAATATACAAATATTATTTTTAAAATATTTTCTAAATATTTAATGTATGTAATATTTAATTATTAATTATTATTTTAATCAAGGGCCCAAAGTGCAATGTGGTCACAGTCAGCCATGTGTTCCCCGGCCCACAGGTTGAGAACCGTTGCGGTTTAATAAGTGTCACGGCGTGCATGCACAGTACGGTGCAATGGCCTTGTCGCAGCGGCGGCGTTCCACAAAGTTGACCAACTTTGTTTGTCTGATGTTTTGCCCTTGTCAGCATGCAAAGCGACCGCGTCCCGTATAAACCTACCGTGCACTTTAGTCCGAGCCGAACGAACGAACGCCACGGACGACAGCTGCAAACCTGTAGGTGTGTAGAGTGTGTGCGTGTGTGTGTGTGTGTGTGTCTGTGGGCGGGGCCCCACCACTGCGTTATCGCCGGCAGCGTATGCAAATGTGACCGCGCATTAATGGGAGGGCGGTGGCTGGTGCACCGGTGGCTGTCGATGTGTCAATGGGAGTCCGACCTCCGCCGTGACAGTCCTGATTAGTGGCTGTGGACGGCTGTGTCGCATCGCCGAGCCAACTGCAACCGGAGGGCACGCTGCGTTCAATGACAACACTACTTGTCTCTCATACTTGACCTCTGTGAAGGCATGACGGGAGGGAGCAGAGAGGAGGAGGAGGAGGAGGAGGAGGAGGAGGAGGAGGAGGGAGGCACTGTAAGGGAACGCGCTTAGACAGACGGGAGAGGCAGACCGACCTTGTCATCCGACAGAGTGAGCCTGAAGACAATGGTGGGATGCACAAAAGAGTGAATAAATAAATAGAACAGTAGAAACAATAAAAGACATCTTTATACATATGTTGCTCCTGTCAAAGTATAAGAACAAATTTGTGGTTGTGTGGCTTTCGTTTGCTTAAGGCCTCCTTTCAGAGAGGTCCGTATCCTATAAATAACTCATGAATGCGGTCTTAACTTTGAGATTTGATTAATTAATCAGTGATGGCCAATCCATCTGCGTCCACTTATTGAAATCCTGATTGCTTGTTAGTTGAAATCCCTCCTCTGCGAGTGGCAATGTGACATTGTCATTTTGTCAGACCCACACACACACACCTGAGGCCAACCAGTGTCCTTCCAAAAGCTTAGACTTGCAGACAATGGCTAATGGCGAATGTTGCAATGCCTCATCCTGTTGGTATCAGGCAGAAAGCTTGTATCACCATATTTCAACTATATACTGTCACACAACACAAATGGTAAATGGTGCATTTATATAGCGCCTTTAAGGCGCTTTATATAGAATTGTGTATTACATTCACCCATTCACACACATTCATACACCGATGCCGGAGGAAACCATGCAAGGTACCAACCTGCACATCGGGAGCAATTAGGGGTTCAGTGTCTTGCTCAAGGACACTTCGACACTGACTCTGGGGGAGCCCGGGTTTGAACTGGCAACCTTGCGGTCCCCATCCAGCCACTCTACCCCTGAGCCACCGCCGCAACACAAATATCAGATCTCCAAGCTCACAACACTGTGCATCACGGCACGTTATGAGCTTGCTGATCAGCAAAATGCTGAATTAAGTACATTGGATATACCATTTGGAACACTGGTTATTTATTTTTCCATTTTCTGAAAAGTAACAGTTTTGTACGTGAAAGTTATCCACCCGATGACGATATGAAGATTGGAGTAGACCGGCCAATCCAATCTGTATATCTAACCCATTTAGGACTGTGGTCGATTTAAAAAACAAAAAGGCTGCTAAATCTTAACAGTTTTCTGAATGTTTCTATCAGTGGTTCTCAACCTTTTTCATGTCATTGACCCCCAGAATTATCCGTATTTGGCCGCAGTCCCGCATCTGAAAATTATTTATGTTTTTCCAAAATAGCAGATCCACAAGCTCGTAGCGCGGCACTCTGTTCCGTGCTATGAGCTTGTAGATCTGTGTTTTTTTTTCAATAGCTAAAGTATAACAAAAAATCTTAAAACGCCGAAAGGGGTTCCCATCCTGAGGGCTAATATAGCCTACTTTATTGTTCATGTAGACACTGCAGGAACAATAAAGCATTAAGTCGCATTACACAAACATCATTCATAATTCGTAATTCTCATTTATTTCTTATATGAGGTTCTTTTTTTGTCTTTTATCTTTCATTAGCCAGAAAGCTTTTTTTTCTTTTTCTTTTATCTCTGATGAGCCAGGAAGCTTTACACTTTTTCCGCATCACAAAATGAATGTTTTCCAAGATAGTGTTTTTTTTTTTTTTTTACCTTTTTTTTCTTCTAAATCATCTATTGCTGTGGTTTGGCTTTCCTCTGCATTAACCTACTTTTATACTTGACCTAGGACAAAGAGAAAAGTTACAAAGGCTCTGGAAGAACCTAATGTGCACGTTTTAAGAAGCTAAGCATAAGCCAAGCCAAGTCTAAATCACTTGGCAATGGTGTGTGTGTGTGTGTGTGTGTGGGGGGGGGGGGTCGTGTGAGTGTGGAGTGTGTGCGTGCGCGGTGGGTGAGTGGGGGGGTGTTTTCTACAAAGTTGGCCTATTTTGTTTATTTCAAAAGCTTCTCTCTCCCTGGCAGGGTTTTTTTTTTTTTAAACGTGATATTAATCTCTTTATTTATCTTTGAAGGCATTTCACCTAGGACCTTGTGAATAAGCCTAATCTGAGGGAAATGGCAACAATGTTGAGTTCTGGCCGTGACTGATAAAACATGCTTTTCTGTCGCTGTGTTCTTTTCTCCCGTTTGAGGACAAACAGTCGCCTTTTAACCCATTCTGGGCGGGAACCCCTTTTGGTGTTTTAAGCATTAGGTTATTCTTTAGCTATTGGAAAATAGCAGATCTACAAGCATGAACTTGTAGGTCTGCTATTTTTGAAAAATCGTGAAAATGTGCCTCAAATCTTTGAATATATATTCTTTCAGAGTTTCAGTTTTTAACTCAAATCTTTGCTTCTGGGCGGGTCCCTGGAACATATTTTCAGATGGGCGTTGGTGGCATATTACATATAATTTTTGGGGTCCTTGACATGAAATATTGAGAACCACTGATATAGAAACATGAGGTTTTTCAGAAAAAAATACATTTTTAAAATGTCGATGTCAGGGTCTAAAAGGGTTAAGCAGCTAAAGAGAGCCAACCTTTAATCATGAGGCAAGGTGACCGCACATTCTGGTTATCAGGCTCTCTCAGAAATGTGCCTGCATCCGTGCATGATACGCACGCACGCACGCACGCACGCACGCACGCACGCACGCACGCACGCACGCACGCACGCACACGTATTACTTGTAGGTGACATACACAATATTCCTTTAATAGACGTGAACACACATAAAGTGACACTAAATTGCGCTCAATGCGCTTACACGAGTACACAAAGACAAAGGCTTTGTATACTGTACACACACACACGCACACACACACACACACACACGTCCATTTTTTGCTTGTTTTTGAAGTTTTCAGCAAAATCCTTGCGTGACCATCACCGAGCCGTTGCTTCCACAGCCTTCCTTGTCCATGCATCACACTGGTATAACTTAACCCTTTCAGGCCTGACGTCGAAATTTAAAAAAAACATTTCTAAACCATGACAATTTTCTGAAAGATTTGAGGCACATTTTAACGATTTTTCAAAAATAGCAGACCTACAAGTTCATAGCGCGCCACTCGGTGGCGCGCTATGAGCTTGTAGATCTGCTATTTTTCAATAGCTAAATTATAACATAATGTTTAAAACACCAAAAGGGGTTCCCGCCAAAAATGGCTTAAATAGCGTTCACTCTCACACACATTTGAATTCCACAGATGTCGGTTCCACACATACTGTATGCCTTTGCCTCTTGTCATTCTGCAGCATTTCAAAAGATTTGTCCCCGCACTCCAGGGAAGGGAGGAAATTACTTTTAAGGGGAGGTTTGGGGCTAGAACATAAACAGAGAGATAACTTAGATTTTGTATCAGTGGGAGTCTTTCTTCACCGTCACATTGCCTATTACTCTGCCTACTCTTTCAAATTACTTTCTGGTCGTTTCCTTTCCCCTTACAAATGTGGGTACTACATTTCAACGTATATATGCTGTACTGTATCTTATCAACTGTTAAGCCATTCAACATTTAAAATAGGTTTGTGGAATTATTTGGATATTACTAGAACTTCGCCGCCCTTTGGGCTAGGCTCATCCTAGTTACGTTTTACAGCGCAATGGGAAGAAGGACATTGCGGGATTTGACAGCCTCCACTTCATGTTTCAGCTGTGTTTTTAAACCCAGTATTGTGCCCTTCACATGTAGTAACGGATGGCTACACATCGTAGACACACGCACACCCAGGGTCAATTGTATGTGTACTGTACTGAGGCTCATAGTCTCCGACTGTCCGACACAGTGGAGAGAAAAAGAAAGTGTTGGATACAGTGTTTGTTCAGTGAAGACGTGCTGGTCTTCGCCGTGTCATATAGGAAAGCACAGTAGTGTCACACTGCGTGCATTTAGCAGCACTGACTTCCTACCTGAGCCGTATAGGTGACACCAGTTGTTTGCTTGGATCGAAGTGTGCGTAGTCTGCGTTGTTGGGTCTGATTTCACTGCGCAAAGAGCGTAGGATGTAACACACCGTGAACTTCCGTAACACACACACACCAGTTCTTGGTTGTAATATACTGATAATAAACCTTTCAAAAAAATGCAGTCTTGTTGGGACAGAACAATCATAATAAGCGGTCAGTAATCTGTGAGGTCGATCGCTGCCATGTTTTTTGTCAGTAATTCTTGCCAGACTGGCAGAGTAATGCAAAAAAGTATTGTCTGTCTGTCTGTCTGTCTGTCTGTCTGTCTGTCTGTCTGTCTGTCTGTCTGTCTGTCTGTCTGCCTGCCTGCCTGTCTGTCTGTCTGTCTGTCTGTCTGTCTGTCTGTCTGTCTGTTCTCCTCTGCTAACCCTCCCTGGGGCTTTAGAAAATAGGTTAGAAAAAATGGTAACTGCCATGTACTGCCGAAAGTATTCAATATCTCTCTCACACACACGCACGTACACACGCACGCACGTACGCACGCGCGTGCGCGCGCTGACATGCTGCCTACCTCATCTGAACCATGCAGACAGGCTGGCTGTACGAAGGGAAGCGTGTGGAAATGAGTGCATGGCGCTGAACCGCAACTCCCATAATGCCCCGTCCCCTGGGAGGGTGACGCTTAATGGTGACCTCCTCCATACCTGGAGTGTTTCTGTATAGTTCTGCCACGCTCCGCCACCGGAACACCCACCTCCATACGGCACCTGGGATTGAAACGTTTCCCCCCCCGGGGGTGGGGGGGTTGGAGTTGGGGTCCCGGTCTGTGGTTTGTGAGAATTGTTGCCGGTTGAACTTGTGCCGCTGCTGCACCACAGTATGGAAGAACACCTCGATGGAGGACCAGGGGCTCATGGGCAGCACGTTGTTGCTTGCTGTCGGGGGAGGAAATGTGTATCTCCATCAGTGTTTTTTTTTTACAGTTGATTTAGTCAAAAATGATTGTGTGTGTGTGTGTGTGTGTGTGTGTGTGTGTGTGTGTGTGTGTGTGTGTGTGTGTGTGTGTGTGTGTGTGTGTGTGTGAGTGTGAGTGTGTGTGTGTGAGATACATTCATGTGCTTCCGTGCGTGTGTGTGTATTGAGCTCCAGTGTTTATGCACGCATTGGTTACTGAGAAGACAGACAGAGAGAGATTACCAAACGAATACACAACTGGGATGTTGACAGATTGGCCCGTGAAGTCTGGCTTGAGTTGCACTTGTTTCTGTCTCTCTCTCTCTCTCTCTGTCTCTCTGTCTCTCTGTCTCTCTCTCTGTCTCTCTCTCTGTCTCTCTGTGTCCTCTTTCTTTATTCGCTGGGGGTCATCAGCATAATGTTTATCATTCCTGGCAAAACGGACGCCAGATTGTGAAATTATCAATTCTAATGCTAATTCAGAGAGAGAGATAGAGAGAGAGGTTTTCAGGAGTGATGCACGCGGGGGCATCATGGCGCACACATGTCAAGCTGCACGCTATAGAGGCGGCAGAACGGATCGGAGGTCAAGAAATTAGCTTCCACTCTCTCCCCGGGAACCATATGTCAGCGAGGCGTACAGTTACGAGGGCCGCGTCCTCTAGGCTACAGTGTGTTCACATGAAACGCATGCATGCAACGGTATACAGTTTACTGTTCGCTGCAGTCACTTCCTCCATATAGGGTTTTGAATTATTACAAGGTCACGTCATTTAATTACTGTACCATGTAATCCCTGGGAGAGGGGCAACACCCGTATACAGTACATTCGCCTCGCGCTTAAACTGGCGCAACACAAAAAGAAGGGGACTCCCCCCTCGCCTGCTCATGAATGAGGCGAGCGTGGCTTAACCCATTTTGAGCGGGAACCCCTTTTGGTGTTAGCATTATGTTATGCTTTAGCTATTGAAAAATAGCAGATCTACAAGCTCATAGCACGCCACCGAGTGGCGCGCTACGAGCTTGTAGATCTGCTATTTTTGAAAAATCGTAAAAATGTGGCGCAAATCTTTGAATATATATTCTTTCAAAGTGAATGTCTTAAAACCGGGAAGCGTCTGTCAATTTTGATTTGAACCACTTTAACTCATCAATTATTACTTTGGCTATTCAAAAATAGCACATCTACAAGTTCATAGCTACAAGTTCAGAGCTTGTAGATCTGCTATTTTTTATTATTTTTTTTGACAATTTGTGCAAATCTTAGAATATATTTTTTAAAGCGAACATTTTGAACACAAATCTTTGCTTCCGGGCTTCCCTGGAACAAAGATATTTTGAGATGAGGATCGGCGGCCAAATACATACCGTATCATTTTGGGGGTGTCCTTGACATGAAAAAGGTTTGAGCACCACTGATATCGCAACGTAACTTCTTTCAGAACACCGTTTTAGACGACATTTTGTAGAACGAGGTCTCAACGGGCTAAGCCAATCAAATACGTGGGGCAGAAAATTCAATCGTGGCCCTGGCGCGCTGAACTGACCTTCACTGGGCCGTGCATCTGCAAACATGCACTGTTCATGAAAACAAAATTGGATTTATTTAATAAGGTAAAGCGCCTTGCTTGTGCTTCTCATACGCTGCCTCTCCGTATACAGTTATGGCACTCTATAAATAAATGCTCTGGGATGCCGCCGTCTGTATACGCTTTCAGGGAGATCAATTCAGAACGGTTGATCACATTATGATCCGCAGTGTAATTATAAGAGATGAGATTTCTCCTCCATTGCATGTTAATCTTCGCTTGCCTGTTTTCTCTTTTTCTTTTTTCCTCGCTCTCTCTCACTCACTCTCTCACTTTCCCTGGACTGATTCCCAGGCTTTTCAAGGAAGTGGAATTCTCACAGATGCCAACGTTCCCCTTACAGTTCAGTCTGTATGGATTGGATGTCTTCCATTGTTCTCAAGAAGCCCGAGGAGGGGGGGGGGGAGGAGAGAGAGAGAGAGAGAGAGAGAGAGAGAGAGAGAGGAGAGAGAGGAGAGAGAGAGAGAGAGAGAGAGGAGAGAGGAGAGAGGAGAGAGGGAGAGAGAGAGAGGCATGTATTGAAATGCTGTATTAATAGACATTATCCGGGCAAGGCATCTGTGTTGAGATCTTGGTGGAGTGCATCATGGGAAAAATAATGAAATACGAATATTCACGCGTACATGCATGCAATTGTGAGCGTATATGAATCATTTTAATAACATTTAGGCGATTATTTATTTCTCACTCCTCTCTTCCTATCTTTAACTCACTGTGCATGTGTGTGTGAGCACACACACACACACACACACGCACACACACATTTGCATTTGAGCTAATCCCAGTGGGGTAATCAATGCAGGAATACTTGGCCTCAGCAGGATGACGGCATGCTGCGACATGGCTAGCATAGCAATGAAGCGCAGAGCAAAACAAGTGCTAGGAATGGGAACCTTATTAAATGAAAGTGGGAAGGGTCAATAGTGGCTATTGATGATCGCGAGTCCATGAAGCCGGGCGCTTCAAAGGCTCCCCCCCCAACACCCCTTTCTTTATTTTATTATTTATTTATTTATTATGATTTCTCAGCCCAGCGGGGAGAGACCCATGTGCGGGCTTTGTCAAACTGCTATCCTTGAATTGCTAAAGCGGTGTCCTTGCCAACTCACTTTGTTCTGCCTTTTACATGGGGCTTCAAAATGTCATCACAGGCACAGCAAAGACAGCTCCCTGGGACCCAAACCCGGGGCGGTTTGGTGATAGACTCTCTCTCTCTCTCTCTCTCTCTCTCTCTCTCTCTCTCTCTCTCTCTCTCTCTCTCTCTCTCTCTCTCTCTCTCTCTCTCTCTCTCTCTCTCTCTCTCTCTCTCTCCACGCGCACAAACACAACGTCGGGCACGCAGGCGGTGTCTAGCATCTGTGATGGCCTGGGAGTCTTGTCAAGTTCAAGACTGCAAATCAATGGCTGCGACGGAGAATTCCGCTCTGCTGCCTCCAGCACAATATGAGATGTTGGGGTCGCCCGGGCGATGACGGCCTGCCGTGGCAGCAGCGCAGTGATGCAGTCCAAAGATACACGTTCCCAAGAGTCCCACCATCTGTGTGTCCCGTTCCCCGGGTCAATATGTTTTGACCCCTACCGGTGTCATCGAGCAAGCCCTTTTATTTTGCCGTGACAGCATCTCGCTGAAAGACAGCACCACAAACGATCCTTTGTGACGCTATATCCGATCCGACCAAGGTTGTAACGTCCCACTTGTCACTGATATATCCTACTTGATGAGATGGCAAAACACAGCAAATAGACAATAATTATGCGTGGGCTGAGTATCATTTATTTGGTAAAATGTAATACCGCTTCCATTTGAAGTGCTATCGAAACCAGGATATTTCATTTGAATATACCTGAGAGTCCTCGAGTACAAACAAGCCCATTATATTGACCCAAACCTACATCCTAACAGACTAACGATGTTGACATTGTGAAAATCAAGAGTTGAGATGTGAATTAATTAATCCGATATGACAACAACAAAACAGAAATTCTGTTTTTTTAGTGCTAAGTACTTTGAACTTCTCAATACGCAGCACACTGCAGCATACACTGCAATGTCATTCATTCAGTATATATGTTCCATGACTCATGGGAGTTTCGCCCAAACCTTTAGAACGTGAATGTCTTGAATGTGCATGTCTTCCCACCGAGGGATGCTCTCCACGGCACAGGGACAGTTCACAGTATGGCACTGACATTCTC
This sequence comes from Electrona antarctica, assembly GCF_951216825.1. Lineage (NCBI taxonomy): Eukaryota > Metazoa > Chordata > Actinopteri > Myctophiformes > Myctophidae > Electrona > Electrona antarctica. Next base: position 32,776,240 of record NC_136802.1, on the reverse strand, counting down.
ACTATGTCTAATCATACAGTACTGGATTGGCACCGGCCTCCTCTGGAACGATGCAAGTTTCCGTGTTGTACTGTCTGTCTGTCTGTCTGTCTGTCTGTCTGTCTGTCTGTCTGTCTGTCTGTCTGTCTGTCTGTCTGTCTGTGTCCCTTTCTCAAAGTGGGTGCCGTGGCACTGTAGTTTAGGGCGAAATATCTACATATTTACGTAACGTTTGACATGAATGTAAGGTGCTGTAAAGTAACAATATATAATTAAGGGTGCCTGTGTGAATGAAATCATTATTTGCAGGGGTGCCCTGAACCAAAAAATGTTTGAGAACCTCTGCTATAGGGATTTCCCTGCCCATTAGGCATGTAACGATATATTGCATATAGATATAAACTGGTGGCAATTTAAATCTATTTAATATGTATGTATCGCGATACATATGTTAAAAAATACATTGTTGAAAAACTGGATTTGAGATTTGTGGAAGACTACTGTATAACAGTATTGTAAAAGAAAAAAAAAGACAATACTGGATTTGTGTAAAATAAATTATACCGTATAACAAAAGATTTTCCGGTCATTTGTCTGGAAAATGAACTATGTGACAGTTCCTGACCGAGGCTAAGTCATTGAACTTCAAATTGACATATTGGTTGTTCAGTTTGACCCACCAGTTTTGGAGATGTGACTTATAGAGTAATGTCTTGCAGAAAACAGCGAGTTGAGAAAACAGGCTTGAAAGGTTCACTTCTGTGGACTCTAACATTACACCTAGCTACATGTTTAAGCATTTATTTCATATTTATGTTGATTTCAGCTATGACATTTATTTCAGACATGCTCTAGTATGTGAAGAGTCTGCCTGTGCTATAAACTCATTTAGGATAAATAAAGAAATCAGTTTTCTCCTGAACAGATAGTCTTGCCGCCATGACTGTCTCTGTATCAAAAAGACTCACATACTGTATGTTGTGCATTTATAATAGGTTGTTTCTTGCTGCTAGCTAATGCATTGTAGGCAGGAAAGTGGAGTACATACTTTTGACTGCTTTGGAGGCACCGCATAGAACAAATTAAATAAAATAAGGCACACATCAAGAACAGGAGCTGCAGTTGTACCAGGCCAATCTTACGTCACCGAGACCTTCATGTTTGGCACATTGCTATTTAAAAACTACACCTTACATATGCTTAGAATTGTTTGACTGGCACTGAACCTGTATAGCCAACCCTGGCGTGCGTGCGTGCGTGCGTGCGTGCGTGCGTGCGTGCGTGCGTACTCCTACTTCTGTGGTTGAACCCAATGAACGTGACAGTACTTTATTTCTCATGACATATAGTGTACTATAGGCGCACGCCTGTCTGTCGTGTGCGGGAAATCACATGCATTTTGATATTTGAAACGAAGGTAATTCTCTTTCAAATTGATTTAGAACTTGCCTTGAGGGGGAGAGAACATTAATAATGTGCATATAACAACAGATTAAGCATTTGGCGTGTACGTCTGATCTGTATGTTACACAGAACATTCAAAAGACTCGCAAGGTGATTCATGTCGTGCTCATGCATGGGCCATTACTTATGCATGTACAATAGGAGGCCACTATAGGAGGCTTCAGAATAAAAGTCATCATTACAATAACAATCTGCCCTTTACTGTTCACCAACAGCGATTTTGAATAATCCAACAAAAGCAAGACACAATGTTGAAGGGCAATCTATACTGTATGTACTATGAGGTGCATAACTGTGTCAACGCGTATGACACGAATCATAATCCTTGCAATATCCATATATTATGTAAGTTAATGGGGAAACTGGAAAGGAAAGGGGGTATTTGCTGGTACGAGGGGGATCGGGGAATACTTTTACTGCTTGACTCTGCAGATGGTTGCTCAGGTAGCTACGACGAGGGGCAACTGTTAGGAGTTAAGTGTCTCAGGTACACGTATATAACCTGACTCCGCCAGATGGGGCAGCAGAGATTACACTGGGTTCCCCCCCTCCTGCTCCCATCTGGGAACTCTCAGGCAGACTTGATGCTCCGGCCACAACAGCCTGGCCAATCAGCGGCAGCTAGAGGCGGTATCAAGGCAGCACTGTGTATGCCTTGATCCCGCCTCTAGCTGCCGCTGATTGGCCAGGCCGTTTGGTGGCCTGGAGTCAGGTTAACACGTATAAGCTGGGTAAGACAAAAGTCGAATCAACGACCTTCCGACTCCCAGGCGGCATGTCTACCCACCCAGCTATACGGCCGCCCCGTATAAAGCTACAATCCGGGACTTGTTTTAATGAATACACCATTATTTTAAATATCTGTATTACTGTAAGCTAACCCATTAAAACCATGTAAGCATCTCTCATTTATTTTAGATTTTATATACATAATACCAAAGATACCAACAGACGTTTTTCAGAAATCTCTTAGGATTTAGAACAGTGGTTCTCATGAATAACAGATGTACAAGCTCACACCACGTCACTTTGTGCCGTGCTGCAAGCTTGTACATCTGTTATTTACTAGGATCTGCCTTAGGTCTTATGCGGGTATGCGTGTGACATCATCATACCCGGATGTTATGCGGTACTGAGTGGCAAAAAAATCTACTTTCTGGCATTAAGCGATTTTAAACAACGTTAAACTCACTTTGCCACAGGGGTTCTCAACCCGTGGGTCGCGACCCCTCGGGGGGTCGCCAAATTATTTTGGGGTTTTCTTTTTTTTTTAACTGAATGGCTGGAAAATGGAAATGAATAGTTTACATAGTACGTGGTGCATGCATACACTTTCCTTAATGATTATATCTGGTTTCAGTATTCATTTATGATGTATTTTCTCTATTATTAAGGTTATTTTAGCAGTCAGTTTGTATTGGTGGTGGGGAGGTAACTTCAATGTCCATGTCTTGCTCTCACTAATGTATGCATAGAAGCTGGTTATCTTAGCAGAGGGGAACATTTGAGGAATTATGTGTAATAAATATTTCCCATTCTCATGGGACCCATTACTTGTAGGGGGAGAGAGTATATTGAGAATATTTTCATCACTCAAAGTGAACAGTACAGAAGACTAAGATCCTTTTTGGCATACTATTGGTATAAGTTTGCAGGCACAATAAAATTATATTTCCTCATTGGCGTAGGACCATACAAAATATAATCATGGCCAAATTATCCTTCTAAATGTTGATACTTTATAATATGAATGTCTAATGAAAAGTGTGCTGGTCTTGAAATGAGTTGGCTGAAAATGTGAGGGCTGTGGTGACATTATTATGATAGAGGCAGAGCAAGTCCAGAATAACCCGTACAAACCGGGAAATAGTATCCGTGTCATTTTAGATGTTGGCTATTCTAAAATAGCAGATCTATAAGCTCACAGCACGTCACTTCGTGCCACGCTGCAAGCTTGTACATCTGATTTTTTTTTTTTTTTTGAGAAATCTTGAAAGTGTGAGAACTAGTGATTTAGAAGGCAGTTTGTAGAATCGGCATGCAGGTCTTGGTGGGATAAAAGGCAGGAAATTCCAATCATACCCCAGACACTGACCAGTGATTGATTTTGCTGCACTGCAGTTGCATTTGATGTTCATTCTTATCTTTACTTACGTGCCCGAGGAAACAATACGTGACTTATATTCCACACAGTCTCTGACGACCGGCTATCTTTCATGGGGAAATGGCTACCTTTGACTCATTTCGTTTAGCTGTTTAGTTGCTTTGCCCTCAAAGGAAATTATCCCACACACTTCCCCGCATGCTGCCGCATGCCGGTGGTAAACAGGAGAGGCGGGCCCCTATAATGCAGTCTCAGTGGAGAATGTGACCCCTGTCGCTATCCTCAAACTTTTCACATTACCGCTATTGACCCAAATCTTTGTTGGCGGTATACAGTACGCCTCTAAATCCACTGGCACTTCAATCTCAGAAGATTGACGTGGCTCTGGAGTGAGTAACTCCATTGATTTCATTTCACGGGGCATTCGATAACCTAGATCATAACACGCACAACAAGATTGGGTTGGCATGGATTTTTTCTCCATCAGGTCAAAGAGGCCCAGACCATAATAGTATTTTTATTACTTTTCGGCTCCCAAAACATATCCATACCTGGCTGGTCAATATCACAACACATCGTCCCACGTGGTTCTACTTTCTTTATCCCTTACTCGTTTTCTTTACTGCCATCGGGATTTGATTTTTGAACAATATTGCGGTATCAACGTAGTGATATTGAGAAGCTGCCCTTTATTTCATTAGCCGTTAACCTCCAGTGTATGAGGTGCACTAAGTGACTGCAGTCTGACCACTTCAAGGTCAGTTTTTTTCTGTGTGCTTGACTGAGGCTGATAGTGTACTGCAGTGATCTCCAGCCTGTGGTCCATGCCGATATTGCAAGTGGTCACTAAATAATTGGCTAAACACTAAGATTTGCTGGCATTAATGTAATGTAATGAACGATAGTTCCATCCATCCATGAACGATAGTTCCATTGATCCAAACCGGAACACGATTGATTGATTGATTTATTGATCATTAAAATAAACGTGCTCTGAAAATGCATGAGGTCCATCTGGCCACTTAACATGGCGGCCATGCGGCTGTCATGTAAAGTGGTCACCGTGAACACCTTAAAGATTATTAAGTGGTCCCTTAAAAGTTTAGGAACCGCTGGTGTACAACAGGGGTTCTCAACGTTTTTGGCTGCGGACCCCCCAAAATGTTTTGGACATTTTTTTTTAATAATTTGGGGACCCCGCCAAAATAAGTTCGGGACCCCCCGAGGGGTTACGACCCCCAGGTTGAGAACCCCTGGTGTACAGTACTGTACTGTAAGGTGAAGGAAGACCTTGTAGAGTAAGTGAACTTCACGCCGTCAAGACACCCCAACGGCTCTCACCTGTGTTGAAATGTTCTTGCGCTCTCTCTCAGGTCATATACGTCTCAGGCAGAACACACCACAGTGCTGAGAAGTTATACACAACACTGCTCATAAATGCATTGGATTACATTATTCAGGGTATCCAACTCAAAAGTGAGACTCCTGCAAAGAAAAAGAAATGCCATCTCATTTCACACTGAATCTTTTCCCCAACACCTTGGAAATGGCTTCCCAGAATGTATTCACTTCAGTGTTAGTCATAGTCTCTTGAATAGTTTTCATTTAGTTTTAGTCACATTTTAATCACCTGGAATGTTTTAGTGTTAGTCTAGTTTTAGTCGACTAAATATCATAAGACTTTAGTCGACTAAATCTGCAGTTGATTCAGTCGACTAAAATGTATTTTGGGGGGCCTTGATGCCGTCGTAATGGCTGATTTTACACTTACGCTGGAAATAGCCGATCTACAAGCTCTGCTATTTTCAGCATGCAACCAAGTGTAAAATGACTTATACTGCATCTCTTGTCCACTATAGTCCCTTCCTAACATTTTAGTCTAGTTTTTATTTGTTGACGAAATTGTCAGTGTATTTTGTCTTAGTTTTAGTCATCGTAGCTTAGTTTTCATTTAGTTTCCATTTAGTTTTCGTCAGTGAAAAAAGGTAGTCGACGAACATTTTTCGTCATACTTTTAGTCGACAAAATCAACACTGATTCACTTAACAAACAGATTCAGCTGTTGGCTCAATCAAAGTTTCTAGAATCACCCTACCTTGCTGTCATCTTGCTAGAAAGGTAATTTGTAGAAGATTTCAGTTCTGACTTGAATGTTGTCAGCACTCTTGTTGGCCAAGTTACACCATTACTCTCCACAGCATGATATTTAATTGACGATACTGCTGCTCTGCTTCAGAGGTGTCATTTCAGAAGAATAAATAAGTAACAACCAAAGAGTAGCAAACGAAAGTTAGACAAATTAATGTATGGTTGGAGACAAGACAACTGTCTATATAAAACTAAACCAAAAAATCAACTCATTCTGTATTCCCGTACTGTATGAACCTGTAAAACTGTAGACCAGTTACAAGGCCAAGATATCCTGAGGCCCTAGATGCAGAACATTCCATGTGGAACGCGCATATTCTACAGTAGGTTACTGTATAATATACTGACATTCACATACTGTACGTACAGTAGTACACCACACACTGTGAAAGATCATCAGCTTACCCAATATGAAATACACCAGAGAAAATCATAAAAACACAACCTCCGTGCGAACTGTGTTCTGCCAAGTTGCTAACTGCAATGAAGTTGTACAACTGTTTCACAACTTTAAAAGTCAGACACCTCTGGAATATGTCCCAGTTCGTATTATCGAATGGGATGGATGGATGGATGGATGGATGGATGGTAGGATGGATGGATGGATGGATGGTTGGTAGGATGGATGGATGGATGGATGGATGGATGGTTGGTAGGATGGATGGATGGATGGTAGGATGGATGGATGGATGGATGGATGGACGGATGGATGGATGGTAGGATGGATGGATGGATGGTAGGATGGATGGATTATTGTGATGTAGGTGCACCCCTAAATAAGGCCACTGTAGTGCTGGTCTAAAATCTGATTTATCTGCAAAACAGTAAGTGAGCATTCAGTGATTTGGGTGATTTGGAAAAAACCCTGGTCCACCCCGGTAACAAGATGTGCACATGCACACGCTCTACAGTGGGGAAGTACAACAGACCAACAGCACGTGCACCAAGGCCCGCCCCACTCGATCATGATTGGAGGAAAGCCCCTCTCATCCTGATTGGATGAAGGCTTTGCTACCCAAAGCCCAAACCGAAACTAGGGTTTTTTGACCCCAGGGGCTCACTGGGGACAGGGAGGAACTCCTTATATGGTCAGCACACTTTATAGTAGGCAGGATTATCCAAAAAATCACACCCGTGTGAACTGAGTGGTGTAAGGTTTTATATAGCATGATCAGCTGTGGTCTGACGTAATGTCTGACGTAATGAAATCACACCCGGATGTGATTTCACAACTGGCTTTTTTTGTGCAGAAAAAATGACCATGGTTGCTACGGTCATCCAGTTCACCCGGGTATGATTTCGTTACGTCAGAAATTATTTTGAACATAGCAACCATGCTCATTTTTTTCTGCACACAAAAGCCAGTTGTAGGAGTGGTTTACACCACTCAAAAAAATATGGATAAGTGATATTTGAATTAAGTGAAATCACTGAATATACCTTTAAGGAAAGTTATAGCGAAATGTGTGGCAAATAAAAACAAAACAAAACAAAACAAAAATGCGTACCACTAGCTTTCTTCACAAAGATGAAGATGAAGATCACCTATCAATTTGTCCCAAGCCAAGCATTAGTTTTGCACGGAAAACACTAAATTCCGCCATAGCCAGTATACCACTTGCCCAAAATGTTCCCAAATGTGCTGAGAATGAGAACAATGTAATATAATACTTCATTTGTGTGCTGCTGTGTACCTAATGAACCTCAATGGAATCAACAGATACTGTGAGGCCAGGCCCTTTGTGAGTTCCTACTCCCAGTAGAGTTGTGTAGTTCTCTCTAATGACCTAGATTTCCCATTCATTGCAGCATGATGTGAGCTAAACTATGCACTGACAAATACTATACTTGGCCACTAACTCTGGGGACTCTCTGTTAGATATGTCATCTGTAAAAATTGTGATGTAAACATTTGTATATAGCACATTTCATGCACAATGGCAATTCAAAGTGCTTTACATATTTATACATACTAGTCCTTACCCGTTCTGAATATGAACAGCAAATGATGTTCAGTGTGGGTAATGTGATGTAATAGATGACATGTCTGATAGGGGGGGGAATTGTTTACAGATGGTCTTGGGAAGTTGGGTTGGGCACAAAAAGTAGGCTGTAGGCTAGTACAGTTGGACGTGAACATGCCCCGTCCAACTGTCAGAGCTGAAAATGCATTTCACTGGTGACACGTGATTTCCGGGGAGATGAGTTGTGTTTTAAACATTATGTTATAATTTAGCTATTGAAAAATAGCAGATCTACAAGCTCATAGCGCGCCACCGAGTGGCGCGCTATGAACTTGTAGGTCTGCTATTTTTGAAAAATCGTTAAAATATGCCTCAAATCTTTCAGAAAATTGTCATGATTTAGAAAACTTTTTTTATTTTATTTCGACGTCAGGCCTGAATGGGTTAAGATGATTGTTAGAATGTTTGGCGTGTGTAATGCAGGGCAGATTGAGGTTGGAGGACAGGGCTGTGCGGCGCTAGGTTCCGTGAGGCTGACCGTGCGTTGTGGCGTTGTGAGGAGGCGCTTTGCTCTATGCGGAAGTGGTCCAGTGGACAGACAGAAATACACACACACACAGCGGTCCTTGAGTTTAATAATGATAAGGCAGTGGCTCAGGAGGTTCCTGGTTTGATCTCCAGCTCCCTCTGGATTAGTGTCGAAGTGTCCTTGAGCAAGAAACTGAACCCCTACCCCTAGAGGCTCATTCATAGTCTGGATTTTCGGTGGTGAGGTGACCACCGCTCCCGGTGGTGAGGTAACCACCGGAGCTGAAATAACGTTGAGCGGTGGTGAGTAAAAACAGAGAGAAGGGCTGGGGCGGTGGCTGTGGTTTGCTCTTCGTCGCGGCTCGTAACGTCATGTTGTAGTTCGGTGGTCACCTCACCACCGAAAATCCAGACTATTATGAGCCTTGACTGCTCTTGATGACGTGGTGTCTTGCATAGGTTTTCTCTGCCAAATCGACATGTGTATAATGTGCCTGAATGAATGTAATGCACATCACTTTGGATAAAGGCACTACATTTACCATTTTATTTACCATTTACCATTAAATTTAACCAAAAATCAAATCAACTGTACTCTGATACCATCCGTATGCTGCGTGCGCGCGCCGTATGAATTCCGAAGCTCTTTCACGGCCGCTGACTTTGTGGAAACGCATATCATTACAGCGGTGTCCTTTCGCTGGATGGATAACACGTGTTGGCATGAGGCAGCGGTATTTCTGGAAGAGTGACCCTTAACCCATTCTGGGCGGGGAACCCCTTTAGGTGTTGCAAGCATTGTGTTATGCTTTAGCTATTGAAAAATAGCAGATCTACAAGCTCATAGCGCGGCACCGAGTGCCGCGCTACGAGCTTGTAGGTCTGCTATTTTTGAAAAATCTTGAAAATGTGGCTCAAATCTTTGAATATACATTATTTTGCTTTTAACTCAAATCTTTGCTTCTGAGAGGTTGGAACAACACATTTTCAGATGGGGGGTCGGTGGCCAATATACATATATTTGTGGGGGTCTTTGACATGAAAATGTTTGAGGACCACTGACATAGAAACATGAGGTTCTTCAGGAAACTGTCATGATTTAGAAGACATTTTGTAGAATCGTTCCCAGGTCTAAATGGGTTAACATACGGCATTCAAGACAAATACCACACTGCTCCTGTTGGCATGTTCAGCAGAGCACCTGGCTACTGACTGCAGCACAGCCCCATCCACCTATACTGTATAGAGCCTCTGTGCTGCCAGTCCCAGGAAGAGAGAGAGAGGGAGAGAGGGGGGGAGGGGGGGGGGGGGGGGGGGGGGTGAAAGTTGGCTGAAGGTTGAACACTGAGTTGGACACTGGAGGTTGGGAAGAAGTCAAACTTTCCTTCAGGGGGCCTTTGCAGAAGCTGAAATTCATGCGCTTATTAATTGTGCATTGGATTTGTGTCGGAGTGAGCGTGTTTCTGGTGCGTGCGTGCGTGCGTGCGTGCGCGTGCGTGCGTGCGCGTGCGTGCGTGTGTGCGCACACTCATACTCATACTTCTGTGGTTTAACCCACGCAATATGTGTGACAGTACTTTATTTCTCATGAGTCATGACATGGTGTACTAGGCGCAAGCCCCCACACACACACACACACACACACACACACACACACACACACACACACACACACACACACACACACACACACACACACACACACGGGGTGTCACACGCACATGCACACACACTCGGGGGGCCTTATCAGGTCGCTCAGTAGATTACGTCCATGCCTCCACATCGCTACCTCCCATGATGAGCTGTGGATCTGTCCAGAATGCACGCCTTGCAGGAGCTGAGGTTCTGGCCCTGCCTCCACTGCCAATTACCACCCAAAGCAGAGGCCTAATTAAAGTTTGATTAAGTTCAGAGTATTCTGGAGGATATGCAGAGAGGGAAGGTTGGGACGAGGTTGAGAAGTGTGTGTGTGTGTGTGTGTGGGGGGGGGGAGTCCCACCCGAGATCACACAGTGTCTGTCAGAGGCAGGTGCTGTGAAATTGGATTGTTGGCCGCCATCAACCTCTGACCTCCATGGCGCCGAGCCACTCGGCATCCCTCGGCTGGGGAGAGAGAGAGAGAGAGAGAGGGAACAAAAAAATCACCGCTGGGATTTCAGGAGGAGAGACGAAAAAAACGGCGCGTCTGGATGTTCCCGCCGTTACCAGGAAAACGAGATATGCGCTGTCACAGACCCGCCATGTTCCCTAATGAGGTCTTGGAGGGATTAGATGTATGGAGAGGGAGATGGCATTCACATTCAGCGACATCGCCAGGGAGATCGGAGGGGCGGGGGTGGAAAAAATGTACGCCGGCGCCGTGTATGGTCCGTTGCGACAGCAAGAGCTCGTGGAAAAGTTCCCAGGTCTATTTGTGAGTTCTCCGCGGCGGCGGCGGCTCCTCTTCTGTCGGGGAGGATTGTGCTGTGTTGGAAACCGTGCGCTCCGTTGGGAGCTGAGTTGCAGGTATAGAACGCAATGGCCCCTTAAGGGGAGCAACCGCCTGCTTTGCCCCGACGCCTGGGCAGGAGATGACGCGTCACATGCCACCATGCAAAAGGTCCTCTTCTCGGTTCGCTGCCATCGCGGTGAACCCCCGACACACGCCGTAGCCTACTTGCAAAGTGAGGGGTGTGCTTGTGCGTGCGTGCGTGCGCGCGGTGCGTGGGAGTATAGCATTACTAATACATGACACGCACTTGCATATTAATGGCACACCTTTTGGTGGCAAGCTAACATATGCACGAGGCGACCCCTGGGTCGCGTGTTAAAAGAAAGGGAAAAAAGAACAACGGGAAGGTGAGAGCAGTCGGGTGGAAAAAGCGGGAAAGGACGACTGATGGCGGCGGGGCAGGGGAAAAAAAAGATCCTGACTGGCTGGCGGAGAGAGCGAGCTCCGGGGGACCTCGGGAGCCGCGACTTCCACAGACTTCACTTAGCGGCGGCAGCTTCCGCGAGCAAGCGGAGGTAATTATGATAATGGACATTAATGGCTTTATAACTAAGCACTAATGGCCATGGAGACTGAGTGTGTACACAGTACAGCACCTGACCTTCATATTCAGCTGTGAGTTCAATCTAACTGCTGCAGGAGGAGCGTCCTATGCAGGTTTCTGGCGCCTTCAGCTGGAAACCTCTCCCCGAGCGCTTTGCTTTCATTGCGTTTCCGAGGAAGAGCATTTGGTTCAAGTTTTTACATTTCCACGCGCTCTAATCTGGCTGGCTCACGCCTTTGCCTGTTTTACCCGATTAGTGCTGGAGCCTGCTTGCTTTTCCCCACCACGACAACCCTCCTCTCCCTCTCCTCCGCCCCCCCCCCCTCCCTCCATGCTATTTTTGCCTTTCAAAAGAAAGGGGAAAAATAAATAAATAAGAAAAGAAAAAAATCCAGCTTCAGCACTTCTTCTCCAGCAGGTACCCCTCCCTCTCTCTCCTCCTTTCTCTTCTCATCTGGCTCCACTGCGCTTGGCTGGTGGTCGACTGGATGAGGAACTGTCCGGCCGGGGGTCTTCACATCAACCCCCCAGCCTATCCTCGTCTTATTTCATCACTGTCTTGAATCATTGATTTTTTTACACTTCATTCTCTGGTGAAATTTGGTCTCTCTCCCCAACTTCTTCCCTTATTAGCTGTAGAAGTTCCAGTCCCCCCCACCCTGCCGCCCTGACTCTCTCCTTCCCTCTGGCTATGCCTCCGCTTGTGTCCTTGCGTCTCCGCATGTCCGTCGGAAGCTGTATTGGACCGTACATTTATCAATGTCAATCAGGGGCTTGAAAACGGAACAGCGAGGCCTCCATTGATTCTTTCAGGAAAAAACTGGCATAAAGGATCATGCAAATTTCAGATCAAGGTCGATAATGGCATAATAAGTGGAAACCAAGACCCCTTAATCCATTGAGACCTGGAACGCATCCATGTCACGTTAGCGTTTAACCACATTAACCATTAACCCATTTTGGTGTTTTAAACATTGTTATAATTTAGCTATTGAAAAATAGCAGATCTACAAGCTCATAGCGCGCCACCGAGTGGCGCGCTATGAACTTGTAGATCTGCTATTTTTGAAAAATCGTTAAAATGTGCCTTTTTCTTTCCGAAAATTGTCATGATTTAGAAAACTTTTTTTTAAAAATTTCGACGTCAGGCCTGAATGGGTTAATGAATGTGTTAACATTAACCTTGGCACCGCGAGTCATGCTCGTATTGAGGATACATCGCGGGTGATCAAAGACGCATCCATTTTGTTCAATGTTTAGAATGAGGGGTTAGTGAAGGACTTTAAAAGGCTCACTTGGGCTAAAAGGAAAACACACTGTGTAGCTACAAGTACATGTATTCAATTCATCAGCAGAGCATAGAATATTAACACAATAAAGGGACATTTCACCGCTGGGAGAAACTGCAGTCACTCAATGTTAAAGGGGAATTTCTCCCTAAACTTTTTTTTACAAAAGTAAGTTGATAATTATGTATCTTGACAAAAAAATAAAATAAATTAAGATATAGGGGAGCTGAAGCAGCAGAAGGAGCTGGAGCTGCTGCTGGAGGGGTCTAACGCTAGAACTCCTATTCATTCGCGCAATTGTTTTTAGTTTTTTGTTTACATCTGTTCTAGATGATGTGACAGCAACACTCCATGCATTGTTGACACTGCACTCTTCCTGGTCTACGTGAGCTGACGTTCATAAAACCAGCTGATAGCCAGTGTTGTTCAAGTTACTTTTAAAAAGTAAAGAGTTATAGTTATAGTTACTTATCTAAAAAAGTAACTATAGTTACTTTACTAGTTATTAAATTATGAAAGTAACTACTTTCAAGTTACTTTACTTTAAAAAATAATAATATAAAAAAAGAAGGTTTTTTGTTCTGTCGCACGCACACTCGCACAGTAAGAGAAAAGACAACTCCCTCCTAACATTATGAAATGTAGTGGAACAATAAAACATGTTCAGAAATTTTGACATGCATCTTTATTGTAGCCTCAACTTGCCTTCAAAACAAATGGTGCTGTGCAAATTTGCAATATGAAAAAAAATAATAATAATCAAATAAAAAATGAGTCCATATATCTGCAGTGGTAGAGTGATATTCTAATTCATCAAATGTATTTTTGAGCTCATCTTCCATTTTAGAATATTCACTGTTATATTCACTGGTATTTGGAAAAGCATTTCTGCACATTGGCCCTGCTTTCACTGGTATTTTGCTGACCAGTGCTCTGAAAGGAACAGACTCCACCGTTGAGAGGGGAAGCATTTCCTCAACAACATACCTGGCAATCATTTTGTCAAGGTGACTCTTGGTGACATGCCTCTGTGGCGATTTAAAATCGATCTTTGTCTGTTTTGGTGGTGTTGGTCCATGTGAGGCAGCCTAGCTCATGGACTGATTTAAGATGCTTTCTTAGATTTTTCATTGCTCTTCTTGGCTGTGGACAATGCTTTCTGTCCGCCACATAATTAGCATTTTCACCTCAATGTTTTTGTCGTCCTTTACCCGCAAGTACTCACAAATAATGCTTGTATTTCCAACCCACAAAGCATCCGATCTCGCTGTCATCCGCATTTGCCATTGTAGTGTGTGTGGTAATAATGTTCGTTCAACCGGCGTTTTCTGTGTATGCGTTACAAGGGTTTGTGTGTCTGTGTTTACCACAGCCATACGAGTAAGACCCGCCCTACTCTGTCAGACTGTCTCTGATTTGGCTCAGAGGCTAGTATGAGAGCACAAACTGTCAACAGAGTACAACACAGAGAGCGCTCTCTCAGCAGTCAGCACAGAGACGCCTGTAAGACTCATGGTGCTGCATGGGGAGACTTTTCACGTGGATCATAAGTTGACATAATAACGCCATAACGCGGGTAACGCACGCACACTAACTATAAGGCCGTTATTGAATGGGGAAATGTAAAGTGTTAGGTTACAAGTTACTGCAAAAAGTAGTTTCGTTAGGTAATGTAACGTAATGTTAATTACAACACTGCTGATAGCTCTTAAAGGGAAAGGCTCTTCTGAATGGTGGTCTATGAGCGGAAGGCTGCGGCTTTTTGTGACAGTATATGTTGGCGCGGAGGGCGTTTGGATCAAACTAGAAGTGCCCCTCGAGGCACAGGTCTCCATCATGCAGGATAATAGCGTTTGTGATGTTTGGACAAAATGTGTAGGTGTAATATAAACATTTCTTTGTTTGTTTTTGTGCAATAATCTGTCGTCTGGTGGTTGTATACCAGGGCAAATAAAATACACAACAGTAACAGTACACATAACAGTGTATTCATAATTTGTAGTAGTTTTACACAGATCGGTGCAGTTATAGGTGTAAACATTGAAGTTGCATTTCGTCCTCTGCCTGGTGGGAATGTGTGTGCATAATTTCACGGAAATCACATGCTGTGTTAATGATTTGAGGGATTCTGTTAAAAATGGACCAATCCTGCAACGTTTGGAAGGCAATCTTATAGCCAACCGGGATGGAATATAGGGAAGCGGAGAGGTCTGTATTGCTCACATGACTGTAGAGATAGTTTATAGCGATTTGCGTGACTTATGGATACAATGTGTACGAGTAATATAAAGAAATGTTTTGCAAACATCGGCCTCATGGTGGCACTATAACAGGCCATTGTGGTAAAATCGGGGCAGAGGTTCGTCGTTGGCATCCAGGGAGTGTGTGTGCGCAGTTTGGCATCGCCGGAGATTAGCTGTACAGTGTACACAGACGGAAGGACACACACACACACACACACACACGGGCACACACGGCCACACACACGGACGGAGCGCAAAACATACTCTCCCCATGCCTTGGGTCTGGTGGAGACAATAAGATGTGGTTGCAAAAGGGGTGAAGTGGGCCTTTTCTACATTTCATCAACACGTCGCCACCATCACTCTTTTCATGTTCCCTTCTGGAACATGAAAAGAGTGATGGTGGCGACGTCGTCTCCAGTCTGCCGCGCCAATGGGCAAACTATCTCCTCGCTACATGGCATATCAGAGCAGCTATCGGCTCACGAGGCACGTTTGATTTCATGGAAGGCAGGGTAGAAGAGGAGCGCTCGTTTCGGTTCACTCAACATCCTGTTTTGGTTACACTTGGCACAGATGCTCGCAGATATGTTTTGAGATAGCATGCATGGTTGTAAGTTTCGAGAGCATAAATATGTGCACCATTTCGAGCCCTATAGCTGCTTTAAATCATATAATTCACATGAGGCGTTCATTCCCCACACCCTCCCACTTCTCGTCTTCCTAACATTATTGAGGAAATAATGAAAGAGAAATCATTTCTGACAGTTGGTGACAGAACATAATTTAGTTGATTACCACGCTTTACCTCTCAGAAGCTAATATGGCAGGGATGATGTCATGCAGGAATTAGTGTCTACAGTATGCCTACTGTATGTAATTATACACTCACCACCAGCACACTGTACACACAGCACTTCCCCACCCACAGAAGCATGCTTGAGTTTCACAATTATTATTCTGGCATTGTCATGTTCAGTCTTTCCGTTCCATCCTGTGATATGATAAATTACATTGCTATTTTGACTATGTTGCATAGTTACGGTGGTTTTGGCTTATAGTACCATGCATCTCAAAATCTGAGACCATACATGGTTCTGAAACCAATGGATTGTGCACTCGAGACTTTGTCCCAGGTGAAGGAGTTTAACCCATTTTGGGTGGGAACCCCTTTTGGTGTTAGCATTATGTTTTGCTTTAGCTATTGAAAAATAGCAGATCTACAAGCTCATAGCGCGCCACCGAGTGGCGCGCTACGAACTTGTAGGTCTGCTATTTTTGAAAAATCGAAGAACGACTGACATAGAAACATAGCTTTTTCAGAAAACTGAGGATGTAGAAGACATTTTTAGAGAGCCGAGCCAGAAGGTAACAGTCTCGATATAGAGAGCAATCTTCGTCCCTACTCTCACCTATGGCCATGAAGTGTGGGTCGTGACTGAAAATGTGTTTTCTCTCATATGGGTGGCTGATGATAGGGTGATAAGTCATGCGTGAGAGACTCGGGAGTAGAACTACTGCTCCTTGACTTGGAGACAAGCGTATAGTGTCTCCCTAGGGAGGTCGTCGCTGCACGTCCCACTGGGAGTAGACCCCCCTGGTAGACCAAGGACTAGACGGGGCGATTGTATCTCCACACTGGCCTGGGAAAGCCTCGATTCGGGAAGTGACTGATGTTGCTGTTGGAACTGCCACCTCCGCGACCCGATACCGGATACGCGGTTGAATGGATGGATGGTAGATTTTCGCTTGCCAGTAATATGACATATCTATAACCTATAGTTACCTATATGACTTCAAATCTAGGTGGGGTTTTAGCGCAATCACAGACCCACCGACTTCCTTTATACGTATTTAAAACGATTTACAATGTGAAAAGAGACTTCGGTGGCCTACTGGCAGAGTGCATACATATTTTGACACTAAACAGTCCAATGGCTTGTGAGATTAGCTTTGGAAACTGACGCGCACGCGCGCACACACACACACACACACACACACACACACACACACACACACACACACACACACACACACACACACACACACACACACACACACACACACACACACACACACTTGGAGAGGCACGCTATAAAAATCAGGGGACCAACGCACGTATCTAGACTCCATGGGGACTCCAATCAACAAAGTATATACTGTATGGTTCAAGTTGATCAACTTTCAAAATAATAGTTATGCCACAGATGGTGGATAACTCTCTAATCCCCACCCAAGAGTTCAAAACTTTGAAGCCTTATCAGAGTGGATCAGATTGGGATAAAAAAAACCTGGGACCAACTTTATCTCAGCAAGCATGTCAATACGAAATCAAAGTTTGATTAATCAAATAACATCATCTGATCCTCTCAGATAGGGATTATGTTAAGTTTTCAACCCTCATTACAGGGAGACTTGATAGCAGACATGATGTAATAAAACATGGGCAGGCCATGCTGAGGGGGGTGTTTGATGAACAAACGCAGAGGTGTTGCCGCGGCTGCTTTTGAGTGCCCATTATCGGTGAACAGGGCCGGCCACGTACTGT
This sequence comes from Electrona antarctica, assembly GCF_951216825.1. Lineage (NCBI taxonomy): Eukaryota > Metazoa > Chordata > Actinopteri > Myctophiformes > Myctophidae > Electrona > Electrona antarctica. The sequence continues at coordinate 32,758,938 of NC_136802.1, read as the reverse complement.
ACGACTGTCTGTCATCCATTAGGACTGCAGGTATACGGTGGTCACTGTGTGTATGGCCGTGCACGCTGTAGATTCAGTCATGGAAAGTAACCGAGTACATTTTCTTAAGTACAATTTTGAGGTCTTTGTACTTTACTTGAATATTTCCACTTTTCAATACTTTTACTTCTACTCCACTACATTTATTTGACAACTTTAGTTACTAGTTGCGTGCGCGTGTGCGTGCGTGCGTGCGTGCGTGCGTGTACAGCTAATCTCCGGCACCGTTGGCCCAGTCGATGCCAAACATCACACACTCCTGGATGCCAACGACGAACCTCTGCCCCAAATTCTCCACAACAGCCTGTTATAGCGCCACCATGAGGCTGACCTTTGCAAAACACATTTCTGTAGATTACTCCTATACACATTTTATCCATACATCACACAAATGTCATGTGATCAACACAGATCTGTCCGCTTCACCATATTCCATCCCCATTGGCTGAGATTGCCTTCCAAAGTTTGCAGGATTGGTCCATTTTGAACAAAATATGCCTCAAATCTGGAACACAGCGTGCAATTTCCATGATATCATGCATGCACGCACCCACTAGGCAGAGGAACAAATGCCAATTAAAAAACCCCACATCAGCCTCATGTTGGCGCTATAACATGCCAATTCATGTTTTCACCTATAACTGCACCGATCTGTGTACAACTTTTGTCACAGAAAACAAAACAAGAGTTTATAAATAAGATTTTATATTACTCAGAACATCATAAACGCTATTATCCTGGTGGAGACCTGTGCCCAGAGGGGCACTTTTTCTAGTTGCATCTGTGTTTCTGGTAATCAAGTTGGTTAGTGACACCTGTTGTGAGTGAGAGAGGGGCAGAAGTCTCATTACATTGAAGGGAGAGTGCACTGCAGAAGGATTTGGAAGAAAGAAAGCAAAGTGAAGTACAAGAAACAAAGTAAAACTAGAGAATAGAAGAGAAACAAAAAAGGTTTTCCAAGAAAGACTGAAGTGGAACCCCCATTCATGTGCAAGCGCAGGCAACGTGGTCAGTATTGTGTTTTGTTTGTAAGCCTTATTGTGAAAGTCATGTGTTATCGCAAATGATTGTAACTAAGAACATTCAAGTTAATGTTTTTGTTTGTTGTCTTGTTTGTATGTCAGTTCTACGGTGTTTACAGCACAGTGTTTTCAGCATGGCGTTAACATAGAGTATTAAAAGGATAGAGACTGAACCGGAGCGATAGCCAAAATGTGGTGCCCAAAATGCGGAAGTGCAAACGAGCGCTCAACGTTAAAGCCCAGCTGCACAGGGTTTCCTCGTCATAACTCCACGGGTCCGCCTGCAGTCCCACCTCTTACCACTAGGGCCGAGTGCTTCAACGTTGGAGAGCCTCATGGGGGGCTTGGGCGTTAATAAACAGCAGTAAAAAAAGAACTGAGTCTCATGCGATGGATGGGCGCCACAGCGTCGCCATGTGACACATTGTGAGCTTGTAGAGCTGCTATTTTCAAAATATTTTTATACATTTGAAAACTTTAAATGAAACATTCTGCATAAAGAGTACTTTCTACTTTTGGCACTTTAAGTCAATTTTGTACTTTTACTTTTACAGAAGCACAATAGAGATTTGCACATGTTTTCGTGATTTTTCATATGATCTACGTAGCGCGGAGTGGCTATTATATCTGCTAATTGTCTGCTATTTTCGATGAGGCACATGCTTTGGTGCATGTGCGTTTTGGTCCGACTCTTCACATTAACCAGCGTGTGAGCGCTGCCGAGCAGCATGTATGAACAGCGCGTACTGTAGCTGATCAAAGGGCCACTCTTTTTCATTTCAACCCCTAAAAAAAAACTAACAATCTATGCCGTTTTACAGCTCGTCAGCGGCCCGGCGAGAGGTTTCATCAGCCCCCTCGCTCGCCGCCTCTATACGCTTCCACGGCGCACGCCAGGGGTTGGGGCGTCTTTCCCGCCGCACGCCAGGGGTTGGGGCGTCTTTCACGGCGCACGCCAGGGGTTGGGGCGTCTCCGCGTTTGATTCCACGCTGGCTCAATGGCGTATGATCACTCACTGAATGAATGGGTATTTATTTATTTATGTATTTATTTATTTATTTCAACTACAAGGCACGCTGTGACAAGATAAGCCCTCGAGCAGGAAAACATATTGGATCAGAGAGTGTGATCGTGTTACAGTATACACTTTGAGAGAGGCATGCTGCCGGAGAACAGAGAAGGGCAAGAGACCAGGGGAGCCGCCGGGTGCATGAGGGCTCGAGACATCTGAGTAGTCTAGTTTTAACCACTTTAACCGAGGCGGCCCTATTTTTGGGGTGGGGGTGCATGTCATCATTGGCGGAAGTGTGTTTCGAGAGCTTTTCGATCTGCAAGCTCACAGTTGCTTTGTGATGCCACACATTGTGAGCGTCTAGAGCGAGCGGACCGACTGAACTCCTCTCTTTTACCAAGTCTAGAGGGTTTAACCCATTCAGGACGGGAACCCCATTTTAAGCATTGTGTTATACGTTTAGTTATTGAAAAATAGCAGATCTACAAGCTCGTAGCGTGGCACCGAGTGCCACGCTACGAGCTTGTAGATCTGCTATTTTTGAAATATCTTGAAAATGTGGCACAAATCTTTGAATATATATTCTCTCAGAGCAAAAGTTTTTAACTCAAATCTTTGCTTCTGGGGAGAGAGAGAGAGAGAGAGAGAGAGAGAGAGAGAGCCCCAGCTGGTGCAGTCTGCTGGGAGCAGGTAGGTAGTGTATGTAGGTCAGCACATTGCATCATCAGCATTTCCTCCAACCTGCCTGAGCAAATGGAGACGAAGCCAACCTGCCCGAGAAACTGCATTATTAAGACTTTCTACCATCACACATCTACTGCTCCCTCTGTCTCTCTCTCTGTCTGTCTCGTGTGCACACACACACGCACACACACGCACACACACACGCACACACACACACACACACACACACACACACACACACACACACACACACACACACACACACGCACATGCACATTTCAGACGTGTAGCGAAATCAGCGTGTACCTCAGTCGCTAAAGCGCGAGCACCACGTGTACACACACTAACTTAAACCGACTCCGTTCTTTCACACAGACACACACACACACACACACACACACACACACACAGAGACACAGACACACACACCTGTGCAACCACTCAGCCGCGCCTGCCGATCAATACACACGCTCTCGTTTCATTAGAAGGGATGATGAGGTATGCCGAGGGCGCCATGAAACCCCCCCCCCCCCCCCCCCCCCTCCCTCCCCCCCACCAGGAGCAACAAACAACACCAGTAATGGTTTCCTGTGAAATACAGTGCTAGCTATTTGCCGTGCCTTTTACTCGATCCGCCCCTCACGTCTCCAGAAACAAAATCTTTGATTGCACATGAGAGTCATGAGGCCGAGCCCTATTTATTTATTTATTTCCGCAGCCCGACTGCATGTACTGATGATGTTGCAGGTCCACACGTGTGAGAGGCTTGCATTTTAACCCCCTGACGTCGACATTTAAAAAAAATGTTTTCTAAATCATGAACATTTTCTGAAAGATTTGAGGCACATTTTAACGATTTTTGAAAAATAGCAGACCTACAAGTTCATAGCGCGCCACTCGGTGGCGCGCTATGAGCTTGTAGATCTGCTATTTTTCAATAGCTAAATTATAAAACACCAAAAGGGGTTCCCGCCCAAAATGGGTTAATTGCGTATTTGTTGCATCAGGGAATAAAATGCAATTAACTCAATGTGGGTGGACTTCAATCACTAAAGATGCACTCTGGTGAGGAAAAAAAAAGGTTGTTAGAAGGTAATTATTACTTTGTGATTATTCAATGTGCTGTGTGTGTGTGTGTGTGTGTGTGTGTGTGTGTGTGTGTGTGTGTGTGTGTGTGTGTGTGTGTGTGTGTGTGTGTGTGTGTGTGTGTGTGTGTGTGTGTGTGTGTGTGTGTGTGTGTGTGTGTGTGTGTGTGTGTGTGTGTGTGTGTGTGTGTGTGTGTGTGCATACATATGTATGAGGAGCTGTATATACAATGTTTGCGTGGGTGGATTGGATGCGTTCATGAACACAATATTGCACATTATTTCTCCATGGAAGAGGAATTGTGCTGAAAAGGGCATCTCTGACTGTTAACAAGGTTGGTTGGAAGGTTAATTAGTTTTTCATAACCTGTGTGAGCCTCGCTCCACCGCAAAGTTTTCCTGTCAGAATATGTCATTGGGCATTACCTCAACTATCTAGTGAAGACTGCATGCAACTTACCAGCATTGATAGTTTGAAGCTTGTGTGAAGTGAGGCGCGCCAAAATTCGTTATTGTACTCTAACACATTCACACACCAATGGTGGCGAGCTCACACCGACCAACTCATTGGAGGCAATGTAGGGTTCAGTGTCTTGCCCAAGGACACTTCGACATGTGGACAGGAGGAGCCGGGATTCGAACCGCTGACCCAGGGATCATTGGATGACCTGCTCTACCTCCTGAGCCACAGCGGCCCAGTAAGACGCCTTAAATAGGCAACGGGTGAAGGGCTGATAACACTCTACCGGAATAATGTCACTTCACTATGTCAGCACTGTCATAGAAGTTTCATTTGAAATGGTCTCATATAAGCATTGTGGTCCAAACATAAATAAACTGTCTCAGCGATATTGTCTCTGTGTCGTCACAACTGTAAATAAACTGTCTCAGAAATGTGTAATAATTCGACGGCAGTAACATTAGCGTTTTTCTTTATATCCATATGAGGCAAACCAACCGCGATCATGGGAAATGGATGGGAAGTCCCTGGCAGTCAAAATGACCAAAGCGATCTTTGTAATCTTACAATATTGAAGTAACTAAGAGATTCGACGAGTTAGCTATATTTTATATACAGAGATTTAGAAGGAATAAGTAAAATCGTGATGCGACGTTTCCTGCTTTCCAGCGAGTATAGCTCACACTTTCTGGAGTGGGCGGTGGCTTACAGGCTTCTGCCCGTGTGTGTGATGTGACGGGACAGGCTTGAGCGTAGTTACTGCACGTTTGCATAGTAAGAGCGACCCTCGGTCGCAAAAAGTCCATAGACTTGGCTGGGGGCCTGTATTTTGGGGGCGCTGTTTGTTAAGCAAAGATTAAAACCTTGAAACTCCATAGACTTCACTTGCACATGACGTCATGAGTGGGGTTTTTTTTGGGGGGGGGGGGGGGGGGGGGGTATTTTACGTCTTTTGAGGCAAAAAGAAAACTTTCAGCAGTTTGTTTTTTATTTTATTGTGCTTTTCTCCCCAATTTAGTTATTTTTGTGTTGTTGTCACTGATGTTGTATCCTACTGACTCACCTGCCAGTGAGGAGCCCCCATTGGGATTAGTTACAACCATTACCTTGTTGCTATAGTATTCATTCACGTAGCATGCATTAGTTGCTCCTGGGTTCAAACCCCTGCAGGGGTGCTTTCTGTGTGGAGTTCGCTGGTGTTCCCCCTGTGTTTGAATTACAGTTGGAGGCCATCGATATTGTCCTTTTCTTTTTGCTGAGGTTTGAGTGATCTGCGCAAAAGGACAGTTAACCCATTTTGGGCAGGAACCCCTTTTGGTGTTTTAAACATTATGTTATAATTTAGCTATTGAAAAATAGCAGATCTACAAGCTCATAGCGCGCCACCGAGTGGCGCGCTACGAGCTTGTAGGTCTGCTATTTTTGAAAAATCGTGAAAATATTTATTTCAGAAAACAGAGGATTTAGAAGGATTTTTTAAAATTTTGAGGTCAGGCCTAAATGGGTCAAATGATAAGGGACAATATCGGTGGCACCCAACTGTATATAAGGGTTATTGGTTATTAACTGAGATTGTGCTCATTTGGCAACACTCACAATGCATGATGGGTAGTGACTATGGTCTTTTAAAGCCTCCTAATACCCACCCTAGCACTAGCCTTTGGTTGGCATTCTAAGGACATCATTAAGTAAAACTGACCTCAATCCAAAGGGATTTGTATGTCCTGTGCACCAATTTATTCTTCCTCTGCACTCTCCCTAGCTTTGTCCGCTTTTCTTCTTCTTCTTCTTCTTTTATTGGCAGGCTTTTAGCCCTCATTAGCAAAATGTTCAATGAATGAATCATTCTCTATCCAAAATGAATAGCGCCATAGCGGTTCCTGATATGCATTACTCACCAGGCTGTGACTGGTCGAATGGCTCTCTGTGCACCACGGGGTCATAAATATGAAGTTCCCCGCTGCCCTTTTGGCAGAGGACTGAACCCGTGACCCCCTCCGGTCACCAGGGAAGTACCCAGGCACCCTTTTACAGAAGGTTGAACCTACATAACTCTCCATCATAACTCCGAGTGCCCCGCCCTCCCTCACCTCTTTCTTTTTTTTTTAATGCCCTGGGGGTTGGTTGGGCCAGTGTGGATCCATCAAGCCCAAGCTATGTGGGATGAGGAATGGGCCATCGTGCATCACCCTAATGGTTCCCAGCCGTCGGGGGGGCAGGGATGAGCCAAGCCAACGCCTCGCCCCTCAACGCTCCAGCCCCACCCGCCCCCAGCGCTTGCCCAGGCTAAGTGCCGCGGGAGGGTGATGGAGCACTGTTTCTGTGCAAATGTGCGACATGGTTAACCCATTTTGGGCGGGAACCCCTTTTGGTGTTAGCATTATGTTATGCTTTAGCTATTGAAAAATAGCAGATCTACAAGCTCATAGCGCGCCACCGAGTGGCGCGCTACGAGCTTGTAGGTCTGCTATTTTTGAAAAATCGAAGAACCACTGATATAGAAACATAGCTTTTTCAGAAAACTGTCAGGATAGAAGACATTTTTAGAATCTGATCTCAGGTCAAAAGGGGTTAATGCGCCCGACCCCCGTCGGAGCCTGCCCATCATTCTCTCACCTGGCTGACAGGCGAACGGGCAGGAAAGTCAGAAATGGCGGTAGAGAATCAAACCTCAGGGCAATCAGGTGGCCTCTCTCTCTCTCTCTCTCTTTCTTTCTCTCTCTCGCCCTTCTGCAAGACTTTTTTTTTTCCCTGCTGGAAAAATTCCCTAAGTGGATTTGGCCGCATCAAAGAAACTAATGCCAAGGTTCATTAGTTTTAAGAGAGTGGAGAGCTGGAGATGAAATCCAGCTTACGCGCACAGGGAGCGTGCACGTGCTTCCGCAAGTCTCTGGTCAAGACGAAACGTCCGGGGGGTGCCCAGGGGGGGCTCAGCCAATCGGTGCACAGACTTTTTGTGCCTCCCGTGAACGCGAGGACCCCATCTTCAAATCCGACCGGTCGTCTTGCCTCGCGTGTCTCTCCTCTCTCTGTCTTAGGTCTCTCTCTATACGCTGACCTAAATGCAAAGAAAAGAAAAATCAATAAAAAAGAATATATGCTATATCAAGCACTGATGTATCTTCAGGCACTATGGAGGTCACGGAGAGAGTGCGTGAGATCAAAGGGTTCGCGGGGAAACCGGCACTTTGCAATTACGTAACACCTGATGTCTGCATTTAGCCGTGGGAAGACCGAGGTCAATCATGATGCTTCCTGCTTTGAACCCAGTTAATATTGCATCGAGGGTTAATACTCTGTTGGGCTACTTGTTAGGTTTCAGGCGTGCTAACGTGACACTGTGTGAGGTATTACGACGGCTCGAATGCAAATGAGAACAGAAAGAAGAATCATAAAACACATGGCTGATGTTTGCACCGGGGCAATGAATTAACCTCTTTAGGCCTGACCTCGAAATTTTAAATAATTATTCTAAATCCTCCAGTTTTCTGAAATAAATATTTTCACAATTTTTCAAAAATTGCAGACCTACAAGCTCGTAGCGCGCCACTCGGTGGCGCGCTATGAGCTTGTAGATCTGCTATTTTTCAATAGCTAAATTATAACAATGTTTAAAACACCAAAAGGGGTTCCCGTCCAGAATGCGTTAACCTCTTTAAAATTCATATAATTCATGTGGATGTAGACGTGCATGCTCACATGACGAAATTCACACGCTAGCATTATCAATTATTTAAAAATGGAATGTAAAATATTCAGTGTTGAAATTATTTTCGAGACAGCTGAAGATCACGGTTCTCCAAATAATGCACGTCAACCACTGAATATTCCCTTTTAACTCGTTCGGGGGGAAACATAATATGTTACTGTATATTATACAGTACAGAGGCTTTACATTAGAGCAAGGCTCACACCAGACTGTGCTCGGATTTAATGAGCAAATCTGCAAATCAGATATGTAGGTCAGTAATAAATCAGATAGGACTGTTGGCATTGTGCACAGTTGATTCTGTGTTCAAATGTGATTCTTCACAGGACAATTGCTATGCGCCATCATAGGTTGTTACTGTAAAAGGTGCCTTCGACAGGGGTCAAATGTGTATTTATGTTGTTTGCTTTGTGCCAGGAACACATAATAATATCCTCTGCTGTTGTTGTTTTTCCGCGCGCTTGTCATTACCTGTGACATGCAGTGCTGATAAGGCGTTGGCGCTGCTTAATCCATTGAGACCTGGAACGCATCCATGTCACGTTAGCGTTTAACCACATTAACCATTTACCCATTTTGGGCGGGAACCCCTTTTGGTGTTTTAAACATTATGTTATAATTTAGCTATTGAAAAATAGCAGATCTACAAGCTCATAGCGCGCCACCGAGTGGCGCGCTATGAACTTGTAGGTCTGCTATTTTTGAAAAATCGTTAAAATGTGCCTCAAATCTTTCCGAAAATTGTCATGATTTAGAAAACATTTTTTTTTAAATTTCGACGTCAGGCCTGAATGGGTTAACATCGTGGCCTTTTTCCGTGCCTGCCCCCAAGTATAGTTATCAGGCAGACATCACAGACAGCCCGATTGAACTCCGTGGGTCCTGCATTGTTACGCGAGCGGCAGGGAGCTGCACTCTGACACCTGTCAGAGTGGTAGAAAATGGCGGTGTGATTCACTCGACTATTACCTCTCTCTGGCTCACCTTCACTCCCTCCCCCCATCGCTCACACCCTCTCTCCTCCCCTTCTGTGTGGGAGACATCAATCCGTCTCTCCATCTATCTCTGCAGTGCGGTGCAACGGGCACACACCGTGCACTGCCACAGGCACAGAGAGAGAGAGAGAGGGGGAGAGAGAAATCTCCCAGACAAGGCAGTCGCTTCGACAACCTAATTCCGGTCTCACGTTTTCAGTGAGATTGAAAGATGAATCCAGGAGGAGCACAGAGAGGAGAGGGACTGACCTCTCTATTTTGATCCGCCCGTTCAACTGCCTCCTCTTAGGAGGGGTTGGTTGAGGCTCTTAAGAAACTGCCAAACAACTTGTGTCAAATTGGCACATTACGCCAGTTAGTAACAAGGAAGCTTTTTCCAGTTTTTCTTTTAGGTGAGAAACATCCTCTTTGTGGGTCAGGCTTGTTTTGCTGCTACTGTACGCTAGCATGCTAATCAATGAGCGGGGACTGCCCATTAATCAGACATCCAGTTTATCAGACCTGCGTGGCCGGTTAAGACATACCCGTGGCTATATGACATGCGTGGCCGGTTAAGACATACCCGTGGCTATGACATGCGTGGCCGGTTAAGACATACCCGTGGCTATGACATGCGTGGCCGGTTAAGACATACCCGTGGCTATGACATGCGTGGCCGGTTAAGACATACCCATGGCTATGACATGCGTGGCCGGTTAAGACATACCCGGCCGGTTAAGACATACCCATGGCTATGACATGCGTGGCCGGTTAAGACATACCCATGGCTATGACATGCGTGGCCGGTTAAGACATACCCGTGGCTATGACATGCGTGGCCGGTTAAGACATACCCGTGGCTATGACATGCGTGGCCGGTTAAGACATACCCGTGGCTATGACATGCGTGGCCGGTTAAGACATACCCGTGGCTATGACATGCGTGGCCGGTTAAGACATACCCATGGATATGACATGCGTGGCCGGTTAAGACATACCCGTGGCTATGACATGCGTGGCCGGTTAAGACATACCCATGGCTATGACATGCGTGGCCGGTTAAGACATACCCGTGGCTATGACATGCGTGGCCGGTTAAGACATACCCGTGGCTATGACATGCGTGGCCGGTTAAGACTGAGGTTTGGGATAGGGTTTGGGATAGTGTTAGTAATGGTCTGACTACCGGGAGGTGGGACACATGCTACTGTACCTTTACAGCAAAGGGGAAAACAAGTAATGTTGTGAATCATGCTTAAGCCTGTTTAGAATAAATATATACAGAACAGGCGGAAGAGTGAATTTTAAGAAGCAGTTTTGGCAATTCATACAGACCTGTATTGAAAATGAGACTAACACAAATACAAACGTCCATCTTTAACCATCCTTGAAACCAATACAAAAATAAAGAAAAGGAGGATGGTATCAATGATGAAGAAAAGTCTGCAAAGATCTCCCTCAGTGGGCGCGTGCACACACACACACACACACACACACACACACACACACACACACACACACACACACACACACACACACACACACACACACACACACACACACACTTTTCATTTCAATTTCTTTATTTCAGTCCACATTTATAAAATACATTATCAAGGGCACAAATATTTTTCAGTTGCTTTTGATATCCCACACACTCGAAACATCATGTGTCTCAGTGCTTGAGTCCAAACAAGCCCCAAATGTACAGAATATAGGCAACACATGAACTTATTCACAGCCAACATTGGTCACTTCAGTCTGTCATATTACCAACACCGAAAGAAAACGGGTACAAAAAGCACCTTCTCCTCCAAATAGACAGACTGCCTATAATATATAATGGAGGAGATTGAACAGTATGTTGCAAGCTGCTTTGCCTTACACTTGGACAACCCCATAATCCTCAAGCCTCTGACCACTAGCCTGTGCACATGACCCGCAGGCTGCCAAATATAAAAACAATGAGCTGACAAGTATAGCCCAGTTGTATAATGCCCTGTACTAATGGTTGATATTATTTTACTTGTTTAGTAAGGAAAGCTTCCTCTAAACTTGAGTCAAAAGCACAGCCAACTTCCAATAGAAAAACCTCTCTGCTGTGTGTGTGTGTGTGTGTGTCTCGTAAGCGTGTGTGTGTGTGTGTGTGTGTGTGTGTGTGTGTGTGTGTGTGTGTCTCGTAAGCGTGTGTGTGTGTGTGTGTGTGTGTGTGTGTGTCGTAAGCGTGTGTGTGTGTGTGTGTGTGTGTGTGTGTGTCGTAAGCGTGTGGCCCACCAGCACTTTGATCGCCGAGGGAAATTAAAGCTCGCCAAACAGATTAGATGTCAGTGTGCTGAGAACACAATTTTTCATCTTTACCCGCTGCTAATCTCAAAGGGGGGGAGCCATCTTTAAGAGGGAAGGGAGAGAGAAGGAGAGAGAGAGCGGGCGACAAGTGGGAGTGCAGGGGAGGAGAGAGAGAGCGTGGTGCCTGGTGGAGAATTAGGTGCATGGGCTTTGGAGCTAAAACTTCCCTGCAGAGCCAGTGTCTTATTGGCTGTTAGGCACCAGTGCTATCCTAGTGTCTGCCGCTTATATATATGGGACACACTGTGTGTGTGTGTGCGTGTGCGTGTGCGTGTGCGTGTGTGTGTGTGTGTGTGTGTGTGTGTGTGTGCATGCGCATATTGAGATGCATTTGCAATTGCTGTGGATTTTGTGCTTGATCGCGTGTGTACAAGGAGGCACTGCTCACTGAGTGACATCCCTATACTATTCTACCTTGAAAGCACATGCCGTGATTTGGAAGTGTAACTCCAATACACCTATAATTATTTGTGTCCTTGCATGCTTCTCCTTTGTGTGGACATAAATACATGGTTAAAGTGTGCGTGTGTGTGTGTGTGTGTGTGTGTGTGTGTGTGTGTGTGTGTGTGTGTGTGTGTGTGTGTGTGTGTGTGTGTGTGTGTGTGTGTGTGTGTGTGTGTGTGTGTGTGTGTGTGTGTGTGTGTGTGTGTGTGTGTGTGCGGGGGAGAGAGATCTGACCATTATCGGGGGAGAGGGGATATCACACTCCGTCCGGCCAGATCTTCGGCGAGGCAATGGGAAATATGCCCCCCCCCCCCCCCCCAGATAAGACTCAGTGTCACTGGACTTTGACGGCTATTAGGCCCCGTGTCCTGGTTGGCTCTCCAGCGAGCTCCCCCCCCCCCCCCCCCCCCCCGGTCACCGAGCTGTGATGGAGTGGAGGCACTCGTCAGGCCTTGGAGAAAGGATGCATATTGATTTTTTTCCTCGGTTTTATATACGGCACGTCTAATCGAGGGGCTCCCCTGGCTCTTCTGCTGAGCAAATACTGGGGGCACTGTGGTGTGTTAACCAGAGGGGGGGGGGGGATCACATATATAAGTGGGCAGTTGAAATAAATCTGCTTTGTAGTTTATGTGATGCAGGCTAAGCAGTAAAGGACAAGTTTGTACTGCATGTTGAAAGGGCAGGCAGAGAATGTGCAATTTATATCCCTACAGGCACTGATATGTGTTATATATTACCACCAGTAAGACGCCCACATGGGGGCGAGAAGCACGCATCCGCCTGGGTGACAGCAGACTGCTGGGCGAGCGCTGGCGCTTTGGCATGTTGGGTCAGATCAACAATCTTTTAAAGAAAATTACGACAAATGAACTCATCGGTGTACTCTCACAGTACACAGAGTCCGTCCCCCCTAAAAAAATTAAATGAAAAGAAAACAGAACCACCAAACTCTGCACCGATATTAGCGTGTGGGATTGACCTTCATGTCTCATAATGCTTGGTCGGATTATCCAGGTACAGTGTATGAGAGGCGTGACCATATATGAAGGCGTGATGTTACAAGGCGTGACCATACATGGAGGCGTGATGGCACGAGGCGTGACCATATATGGAGGAGCGACCGACCGACCGACCGACTGACGGGAAATGCAGGTTTTCATATAGTAAACTGTGACCTATACGGCTGCGTGTGCGCACCGAGAGGACACGACAACTTTAAAACACCTGCTTTGGAGCAAATATAACATTACAGCCCACTTGTGCGAGCTCCCCCCTCGTTGCCGTGGCTGCCGAAAGCGTATACAGGCCAGTGAGCACATGAATCAGGACCTGTGAGCATGTTGGCACCGCCTCCGCCTGTGTGTCCACTCCCAGAGCCATATAGAGTATAGAGTATATAGACAGAGTTACGCAAACTCCGTTCACTTGATGGGGCCAGTCCAATGGCGGCTCTTCTACATAGACTTCTATTGATAATGGGGACAACCAACTGGGACAAGTCCTGGACCGGAAGTAGGCAGAAATGCATGCAACAGCCCAGCTTTAATGATCTTAAATCCCTTTATTTTAGATTGTTTTGTAGTAATCGTACAACATAAACATTACAGAGACTGTAGTTGTTACCGTACAATACTTTAAAACAGTTGTCATGGTGCACACATGCCTAAAATAGCTCTTATTTGCACCTGCCCTCGTTGAAAACAATATTTCATAACTCCAGCTTGTCCCTCTCTAGGCTGCATGAACAGCGCTCGAGCGCTCGGATTCTGCCCCCTCAATATCCTGACTCTTCTATTAGAGGTCTCTGTCCACTCCCATCGTGCCCACTACGTGGAGGAGCATGTTGGCACCGCCTCCGCCCGTGTGTGTCCACTCCCATTACTCCTGGACATTCTGCTTGCTCTACCCATCCGGCGAGTTGGTGCAGGAGGAAGAACGGAGAGAGCTCGGAGGGAAGTTGGCTGCAGTTCTGGCTTGTTCATCTTTTTGGGGAGGGGGACGTGGGTGGGGGGTGGATAAAGGTGGTATTGATGTATACGGACGCTGTTCCAACGCTGCAGGCGATGTCCAATCAGACCACCTCCGCATTCGGGCCCTGTGTTGTTTGTTGTTTCAGTACTTGGATTGAAATTGTGTGCATGCACAAAGTTGATAGCTGTAATAGCATAATGCACATTAGGACCGATTTTCTTTTGTTTTGTTTTTCATTGATTTTCTTGCTAGAACAGTAATAACAGAATATGACAATGGCAAACCAAAATAGCAACAGTATTTTATGTATTAGAATGTATATATTTTTTGCTTTAGTAAACAAAAGGGGGGGTGGGGGAAGAAAATACTATTAAGCCAGTTTTCAAAACTGTCAAACAATTCACGTTGACTGATGCAAAGGAAGGAAAATGTACTTTTCAGAGCTTACACATGAGCTGTCATTTCCCCCCCCCAGCGTGATACCAGCTGCACATTTGATGAGCAGAGAGCAAAATATAAATATGAGCCCCACCCATGACTCCTCAGTGTAAAATGATGCAAAAGCCCATGAAATTGAATCACAGCGAACCTCCGCCACATTTGTCAATATCGCTGCCTGGCCCCTGCCCGCCTCCGGATGAGTCGTCCCCCCCTCCTCTCCTCCCTCGACAGACTCTACGTCTATCCATTTCAGTTTTGAATGGATGCCCAGCACAGATACATGACTCAAGTGTAGGCTATATCGCCCCTTTTTACCATGAGTGTCGGCATGTGGCATGTTTCATAATGTACATACACTTCATTCATATACATACATGTATAGATGTGTGGTGGCAAACACGTCGAGGAGGGCTGCAAGTATGTATGGTAAGTCAGTCTCACATAGCATGTTAAATGTCAAGTAGAAAGGTGCAGGCTCTCTAGTGGATGCTTCCAACTTCTAGGGGATCCTACGGGGGTGCTGTAGAAACTGGCAGAATGCATGATTGAGTGTTTGCATATGAGAGAGAGAGAGAGAGGGGGGGGGGGGAGGGGGGTTCCTCTAGGTGGTTATCAATAGCTATAACTCTCTTACCTCCTTTTCTTCAACATAATTGATTAACCCATTCAGGCCTGACATCGAAATTTTAAAAAAATGTCTTCTAAATCATGACAATTTTCTGAAAGATTTTTAGGCACATTTTAACGATTTTTCAAAAAATAGCAGACCTACAAGTTCATAGCGCGGCACTCGGTGCCGCGCTATGAGCTTGTAGATCTGCTATTTTGCAATAGCTAAATTATAACATAATGTATGTAACACCAAAAGGGGTTCCCGCTCATAATTGATTAAAATGTGCCCCCGACTTGGAAATGTATATGCATGTATCATGCTCTAGTAAATAATGCATGTCGCACGCTCTATTAAATTAATATACACAGTCACATACTTTAATTATGCACTTGTGATTGAAACAATTCTGGGTGCACTTCCTTCTGCACACGTTTGAGTAGCTATAGGCCAACACTTGATTAATTTCTTGCATATAAACTAATTCCTTGTTACTTCATGCCAGGGCTGGGTGAAATTAGTTTTTTTACTTTTAACTCGATTACGATTAATGATTTTCATTTTTTTTCCTCCCCAAATTAGTGGTTAATTTATTCCTCCCCAACACACATCTATGTGTTGTCACTGCTGTTGTATCATACTGACTCGCCTGCCAGTGAGGAGCCCCCACCGGGAGGACATAGTCTTCATCCTGCTCCTCACGCCCAACACTGCCTGCTGGCGGCCCGGGTTCGCTCCCCCAAACACAGGCTATAGTTGCATTCGTATACTGTAGATATAGGCGCTCGACAACAGCACCGGATGCGGATTTGAACCCACAACCTCCACAGTGGTGGGCAGGCACTTTACCACTGTGACTATTTATGTAAAAAAAACCAAAAAAACTAGTGAAACGGCAGATACAACGCATGCAAACGCCAAAATAAATTCAAAATGGCCTACTTCCTGTTCGGTTTAGGTCATAGTGCCAAGAGACTTTTGTAAGTTGGGACTTAAACTTGTGACAGGATACAGGTGTGTACCGATTTTCATACATGTAGGTGAAACCGTATTGTGGGTCTTGAGGCACAAAGTTGTGTGGGGGGTGCTATTGAGCTATTAGACCACGCCCCTTTTTGAGACTATTAAATATGTAATTTTAAGCCACTTGTGATGTGTGTGCAAAGGTTCGCAACTTTTCGAGTATGTTTATGGCCTCAAAAACGCGAATAATAATCATTGCGATTTCAATAGGGCCTCACACTGTGCAGTGCTCGGGACCTAAAAATAAACACGAAACAAGGTTTCTGCCCGACAGCAACTATATGTTGGAAAGACCAATGAATATAAACAATTCTACTTGCTATTCACTACTTGGTCCACGTAGCATTTGGAGGTCACAGGTGCGTCTCTCCGTTGAATGAGCTAGGAAGACTGGGGGCATGAAGTGACCCCTCGCATTCTCCTGTAACGGCTCTCAGGTAAACAACGGTTCACAAACAGCGGCAGGAAAACAACTGGTGCAGGGAGCTTTATGCAAATGGCGCTGTAATATACAGTAAAACATAATCCTCTGACGGATGCCTATGCTAAATTGTGACTGACGAGAGCATTATTAACGAAATGGCTTCAAACCGCGGTTTGGAAAATAGCTAGTGTAGGTTTTTCTTTCACCTTTTGTGACTCACAGGTGGAGCATGCTGTGTGCGCGCGCGTGCGCACACACACACACACACACACACACACACACACACACACACACACACACACACACACAGGCTATATGTTTTATGCATGTGTGTGGGGCATATTAGCATACCGCCCACTCGGCTCTGACAAAGTGAAGCCTCTGAAGTTGGGATGCAAGGCTGTTAGCTCAACCTAATGCTTCCACGGCGTGCCCGCTTGTGAGCTTGTAGATCGTCTATTTTCCGCGAGGAATACATTGGGGCTGAAGGTGGTCCCAGCGGGAGGGGGGGGGGGGGGGGGGAGTCATCATAATACAGTATCATGAACCCACCCCGTCAGAAATACATTGGTCTGCCCGAAAGTAACTAAGTACGTTTACTCAAGTGCTACTCGCTGGACCCCCTCGAAAGCGAGATGATACATCTCAAGGGGATATCCTTTTCTCAATAAAGGTTCATACTGTATATACTGAAGTACTGTACTTATGTACCATTTGAAGTACTTTTACCTCACTTGAGTATTTCAATTTCTTGATACTTTATACTTTTTTTTCTCTTTTTGCCGTTTTTCTGCCCACAGGCTATGGCATCTGTAGCCGCCGTATAGCCTGGATCAGAGCCATAGAGTAGGCTATAGACAGAGTTACGCAAACTCCGTTCACTTCATGGGGCCAGTCCAATGGCGGCTCTTCTACATAGACTTCTATTGGTTTGTCCCTAATTGAAGGCTCCACATAGGGACAACCGGACGTTTATGGAATGCATTGGAGTCTATGGGCTCGCGCGAGTACATGAACCACTATGACCAGGCAGTTTTTTGCCCCCTCAATATCGCAACCCTTCTATTAGATGGCTCTGGCCTGGATGGACCTCCACACCGTGGATTGGATTCATTGGTTGTCGGTCGGTAGCCTGGAACTCACCTATGCTTTTTATGGCATAGGCAGCTCCCGGCAGGATCCGCCGGGAGAAACTATGCGCAGCTGCTAGACATGAGACTAATTACTTAGAGCGACAGAGAGAGGAGTGTGTGTGTGTGTACATGTGTGTGTGTGTGTGTGTGTGTGTGTGTGTGTGTGTCAATTTAACAAAGGTGCAGACGATCAGAAATCAGCAGAGAGTGAGCGATGTTTGCGCTACTCTATGCCGAATTGAAGTGGACTCTGACCCAGACTTTTTTTTTCTTTCTCCCTGGAAATAAAAACATCTGGGTTTCTGAGGCTAGTCGGTCGGTTGCTAGGCCTGATATTTACCTGCATGGTAGCCCGCTGCCCCATAGTTTCTTCAAGGCACTACATTGTTCTCTTCACACTCACCGCGTGTGACTATTTACCCTGTTGTTGACTACGGTTCATGCTTCCGTACTCTGCTTCCACACGTGTATACGTTGTTCTGAGACAGTGCAAAGTGTGCTGAATGCCGAAGATTGTAAACTGCAGCTGAAAATGTGGTGTCACGGTGACATCATTAACCAGCGGTGACACACGGCGTCCCAGGTTATATGGAGTGTTATTAATAATAATAATAATAACACTATACTGTAGTAATTATGTAAGGTGGCATGTGGCAGGTAACGAGGACAGCAGAGCGCCCCAGCGATCGCACCCTGAGCTTGTTTTCCTCCAACCATCCTGAATGTCAAAAGGTGGAACAGAGGTTTTTTATGTTCTCTTTTTTTTCTCCACTATTCTTTTTTTTTTTTTTTTTTTAACCGCTGTTTAATTAGGGAATGCTTATCATAGGCACGTGGCGTTCTACTTGCGGGGGTGACAACACCCAGTGTTGTAAAATTAATTATATCACTAATGTGGACCCTGTGCATGTGAAAGAGCTGAACTCTACCCAAACAGCTCATTAATCTTCAGACAGCCACTCTTGGGCTAGGTGAAGTGGTCTTGAATTTCAATACCCACCCTCGCCTGTGTAACCTTTTCCCTGTCTGTCTCTCTCTCTCTCTCTCTCTCTCTCTCTGCCTCTTTCTGTCCCCCCCCCCCACACACCCCCCAGCTCTCTCTCTCTCTCTCTCTCTCTCTCTCTCTCTCTCTCTCTCGCTTCACCAGCCAAGGGGGATTGAACGCATTGGGGAGAGAGAATAATAGTCTCTTCTTGGGTATCTCTAGCACTTCTCTGAGTCATATCATTATATACACACCTACACAGTTTGCCTGATCTCTCTCTCTCTCTCTCTCTCTCTCTCTCGCTCTCACACAGTAGTACTGTACATATGCTCAGTGTGTTGTTGACTGTAAAGTGCTGCCATAACCAGCAGTCTCTTCACGCGTGTGAAGTGAGGGACTTAAATTATCCTTTCATTGTCAATGGCATTTCATGTGTGTTGGCACAACAAGCCGATTTGCTCAGACACATTTGACGTAAATTCTCCTTTCATTGTCAATGGCAAAATGTGACACGACTTATGACAAAAAGCTGTATATAGGAGGGGCTAGCGCCCATCAAAAAACAAGGAAATAATGTATTGACTCTTCAAATAATGCCTTGATGATAACAATCGCAGGCAAAAGATACATGCACACAGTCAGACCAACTGTACTGACCGACTGTACTCTCTCTCTCTCTCTCTCTCTCTCTCTCTCGCAGTCACAGGGTCCAGAAATACAGCAGGTCCTATAAACGCACGAGCAGTGGGAATTTCAACCAATGATTAAAGAACAAAGAAAGTGAAATAATAATGATAAAACGACCTCATTATCAGAAGGAACAAAGTCACCCAGAAACCCAAACGTCCCTTTTTTCCAGGATCCTAAAACAGGAGCCGCGGTGTTCCTGTGGTGTCCCTCATTAAGTGGTCCCCAGGGACAACCGGGGGACATTGCAACATGAGTTCCTACCGTCGGGATGAGGTGGTTCACAAGGCACTGTGTCAGGCCCTGCGCTTCTTAGGGACCACGCACGTGTACACACGTACACGCACATACATACAGTACATGCACAAACGCGAGCCTGGGCGCGCGTGCGTGTGCGCGTGCGCGCGCGCGCGCACACACACACACGCACACGCACACACACAGGCATGCATACATGTGCACGCACGCACGCACACACACACACACACACACTCTTGAATATTAAAGGGATATTTCACTTTCGAATCAAATAAACATAACAAAATTGAATGGAAAAAGTAATGTAAAAATCATGGCCCCCTCACTCCATTAGAAGGACATTTTAATGTGTGAGGGGGCCGTGGTTTTTTTTGTATGTATATTTAAATTGAAAGTGAAATGTCCCTTTAAAAACATTAACCCATTTAGGCCTGACCTCAAAATTTAAAAACAATCTTCTAAATCCTCCAGTTTTCTCGATTTTTCGATATTTTTTTAATTTTTTTAAATTTTTCGATATTTTCACGATTTTAAAAAAAATAGCAGACCTAGAAGCTCATAGCGTGCCACTCGGTGGCGCGCTATGAGCTTGTAGATCTGCTATTTTTCAATAGCTAAATTATAACAATGTTTAAAACGCCAAAAGGGGTTCCCGCCCAAAATGGGTTAAGACCCTATAAAGCCTATTCTGCAAATCCCTTCTAAATCCGTAGTTCTTCTCACACTATTAAAATGTTCAAAAAGATGTACAAGCTTTGTGGCTCGCTGAGCTTGCAGTCTCTCCGAATCTCTGCACTGTGTATATTATTGTCACGCTGTGCTCTGTATAGCATTCAAAGGACTCTGTTCACATTAGTATACATTCTGTAAACAACAACATTGTGCTAACTTAAGGGACTTTAACTCCAGAGCCTCTAAACAAAGATGACTCGCAGCATTCACTAAGCTTCCCCTGCACTCGACTAAATGCGCCCGAGGAACCTTTGAGGGTCCTTCAGGTTGTAACTGTCTTCATAAACGCTTCACTTGATGATGCTTGTGAATGTAGCTGTCTATAGACCAATTATTTGTTTACAAACATCGGGACTGGGCGCATGGGTGACTGTTTCAATTCCCAACAGATCTCCAAACCTGTTGTTTTGGGGAGCGCTGGTTTCAGTCCATTCAACCTCCTCTTGTGAGTTGGCTAGTGAGATGCACCCTAGGAGACATTTATACTTCAAAGCGCAACAGTACTGCACACAGATAACAGCTGATATACAAGCTCACATCGCATCGCAGATGCGACTGTTGTGAGCATAGAGGTCTGTGTGCGCGACACCATCGCGGGACGAAGCATAAATTATACTTGATGGACTGCAGGTGCGCGTGCAGCCGTGCACAAACAGGCTCTGCTGCCGTGATCATGAGCGCACCTCCCGTTTTTATGACAGCGACTGGAGGTGTGGTTTTGAAGACAACTGTTTTGAATTGCTATTATTGTTCAAACACAACAGAAACCAAGGACTATATATTTCAAGGGCGAGAGATCACAATAAAAATCCTAATCATGCTTCCTCCACACTGGGAGAAAAACAGCATCTGAAAGTTTGATGGGGCATTTTTTTACACGCGAGTGCAGTTAGAACTTTTCCATTGCATCTTATGAGAGGTGGTGTTCTTCTGCTGCCTTTATGCGCGCGCATGCGCGTCACACTTATCAGTGTGACGTCGTCTGATAAGGCGTCTATAAACATCACAGCTTATTCAACCCAACCCATTAAGACTTGAGGCCGTTTAAAAAATAATAATATAAATAATATAAATCCTAAGTGTTTTCTGAAAAACCTATGTTCTTTAATCAGTGGTTCTCAACCTTTTTCATGTCCATGACCCCCACAATGATGTATTTCGCTGCCGACCCCCATCTGAAAATATGTTGTTCCTCATTCACAGAGTGGTGCACATCACACATAGAGCACCGAGGTCTGACGTCAATATCTGTAGAGGGCGCAAATCCACGGGTTCATGTACATTTTTATTTGCATTGTAATCCCCATAGGGGGATTTTAGATCGCCTCATATAAGAACAGTGTTTGAAAAATAAACATGTCATCCCGGCCGTTTCATTCATATGGATATGAAGAATCAAGTTACTGAGAGAAAACGCTAATGTTACTGCTGCTGAATTAGTTACTTTTTCGCTAGAAACAGACTGTATCATATGACTGACTGACGGTCGTAAACCATACAGAGACACCTCCCTGGCAGAGACAGTTTGTTTATTTTTGGACCACAATGCTTATATGAGATGACCCCATGTTATTCTCCATGGAGAAATGTATTCCGTGAACCAGGGGATGAGCGAGTGACGTCAGGACTTCGGTGCTCTATTCACAGAGTGGTGCACATCACATATAGGAACTCACAGTATAGTATATATATAAAGGTCTCAGCTAATGCGGGTCCATTTGGACTCTCGTCTTACTTCCCTACGGAGCCCTGGAGTGGCAATTGACAGGAAAAAATAACAAATAAATTAGTATTTTGTGACCTTGAATTAGTGTTCAGTGGCCACAAAATACTATTTTGTTCCCTTGAATTCATGTAAATTGAGGGAACTAAATACTATTGTGGTCACAAAATAGTATTTTTTGGTTTTTGGTTGGTAGTTGTTGTTATTGTTATTGTTATTAATATTATTATTTCATTATTTTCTGTCAATGGCCACTCCGGGGCACCGTACCTCTCCAATGATGAAATCTAAAGCACAATCCTGCCTCCCATGGATCTCATTTGGACCCTATAGAGCACAGGGTCAGGAGTGACAGGAACTGTAGCTCACACACACACACACACACACACACACACACACACACACACACACACACACACACACACACACCGCCCAGGTTGTAAAGGAAAGCTTTTTAGCGAGAGTCACAACATCAGACTCCCCTTGGCTCTCACCATGAGTGCCTCTCAAATCCCCATTGTGGACACTGCAATGTCAATGGGCTTAAGTCACAGTGGTTCGTCCTTCCCCTCTGTGGTCACTCTTTGCCTAGCCTGAAAGAGACCTATATGGTATTCTGGGCAAAGTGATCATCTCACGGCTGAGACAGCCGGGGACTTCCTATTGGTCTACCAACCACCTAGTATAATGTATTTAGTCCCTTGTCCCATGCAAGTGCCTTCCTCACTTTAAGAGCTCGTTCTGTTGTGTTGACCCATGAGTCCAGGTATACTTGAAGTCCTTGCCTTGCTTCAGAGCAGTGCCTCCTGTTGTTGTCAGAGGTGGATGCTCTGATGGGATGTTATAGGTGATAACTTCAGTTTTCTTGGCGTTCAGCCGGAGGCCAACCTTGGTCACACTCCAACTCCACTCTGTTCAGGAGCTCCTGAGCTTGTTCCACGTGGTCGGAGAGCGGGCTGTCGGCGTAGTTCAGCTCTGTCAGGATTACTGTGCGGTGTCGCCTCGCCAAGATCCTGCTCTCGTCCATTGATGGCCTTCCTTAACGCGTAGTCCAGGACTATGACAAAGAGGAAGGGTGTCCCCTTTCAGTACCCCAGCCAAGATGTCAAACTCCACTCTCATGCAAGGTTCACTCCGACTGTGGCTCAGGAGGTAGAGCAGGTAGAGCAGGTCGTCCAATGATCCATGGGTCGGTGGTTCGAATCCCGGCTCCTCCTGTCTACATGTCGAAGTGTCCTTGGGCAAGACACTGAACCCCAAATTGCTCCCGATGTGCTGGTTGGTACCTTGCATGGCTTCCGCCGCAATCGGTGTATGAATGTGTGTGTGAATGGGTGAATGTAATGCACAATCTATGTAAAACGCCTTGGATAAAGGCGCTATATAAATGCACCATTTACCATTTTTACCATTTACCATTTTCTCATGCATGTCTCGCACAGGCATTTTTTTTCTCCTTTGAAACAAAACACCTGTGGTCTCCAAGGCTACTCTTTGCCTGGCCTCATTGCCTCTCTCCAGCCTCGTGATAATCTGGGAAGTGTGTTTATTTAGCATCCCTTTTCGTCCCGACTCTTCCAGAGGCATTTGCAGTCACGTCTGGCTCATTTCTTTTGATCTGGCAAAGTTTTTTGGGGGGAAAACAATAGGTCTAAAAAAAGCAGCAGAGAGTTGGTTTACAAGCATTAGTCTAATAATCACCCCATGACTGTTTACTCATTAGCGGCGCATTTCCACAAGCTTCTTAACGCAATCGCTTCACATCCACTAATCTGCCTGCATCTGATGGCGGCGGAGCTGTATATCTCTCTCATCTCAATGGTTATTTCCTTGCAAGTCCTATGTGAGCATTTGTTTGTTAATTGTAGATGGTGTGTGTGTGTGTGTGTGTGTGTGAGCGCGAGCTCGCCTTTATTTATGCAGAGCGAAACCTGTTATGTCCAAAACCGTAAATACATTAGAAAAATCTAACTCAAGACGCGTAGCATCACTTGTAGATCTGCTTTTTTCCCACTACTTTTGTACGGAACAGAGTGTATTATGAAGTATGGCGCTCGTTTACGGAGAAAAAAACCCCCAAAGTTTCGAGATCCGAGGTTTCCGCCCAACAACGGCGATATGCTTACATGCATGCATGCATGTGTATGCAAGCGTGTGTGCGCGCGTGAGCTTGCCTTTATTTATGCTCGGGTGTGTGTGCTGTGTGGCTGTGTGTGTGCGTGCCTGACAACTCTCTCTATCTTTCAAATGCCAGCGCTCATCTTTGCGATTAACATGAACTTCACGTACGGTAATTTGCTAACAGCGGCATGGAGAATCCTTCAGTGAGATGGGGAAGTGGAGGGATATTGCCGTTTCCTTCATTACCGCCCATTAGTTTGGTGTGTTTTCTTTAGAGGCAAATTGGAGATGTGAGAAACGTTCGGAGAGACTGTTCGTAATTGGTTCTAAGGGTCTATAGTAGCCTATACATGGTAGACCCATACTGCTTGAATGTTTACGGAATGTTTATGTCTTGAATTATAAAACGATGATATCTATAGTATAGGTGGGACGTAGAGGCCCGCCAAAACAAGCTCAACGCTTCGCAGAGCGACACGTTTAGCTTGTAGATCCGCTATTTTCAGCATGCAACCAAGTGTAAAATTACTCGCCTTTTAGTTATACTGGATCTCTTGTCCACTATAGTCCCCTAGCTCCAAACATATTTTGTCTAGTTTTTATTTGTTTGCCGAAATTGTCAGTATATTTAGTCTTAGTTTTATTCATCATAGCGAACATTTGGAGATGTGAGAAACGTTCGGAGAGACTGTTCGTAATTGGTTCTAAGGGTCTATAGTAGCCTACATGGTAGACCCATACTGCTTGAATGTTTACGGAATGTTTATGTCTTGAATTATAAAACGATGATATCTATAGTATAGGTGGGACGTAGAGGCCCGCCAAAACAAGCTCAACGCTTCGCAGAGCGACACGTTTAGCTTGTAGATCCTCTATTTTCAGCATGCAACCAAGTGTAAAATTACTTGTCTTTTAGTTATACTGGATCTCTTGTCCACTATAGTCCCCTATAGCTCCAAACATATTTTGTCTAGTTTTTATTTGTTGACGAAATTGTCAGTATATTTAGTCTTAGTTTTATTCATCATAGCGAACATTTTTCATCATAGTATTTAGTCGACAAAATCAACACTGGGTTCATGGAGGACACACACACACACACGCGTACACACACACACGCGTACACACACACACACACACACACACACACACACACACACACACACACACACACACACACGCACACGCTGTAATGTACACACATGGACTGCAAAATACAAGCTACTGTTTGACTCAGACTCAGGATGTTTCGACAAACACCAAAGCACTTCTCTCGCCTGGCAATATTAATGGAGACTGTAAAGTGATTTAAATGAGTCAGGGATTAAACAGGAGGCCATTAGGTCGGCGATCCGTCCTGTATACTTTACCTCAGGATGTTCTCGAGAAACACAAACACCAAAGCACTTCTCTCGCCTGGCAATATTGATGGAGACTGTATATGAAGTGATTTAAATGAGTCAGGGATTAAACAGTAGGCCATTAGGAATATATTTGCCTCTCAGGAAAAGCATATAGGATCAATATAATGTCATGTTTGGTAATTATTGTAGAAACTAGAACTGCACTCTGTCGAGTGCCTACTTGCTTGTTGCACACAAGTAGGCCATAAAAGGCCTAATAGTGCGCAAGCAAAGCGCGCAAGTACTGTCGACCGCTACAAACTGTCAAATCTCAGCTTCTCTTTGAAAGAACGATTGAAATATTGAATTATTAGGTTTAGCTATTTGTTACGTACCTACTTTTTGCACGTAAAAAAGTAGTATTATGAAGTATATCGTAATAAAGATGTGGATTAAAGGACCCAATTCCTCCGATGGTGACGTATATCTCGATCAGTGTCGGGTGGATTAAAGGAAATGCCTCTATGTATATGTAATTTGTAAATTGATTAGCGGTATACTGTGGTTACTTTTGATGCGTATGCACCATCCCAGCATATGACGTCAGGGTATAACTGGCGTCATATGCTAGCTCTCAATGATGACTAGCTCTCAATGATGACGTAATAAAGACATGGATTAAAGGTCCCAATGTCAGAGTGTAATTGGTTTTTGACTAAAATGTATTTTTGGCGTGCCGTGATGCTATTGAAATGGCTGATTTTCACATAGCTGCATGCCGGAAATACCCTTCCTATCTTGTTATTTGTTGACAAAATTGTCAATATATTTAGTCACAGTTTTAGTCATCATAGGCTGACCTCTCATCTGTTCCGTTCCTCATCATGTCCTGTGGTAATCAATGGAAGACAGCAGCTGGGAGGTTGCTTGTTGTTTGTGCTTGTGAGGGAGTGTAAACATTAGTTTGCGGCTAATCGAGGGGAAAGAGAAAACTGTTTGTTTTCAAATGTGTCAGCTCCATTGCTACAATGATGGATGAGCAATATGGCACGTTTGTGCGAGAGCTGTTTAAGTCTAAAAGCACTGCAGATCTAAAAACGGAACTACAGATTGTTCCACTCCAGAGAAAGTCATGTCATGATTAAGCTTTTCAGAGAACTGTGGTACGTTATAGTTTCAGTGAAAGTGACACAGCTGTAGCTCCGAAAAAAGGGTTACTGTGCAATAACAATCAGGTAGACAACATTTTGGCCGCTGAAATGTTTTGAGCCTTGATTGTTGTTGCAAAGTAAATAGTTTATGCAGCTCTATTTTTAGCTGTCTATATACTGCATGGATGTGCACAGCATAGCTCTTTGAACATGTTACTTTCATTATAATAATGAAACGTGTACAGTATAGTATATAAAGTACAGTACTGTTCTACAACGTTGTGTATACCATCACGGTTCAAAAAGGAAGAAAGAAAAAAAAAAGAGGAACGAAAAATCTGAATTAAAAACACATGTCGGGAGTGACGCGGTACAAAGTCACAAATTACATACGAACTTTGTATGGCTGCATGCCGGATTTTACTTCCCATAGCTGGGGTTGGCGTTTCATAGCAACCGGATCAATGTTAAACACTGCTGTGGGACTCAAACATTATATACATTGGGGTCCATATATACGGACCTAGCAAATAACGTCCCCTAGTTGGGGGGTACGTATATATACGTAAATAATTAACTGATAACTGAGCTACATCATTTTTTTACTCTTGCTGATACAGTATGCTACTGTAGCACCCATGCTGCTATTATGAAATGACCTGCTGCTAGCACAAATAATGCTGCATGCAGACAAAATTGCTCTTGTGACTAGGCCTGTCAAACGCAATTGTTGGAGATAATGACAATTGCATAATCACCGTAATCGTTTCCATGTTGAAAGATTTTCATGCATTTTTAAATAAACAATAGCCTAGTAGCAGATATGTTTTTTTGTCATGTCTGCCCTGAGCAATTGGTGATTATGAAGCCTATCACAAAGTGTATGTGTGTATGTTGTATGTTCAATGACAAAAACACAATTAATGTTAATCGCAAAATTATGTGTATGACAATTAATGTTTAAAACTTAAATGTTTTAATCGTGACAGCCCTATATATGTGAACCATCACCTACTTACATTACAGAGTGTATCTGTTTGGACTTTCATATAGACTGTAGAATATTACAATTAAGCCAAACTCTAAACATTGACAGGTTAAAGGAGCATTCAGTGATTTGGGTGATTTGGAAAACAACCCAGTCCACCCCGGTAACAAAATGTGCACATGCACGCTCTACAGTGGGGGGAAGTGCAACAGCACCTCAATGATTGGAGGAAGGCCCCTCTCATCCTGATTGGATGAAGGCTTTGCCACCCGCCACCAAAACTGAAACTAGGGTTTTTTGACCCCAGGGGCTCACTGGGGACAGGGAGGAACTCCTTATATGGTCAGCACACTCTATAGTAGGGAGGATTATCCAAATAAAAAGAAAAAATAAGTGATATTTGAATGAAGCGAAATCACTGAATATACCTTTAACATTAAAAGCTGAGGTGTGGATCTCAAGTGACGTGCAGTCACGCTGAACTACTGCACACCTCCTGTTGTGAATCCAAACCAGCCACGAACACAATCTAAAGGCCCCATGGCTCGCAGCGGCCCGGTGTCGGGCCATCTATTCTATCTGACCGTCGACAAGCGCCTGTGACCAAAAGTCAGTTGTAGTTAGGTGTGCGAACCCCGCCACTGATGGTAATGAGGCATCGCTAACCTGACCGAGCCAGCTGTCACTGTCACCTGTTGATAACAGCGGCAGGCGGAGAGGGGGGGTACAGTTCTCTGGTTGGCTTGGTTTACCCTTGTTCAGCCCCAGAGACTCATTCTGTCAGCACGTACGTGGAACTCCCCTGTAAAGGACTAGCATGACATGCCAAGTTGTGATCTTAGCCCACGCTTGGAACAGAATAATCCTAATGGAAGTGAGCGATTCATTTTCATTTAACCCATTTTGAGCGGGAACCGCTTTTGGTGTTACATACATTGTTATAATTTAGCTATTGAAAAATAGCAGATCTACAAGCTCATAGCGCGCCACCGAGTGGCGCGCTATGAACTTGTAGGTCTGCTATTTTTGAAAAATCGTTAAAATGTGCCTCAAATCTTTCCGAAAATTGTCATGATTTAGAAAACTTTTTTTTTTTAATTTCGACGTGAGGCCTAAATGGGTTAACATTATTCAACTAGGCAAGGCCAGATTAATAAACACATTCTTATTTACAACTGCGGCCTGGAAAAAAAGGCAAGGTCTCTTGATGAAGGGAAAGGGGGCTAAACAACATAAGAACAAAGAAGTGCACACACAAATAATTACTGTCGAGCTGAATAGACAACAATAAGGGCTACCAGTCTGATGGACAGCAGCATTTGTCCATAAGAATGTCCATAACAGACTTTACTTCAAAAGCTGACTTAAAAACTCCACATTTAACATTTCTTGTAGGTCATTCCAGTCTCTGGCTGCAGTTTGGATTTCATGTATTCTATAACACAACCACAGAACACTCAAATATAGAGTCATCTCAGTGGCATTCTAATTTGTAGCGCTTCGTGTGTACTCCCCCAAAACATTAATTGCTGTGACTTGGGGTCAGCTTTGGTCATCGAAGTTTCATATCCATTTGAAAGTTGTGGCAGAACATATGTATTTACTTTAGTAAACTAACTATCTCCTCTTTTCAGCGGGGCTTCACACGTATATCATTCTCTGTACGTGACTCACAATCTCATAACTATGAATTAATTAATTGATAACTTCTTATTTTACTGTCTTTGAAGCATATGTGGTTATGACAGTTCCCCCATTTCTTTACACAGTCCTTTGCGTTATTATTGAACTCTGCAATATATTTTAAGCTGCATTGGTTGGGTAGTAGAGGGCGGACAAGGCAATGCTGCATCGTATGGTCCTCTTCTCCACATTCACAGATGGTTGGGCTGGTTTTTTAGCCCCATCTGGCCATATAGCAGCTTTTGATCGCCCCATTCCTGTCCTCAGGCGGTTGAGTGTCTTCAACTGGACCCATGGTGCTTCTGAGCCAGAAGGGAGGTCTTCAGGGGGATGTCCATGTCAATAGGCAGGGGGGTCATTCTCAAGCTTTTTTGTCCATATTTGGAGTTTGGTTTCTTCCCGAGATGTTGTTAGGGACTGGACAGAAGCTTCTCCTTGACCTCAGTCGTTTTCTTGCATTTGATGACAGTGCTTCAAATTAGCCTAGACAAACATGTAAGACATGTGTGTATCAACTATAAATGAATGGATTGATTTAATCTATAGTAGGCCTATATTTATTATGGAGAGAATTACATTCAGCTTTAGAGGTCAAGTTGGAGTCTTCACAGACAACTGGTTTAGATGGATTTCGCATGTCCCTACCATAAGATCTGACTTTGTTTAAATTCAGTTAAATCTGTTTAGCCTTTAGAAGTACAGTAGATGCACCTGTTTGAGGTACTTATGTATAGTGATCATCAATAGAGAAGAGAGACAGATACAGTATATCCCCTTGTGTGTATTTGTATGTATATTGTCTTGTGTTGTTTTGTTTTTGTTGTATGTATTGTCTTAGTCTTTTCGTTTTCATGTATGTTTGATTAAAATGCAATAAAAAGTAAATTGAAAAAACAAAACGAAAAAAAACATGTGTGCTACTTTAGATATTTTTGGCAAAGAGATATTGTAGGGTGGAAAAAGGAGAGCACCAAGTATAGGCCCCCGGGGGACTCCAGTCAGCCAAGTGAAGTGGTTTAAGTTGTTAAAGGTGTCAAAGGCAGGGATGTGTAACTTTTACAGAGCTGTGATAGTGTTCTCACATTTCCTGTCACAGTGTGGCATGGGCACGGCTGAGCCGATGACAAGTAGGCAATAAATAGGCTAGTAAATTTAAGGCAGCATGAAAAAAATAATTCATTTTTGTCAGGATCTGCCAAGCATCTGTGATATTTATACCAGGTGGTTCTTAAAGTGGGGTCCGGGGACACCCAGTGGTCCTTGAAGGGGTTCCAAGGGGTCCCCAGCTTAAATTATTTATAGTTAGGTATAAATGGATCATTACAGGTCTGTCACTCCAAGAGTGTAAAACATTGAGGCTCAGGAGTTAGAGCAGGTCGTCCAATGATCCGTGGGTCGGAGGTTCGAATCCCGGCTCCTCCTGTCCACATGTCAAAGTGTCCTTGGGCAAGACACTGAACCCTACATTGCCTCCAATGAGTCGGTCGGTGTGAGCTCGCCACCATTGGTGTGTGAATGTGGGAAGTGAGGACGCTGGCGTCGACTGTTCGCCGCTTCACCTCCCAATGTATGAATGAATGAACCATTGTAAAGCACTTTGAGCACTTGGAAAAGCGCTATAAAAATTCAATTCATTATTATTGAACCCCTTTGTACCCTCTGAGTTATGGGGGTACAATGCATAGGTTGCCTAGTAAAACTGGGGATCCTTGAAATTAAAAAGTTTGAGAAACACTATTTTATAACACCCACATTTGATGGATTGATCAGAAAATAGATTCATCTCATCCAGTAAATGCATTTTTCTGTCCTACTTCTTTTAAGATCAGTGATTCCCAACCTGTGGGGTGGGGCCCACTTGTGGGCCGTGAGGATATTTTACAGTCGGGCCAGAACATTGATATGATTTTAATAATATATATAGCATTAAAAATCACACCTGTGTGAAGTGAGAGGCGCTCTTATCATCGTACATCATCCATTCATTGTCAATAGGAATTGAATCTTTGTGCAGGTCAAAAGTCGCCGATTTTCTCAGACACATATGACGTCTGTTTGCAACTTCTCAACGCAGAGGTGTCATAACAGAGTCAGACACATAAACTAAAATAATATTTGTTTGTGAGGAAGGGTGTCGCGACCCCTCAGGGATCCATGTGTAGAGTAGGCATACTGTATAATGCTTTGAGTTCCCGGATCAACTATTTTCATATCATTTTGTATCATTTTTATCTGAGGCCTATATAGCTCAGAGCCATATAATAGAAGAGTTGCGTTATTGAGGGGGCACGGAACAGCCCGGTCACGTGATCCCGGAAGCGCTCGGGCGCACAGCTGCGCTCTCATGGAGAGCCTGATTAGGGACAGTTTGTGCGCCGGATGTTGACAGACTGCATGGCTCCGTCTTTTTAGCAAATCTAGAACTTCCTGTTTGAGAGCTAGCAAATTTAAGACATCCGGTTGCTTTCAGAATAAAGCGTCGTAAATTAAATAATTATTACATTACATTATTAGTATTATTATTACATTACAGTTATGGTGAAGACACACATTATGTTTCTGTGTAAAAATAAGTAATTCAATAACGTAAAAAAGTTGTTAAATTTGCTAGCTCTCAAACAGGAAGTTCTAGATTTGCCAAAAAGACGGAGCCATGCAGTCTGTCAACATCCGGCGCACAAACTGTCCCTAATCGGCGTCCCCAGTAGCGCTAGATGCCGCCATTACGCAGGCCCCATGAAGTCAACGGAGTTTGCAGAACTGTGTCTTTTCTAAGGCTCTGATATAGCTTAGCTTAAGTTTAGGAAACGGGCTGCATGCTCATTTGAGCATGGCTGTGTATAGTTTGCCTCTGATTGGCCTACCGACACTGCCCGTCTTGACTGTCCTCCGAGATGCGAGGTTCAGTTACTCCGTGGTGGGAAATAATACAAGAGAATGACAACTTGGCACGCACAACAGAATGCAGCCAAGATGAAGGGATAAATAGACAATGACATTACACAATAATCAACACAAACACTTTATTTAGAACACACCCGTTCCAAATCAAATCATATTACGGCGTACATGTTATTTTTTTTTCCTTAATTTTTATCCCACAATTTTGTAACCCTTTTTTCACCCCTGTGTCAATTATCTAATGTGATCCTGGGCTCTACACACCCTCCGCCAACCTGGGGAGAGCAACGGACTTGAACTCATGCTTCCTTCATGCATGAGTGTCCAAGTTGCTCCTTTACACCTGACAGGGGGGAGTTTCCCTGGTTGGACGTAGCGCGTGGAAGGAACACGTTATTCCAACCAGTTCCTTTCCCCTCCATCAGGCGCCCCGGCTGGCCAGGGGGAGGCAGTTTAGAGACCAGGATTACTGCATGTTTTTGTGAGGGTACCTACCCTAGGGGACACGGGGAGAACATGCAAACTCCACACAGAAAGACCGGTGGGGGCACATGTTCAATCAATTATTCCATCAAAGCAAACAGCATAAAGAATATTTGTTTGCCTCTTCTACAAAAATAAAACTTCGTTATTTTCCACCACGGAGTAACCTCGCATCAGACTATCCAGCATAGCGTAGGACAGTCAAGACAGGCGGTGTCGGTAGGCCAATCAGAGCCAAGTGGGGCGTTACCATGTCTATGCTCGGACGCAAACTAGATATACCCATGCGCAACAGGCCAACAGCACAAACACCAAGGCCCGCCTCTGCTCGATCATGATTGGAGGAAGGATGGGCCCTCTAGCCAAAAACGAAACCTAAGCTTGTATGACCTCAGAGGTGAACTGGGGACTGGGAGGAACTCTTTACTATGGTCAGCACACTCTATAGTATTATCACAAAAAAAGAATTATATTTTAATTAAGTGAAATCACTGAAGATACCTTTAATAACACAACAACACGCTGTCTGTTTCTGTAGACTGCAGAAACTCTGTGATGGTGGGCAGGGACTTTTTACCACTGTGTCACCTGAGCACCACCTGTTTATTGTATCTTTTGTAATAATACTCAAAATCTACAAACAAAATTCAAAAAAGTACAACATTTAAAAAAAGTACAATATTTGGATCTGAGATGTACTGTAGCCTAGTGGAGTGGAAGTAAAAGTATTGGAAATTGGAAATACTCCTAAAGTACATGCAGTACTTGAGTAAATGCACTTAGTTACTATACTTTCCACCACTGCTTCCGTAAATCAGCAGACTCACCGTGGTCAACAGATCAGCCCTGCTGCTCCATTCTGCCCTCACTGAGAGCTGCGCCATAAAACATCCGAGAGAGTGAGAGAGGACTGTGGTCAAGACAGATCCATTTTCTTTAGTCGTTATTCACCATTTCCTCCCCCTGTCTGCACCGCACCTCAGAAGTCGATGTCTTCCGTTTCCAGCTGCACTATTTTTACCTGTTCCTAGAGACTGTCTCCTCGAGTGTGACGTCAACAGAGGAGAGAGGAAGAGACGGAGACAAAGAAAGGCAGCAGCTGTATTGTTCTTTGCTGGTCAGCTATATGCAGCACTTTAATTCTTCCTAAACCACACGCGTGTGCTGCCTGTGAGGCGAGTCCAGCTACGTCTTGGGATTCTGTGACGACCACACATTATTATTGCAATAAATGCAACTATACAGTTTTGAATTTATTTTTTACCTACAGTATATCAGTAGTTGGTGCATGTGCACTTATTTCCCAATGCAGACGTGACCATGTTCTTGGCCCTGCATGAGAGAAATGGTTGTTTTAAGTTTCGGTTTGGGATTAGAAGTAGACTTTTAGAGGTTAGATTTAGGAGTTGGGGTTAGAGTTGCACATGATTTATACTTATTTGTGTGTGTGTGTGTGTGTGTGTGTGTGTGTGTGTGTGTGTGTGTGTGTGTGTGTGTGTGTGTGTGTGTGTGTGTGTGTGTGTGTGTGTGTGTGTGTGTGTGTGTGTGTGTGTGTGTGTGTGTGTGTGTGTGTGTGTGTGTGTGTGTGTGCACGTACAACTGTGCATATTCCTTTTTGTGCTTCTGCCTATCTGCCTTTCAATTTGCACAGGTGTGTATTACTTGTGGTGTCTGTATTATTCTGTGCGGAAGTGTCTGCTTGTCTTTTAAAAGTGTGTGTGTGTGTGTGTGAGTGTGTGTCTGTGTGCGTGCGTGCGTGCGTGCGCGCGTGCGCTACCTTTGCCGACACCACAGAGCTCCCTGTCCGCTCACAGCATTAATGCTCAACCTTGTCCAAGGTTAATCTGTCACTCCCGTTGTATATTTGCATCCATTCTTATCTGCACCTCACCACTCAACTGGCTGTCTATCCACCCCCTCAAACCTAATCGTCTTTGTACATGAAGATGAACCTCCAACAGAGAGAACACGCACTCACACACGCGCATGTTTGTATTAGTATACAACAGTTTTGGCTCTTCAAATGTATAAATGCAGCCGTCTAATGGGCCATATACACAGAATGTCTCTTCCTACTACCGGGCCGCTTCCCTCCTTCACAGGTGTTACCGATAATACTAATTAGCTGTTCCATTTAGTGTGCAGTGGTTCTCAGACTTTTTAATTTCAAGGACGTCCCCCATAACTGTGAGAATGTACGAATGGAACCAAATGGACACTGGCAGGTCCATTTCGAGGCCACTAAAGGACACTTTGAGACCCACTGGTGTAGCAGAGTGATTCCAGTGAGCCAACACGCACAATAGCAGCACCCAGACTACTGTTTGAGCAGAATGGAACAGAGCCTTCATTAGTATCCAGTGGTAATGTGCACCTGTGAAGGAAGTAGGGAAGGTGCCCAAATTCTTTCCAAAATGGCGTGCGTGCATAGAGCCCATCGCCTAATCCTAATCCTAATCACCCCAACCTGAATCTTGTAAGCATAGGCCTATATCACTCAAATATTTTTTTGAACCATAAAACGACTGACTGAGACAATATTGTACTGGACCTTTGGCCCTTGCAAGTGTATAAATGTACAGGTTACCTGCATATGGCAGTCATATCTCTTCATATACACTGTAAAACAAATCTTTTGTAAATTGCAGATCTACAAGGCTATTTTCAAAATGGCTAAAATACCGTAGGGCTGAAGTGGTTACGTACTGTATATGTTTTGTAATTATAAGAGTAGAAGTAAAAGTAGGCTATTGAAAATTGGAAATACTCCAGTAACGTAAAAGTACCTCGAAATTGTAATTGAGTACAGTACTTTCCACCCACTGGTCTCGGACATGTCTTCTCCTCCAGGTGGGAGACACCTGAGGCAGGATGGAATGCCAGGTGTTTCAATCTGCTGCTATCCTTGCCAGGTTTAATTGTTGCTGTTCGCACGCACGCACGCACGCACGCACGCACGCACGCACGCACGCACGCACGCACGCACGCACACACACACACACGCTGAGCACACCACCCCTTTCTGAAAACATCTCCCTCCACTTAGTCTCCTAAACATACTCCCAGATTGTTAATATTTGTTCTGCATTTAAAGTCTTTTAACAAGGCATTTAACCATCTGCTTCTTACAAGGAATCCGATTGTTGTTCTTCTTCCTCTTTCGTGGCACGAGGGCAGCCTGGTGTCACAAATAAATGTTTCCCACTCTGGGCGATGCTCGCCAATAGCCATGTGCTTAGTGTCGAGGCTGCAAACGCGTAGCGCAAAGATA
Organism: Electrona antarctica; assembly: GCF_951216825.1. Lineage (NCBI taxonomy): Eukaryota > Metazoa > Chordata > Actinopteri > Myctophiformes > Myctophidae > Electrona > Electrona antarctica. Next base: position 32,723,231 of record NC_136802.1, on the reverse strand, counting down.
ACCAAGGCTGTTTTCCCACCTGAGGAAACACAGGGCTATAGCTTTTAACCCATTCAGGCCTGACGTCGAAATTAAAAAAAAAAAAGTTTTCTAAATCATGACAATTTTCGGAAAGATTTGAGGCACATTTTAACGATTTTTCAAAAATAGCAGATCTACAAGTTCATAGCGCGCCACTCGGTGGCGCGCTATGAGCTTGTAGATCTGCTATTTTTCAATAGCTAAATTATAACAATGTTTAAAACACCAAAAGGGGTTCCCGCCCCAAAATGGGTTAATGGTTAATGTGGTTAAACGCTAACGTGACATGGATGCGTTCCAGGTCTCAATGGATTAATTAGTACCTCTAATTGTATCTCCGTTCGAAATGCTGTGCCAAACCCTCCCCCCCCCCCCCCACCCCAAAAAAACCCCCCAACAACAACAACCGCAGGGCAAAAGCAAGGGAATAAGTACACTATCAAGTTAGTTTTTACTCCTAATGAGGCTGTGTGCATGCGCCCGGCATGCCAGCGAGTCCTTATCAGAATGTGTGAATAGCTTTGTGTTGTGTTGCGTTTGAGAAACTCAGGTTATGTTATGCAAATGATTGCTGCGGCGCAACACCAAAGTTGATAATGAACCGGAGCAAAATAGTATTAGCCATGTGATTTGCATGTTTTTGATATGCGCTGTCACAGCTCAAGGTCTGGAGGATTGACGGAGTGTGTACTGTACTGTGTTGTTTTCTCTCTCTCTCTCTCTCCTGACATATGTATTTCACCTTTCATCTTTGGCATTGCATGTTGAAAAGAATCGCTGAGCATATGTCTCTGCATGCTACGTGAGGTTGTGTTCACCGGTCATTGGAGATTAATTTCAAATTCCGGGCATACTGTGTATGACCCAAATTAACCTCTGAACGTGATTTTGATTGAGTATAGTAACACATTATTAATGTAAAAATATACACTGTACATCAACGATTCTCAATGTGAGGTCCGGGGATTGATAGTTGGGAACCAAATGGACCGTTACGTGACCCTGAAAAGTGTACAGACGGAACCAAATGCACCCATTCGGTTCCATGTGTACACTCAAGAGTTAAAGTAACACTGGAGATTTGACAGTGGGGTCCCCAAGATATATTTTTTTAATCAATCTTTGCTCTGCAGCCTAATGCGAAATAAAACCGGGGGTCTTTGAAATTAAAGAGTCATCCACAGCACTTTAACACAAAAATCCACAGTAATCCAATTCTAAAGGAATGCTTTCCTTGGTACGCCCAACTCCGTTTTGTGAGTGGCCAACCAGAATCATTTGGGGTACAAATGTTTTCCCCTGCCCGAGATAGGGGTTCTCAAACCTTTCCATGCCAAGGACATCCAAAAAGCCCATAGCCTCTGGCAGTCTGGCTGCATGGCTCCACTGTTTGAATATAAAGTGAAGAGCAGAACAGATAGCTCATCTATACAAGCTCACCAGGTGTCATATCACAATGTGTTGTAGATCTGGTATTTTCAACCAGAATGTATGCTTTAAAACAGGGGTGCCCACACATTTATGACGTGAGATCTACTTTCAAAATGACCAGCTCAACAAGATCTACCCACTGAAAAAAGAAGTGTACCATTGCTGAAAATAGTTTAAATATATAATGTACCTGGGGGGGGTTGGAATAGGGAGGGGGGATAAATTATGACAGGCAAACTTTGGCATGCTACTAGTCCTAGTTTAAAATGTACATGACAATGCTCAAAATAGACAATAATTGTATGAATGAAATTAAATGTTTGATTGATTCATAGAATAGATTGATTGATTGTTTTCCCCCCTCTGCTTTTCCCCACTTTGCTTCACAGTAGAATGCACGTTGCATCCATGGTGCCGAGCTGTTTGTACGCTACACACTGTGACTCACAGTCATCGTGTGGGCCTAATGGGCTCTGCTGCTGTCATTCATAAAAAAAAATTAAAAAACAAATAGCACAACAAAAGAGCTGAAGATGCATGTGGATTTTCATCTCTGTTGACGTCACCAACCATCCACAGAATGAGGTCAGGGGTTGGTCTTATATTCCGTGCAGCGCACGTGCGGTGCCGAGCTAGTGCATACGTCGCCCCGTTGTATATGAGCTGTATTGGACGTTGACTGATTAACTGACAGATGTGCGTGCATGCGTGCGTGCGTGGGAGTGCACGTGCTGGCAGGCATTGATGGTTTGAAGTCTCATCTCTGTCTCTCTGTCCGAACCTCAGCCCATCTCTCTTTCTGTCTTTCTTTGTGCCAGTGACATTTTGACAGATTAAAACGCACTGTTCTGCTCTAGTCCTCGCCCAGCCACGCTGTTGAAGGGGGGGGGGGGGGGGGGGGGCATTGGGACTGCTGTGAATCAATACAAGAAGATACTGTCCCTACAGTGAGCAGCTCACCCACCATCACAGAACACAGACATTGGGAACGTACACGGAACTAGTGTAGGCCTACAGTTAGGGGCACTTTAACCACTTGAGCACATTATCGGGACTGTGTGTGTGTGGGGAGGGGGGGGGGGGGGTGCACATTCGTCAGATTGTTGCAGAATGTTCCTTTTGTATACATGGGCGCCATTGTGTGTCTTTTATCCTTGAAATAATGCAATCAATCCTTCGGTCGGTCAGTCAATAATCAATTAATCAATCAAATACACCATACTTTACCACTTAAGGATTACACACTTAAACACACCAACTGGTAAACATTAAACACACAGAATTGCACAATGTACACAGACATGTACACAGACATATAGAGGAACAGTCACGCGCGCACCAGTAAACACAGTGGGACAAAAATAGTAAATGGTAAATGATGCATTTATATAGCGCCTTTATTCAAGGCGCTTTACATAGATTGTGCATTACATTCACCCATTCACACACACATTCATACACCGATGCTGGAGGAAACCATGCCTGTGTCGTGTGGGGTTTATATATATATTAAAAAAAAAAGATCAATGAAAAGCATTAACTCAAGCTTGTGACTAAAATAATAATATAATATAAGAATAATAATAACATTGGATCCATTGGAACACATTAATGGTTCTTGTTCCCATTTCCTGAAGAGCAACCGTTTTGACAATACAGTACAATACAGTACGTCGCTCACCCGACAGTGAGCGACGACACGTGCACTTGGACGCCTTATTGCCCTATGTTGCATGTTTCATATAAATAGACTGTCATCTCCATCACAAACAAACCTGTCCTGTATGTCTTCAGCAATTAAAGCCTGGGTGCTCACATAGGTGACACAAACATGTGCAGACATGCACTCACGCAAGCTCACAGACACGTGTGCATATCCGCCCGACCGTACGCAAACATGTGTGATTCAATGTCGGCCTACTTTTATATGAAACCACGTCGTGCACCCTCATAAGCAGCCAAGCAACCATTCGCCGAATTGCCAAAATGAGGCGAGATCTACGCCAAAATCAATTTAGTTGATTCATTCAAAACAATCTTTTTAAAATGTTTGGCTATATAAAACGGAGTAGAAAGGTTTATGTAAATTAGTTTAATTAGTTTTAATTGTTGTTTTAATCAATCAAGGTTTTGGTATGCTTGTCAAAATGCAGAAAGTCTTGGCCGTGAACATGCTTCACAATGGCCACTATTTTTCCAATTTGCTTTTTTCAATTAAGTGGCTGATGTACTTCTGGGTAAATCTTCGGAAAGATTTATTGCAACAACAACGACACCGACGACAACAACAACCCTCCATTAGAACTATTCACCTTCCAGCTGCAGTTCAGCACAGACAGCATTTGGCTTAACTCTTAGACCGCTAGCATGTATTGATAAATTATGATATAATTCACGCTAGGGCATTCACTTCTAGTCATTTTTACTAGTTGACTAGTTGCCTAGTTTACTAGTCGACTAGTCGACTAGTAAACTAGGCTACCTATTATGTAAAAAATAAAATAAATTTAAAAAATTAACTTTTTTTTTCTTCTTTTTTTTGTACATGGTGACTATAACTATAATCTACCTGATCTTGAGGCATACAACATCATTTTTTTTTATCAACTAGTCAACTAGTACCAACAAGGTCAACTAGTGGATTTACTGGTCGACTAGTAGTTGCTTAATGCCCTAATTCACGCTAGCATTTTTCAGGCGATTGAAAGTAACAGACAGAATGGGTGATTATGTCCATGATGATCTTAATGGCACGATTCTCATGTGTTATTGACAGCATCAGCTAGCAACCCGATGCTAACGTGAGTAGCATTATGACGTGATCAATCGAAAGCACTATAAAAGCCCAATTGCCGTAGAGCTACGCCAATGGCGTTAAGCCTGGCACTGATTAATTGGCTTTAATTGACGTAGATTAATGGCAATGGCGTGAAGTGGGTTAATTGAATCAACGCACCGACGTGATGTCAAAATTAGTAGAGAACCACTCCCAGATTAGGTTTGGTGGTGGTGCTTCAAGTGGTGCTGGCAATGGCAGGGTTTTCTCACAAACAACAACAAAAGAGCTTCCATCTAAGGAGGATGTATGGACACACTTTTATGTTTTTCTTTTCTTTTTTGTTCTTTTTTTTTTACTAGTTCTGTCCTCCTGGTGAATATTGAAGCAAACTAAAGAACCTACATGAGCAAGATGAAGTCTGTTGTTATTATTATGCGTCTCTACTGTATATTGTGTTCACTTCAGAGTCCCCATGCATCATGCCTCCTTCTCGCGTGTCACCTCTACACAGCGCGGCACATACAGTGCGAGATCAAATGCTTATCTGAATTAGCTGATGGGGCAGCTTGATCTGTCTTCCCATCATCCTGCCTCTTTCATGTGCTTAATGGAAGATGACGCATCCAGTGCAAAGAGGCACAAAGGCAGTGTGGCTGCATGGCTGTGTTCTTTGGCAGATGTGCGTGCGTGCGTGCGTGCGTGCGTGCGTGCGTGCGTGCGTGCGTATGTGTGCACGTGCGCGCGTGCATATCAGTGGTGGAAAGTAACTAAGTACAATTACTTACGTATTGTACTTCAATTCGATCTTGAGGTATTTGTAATTTACTTGAGTATTTCCAATACTTTTACTTCTACTCCATTACAGTATATGACATCTTAAAAGTAAAATTTTGAATTCCGGACTTTTACTTATAACAGAGTGATTTTACATTGCAGTATTGATACTTTTACTCAAGTAAAAAATACGTGAATACATTTTCCACGTGTGTGTGTGTGTGTGTGTGTGTGTGTGTGTGTGTGTGTGTGTGTGTGTGCGTGTGCGTGCGTGCGTGCGCGCACTGTATGCGTGTTTGCTTAGCAAGCACACGTTTGTTTGGTCGCTGATTCGATTTGTTTCCTCAAGGTCTGTCTTTTAATCAGCTCGATAGTCAGTCGCCTGCCAGTTTTTGCATGTCTACGCGTGATCTGGGCTCTCATATCATCCTACAGAGATTTAATCCATTGAGACCTGGAACGCATCCATGTCACGTTAGCGTTTAACCACATTAACCATTAACCCATTTTGGGGCGGGAACCCCTTTTGGTGTTTTAAACATTGTTATAATTTAGCTATTGAAAAATAGCAGATCTACAAGCTCATAGCGCGCCACCGAGTGGCGCGCTATGAACTTGTAGGTCTGCTATTTTTGAAAAATCGTTAAAATGTGCCTCAAATCTTTCCGAAAATTGTCATGATTTAGAAAACTTTTTTTTTTTTAATTTCGACGTCAGGCCTGAATGGGTTAAGCATATCTGCACGCCGGGGAGGTTTACAGGCGTAAGCCTTCCCAGGGAATCTATCTCTCGAATGCAGAAACGTTGCACAAAAAAGGATGGCCCTAACTGGTGTCTCCGTATCGATTGTGCTGTGCTGCCTGAATGTGATTACGGGGAATTAAAGTCACGTCTGCTGACGCAAACCACGTCCGGAGGTAATACAGTATCACGTCCAGATGAAGTGGAGTAGATGCGTAGCCGCGGGGAGGCAGATCGCTCTGACCTCCCCGTGGTTGTGGCCAATTAGCGTTGGCAAAGTTCAACTCAATAACAAAATATCCTAAATGGAGGAACTACTGTATAGTTCTCCGCAGGGCTAATCCCTGCTGAACCCCACACAGTCCCATATGCTGCATTTCATTCACAGCAGCGGTGGTGATACTCAACCCCATGAAGTGCTTGAGAGTATAGGCCCAGATACTCGTGGTGAAAATATGACTCGACTACAAGGGAAAGTTGCTCCGTCAAACTTGTGCATTTGAGTGCTAAAGCACTTGCTTTTATAATACTTGTATTTTTGTACTAAAATTTATTTTGGCAGGCCTTGATGACGTCGTAATGGCTGATTGCACACTTGCTGAAAATAGCAGATCTACAAGCTCTCTTGTGAGCTGTAGATCTGCTATTTTCAGCTGCCACCAAGCATAAAATCACTTGTCTTTTACTTATACTGGATCTGTGGTCCACTAGTCCCTTCCTAACATTTTAATCTAGTTTTTATTTCTTGACGAAATTCTCACTCTATTTAGTCTGAGTTCATCATAGCTTAGTCTTCATTTAGTTTACATTTGGTTTTCGTCAGTGAAAAAAAAGGTAGTTGACGGACGTTTTTCGTCATAGTATTAGTCAAGGAAATCAACAGCCAGTGACGAGATGAACACCATGTTCACATATCTGAGATGCCTGGACTGACTCCAAGGGGAGAGTTATGTAAATGTTTGTTCTAATAATATAATAATAAAAAAAAGAACTCGGCGGAATATATGAATATGCCAGTAGACAAGATGCACCATATGTTGTTTGGAAAGGCCAAGCGGAGAGGCCATTCAGTGGTTGAATCTCTACTGCGTGTGCATGCGCGTGTTCTCCTTTTAGCTCTCTTGTTTTCCCAGATCGGTCACATATATCTCAGAGTTTATACCTGCTCGAAAGTTTTGCCGCCGTTGTCCTTGTGAGTGTTTTGGTCGAGTTTATGCATTGCTGTGTTGCAGACTTCAGGAGCAAAAGTGTAGTAGGCAATTCATTATGGTTTGGCCAAAACAAGCCAAATACGGTGCTGTATACATCAGTGGCCTTGTGGTTAGAGTGTCTGCCCTGAAACTGGGAGGTCGGGGTTCGATCCCCGGCTGGGTCATACCAAAGACTGTAAAAATGGGACCCAATGCCTCCCTGCTTGGCACTCGGCATCAAAGGGTTGGATTGGGGGGTCAAATCTACTAATCAAATGATTCCCGAGCGCGGCACAGCTGCAGCTCACCGCTCCTTGGCTGCGGCTCACCGCTCCAAGAGATGGGTCAAATGCGGAGAACAAATTTCACCGCGGTAACGTATGTGACAAATCGTACGACTTTGACTTTGACTTTGATTCCAAACCTGTGAGTCGGGGACTACTGGTGGGCCATGAGAATGTGGGCCTCCAAAATAATTGGCACAATCATTCAGATTTTCGTTAAAATATTAAGAATACAAATACAATGAAATAAGAACAATGTCGTTCTAAATGCTGGTAGTAACTGCTGCCATGTTGTTTCCCTGATGAAGGCTTAACCGCTGAAACCTTGGATTAATTTGTCTTAACCTGCCGCGTCCTAATAAGGTATTGGCACTATTGGCGTGTGCGGCCACTTTCTTTTCAAGATTCCCTCTGCAGTAACTGCTGCCATGTCATCGTTTTATTTTTCTGTGTGTTTATAAGTGTTGTAGATTTACAATTATGTGCCATTTGTTAAACATCTCTTTTTGTTCTAACGCTGTTGTGTTTGAGAGAGCTCTCTATGCAGAATGAGAGTTGGATAGACGGAAGTAAAGTGAAATGGAAGAAGTGAACTAGAATAAACTAGAAAAAGTGCCCTTCTGGGCACAGGTCTCCACCAGGAGGATAGGAGTGTGTGTGTGATGTTTGGCAAAATGTTTAGGAGCAATATAAACGTGTGTGTGTGTGTGTGTGTGTGTGTGTGTGTGTGTGATGCAGCTTGGCCTGTTGTAGCGCCACCATGAGGCTGATTTGAAAACTGTCAAGTGGCATTTCTTCCAAAGCCTAGTGGGAATATGCATGCACAGTTTCACCACAATCGAACGCTGCGTTGCGTAGTTGTGGCGATTTGTCCAAAACGGGTACAAAGCGGGCTACTCCTGAAAAGTTTAGAAGCCATACAATGAGGGTGGATTATGAGAAATCAAACAAACCTGTCTTGATCACATGACTATTGAGAGCATGTGTACCAATTTGCGTGAAATTTGGATAAAATCTGAAGGAGTAATATTAGAAAATGTGTTTTACATATGTCGGCCTCCTGGTGGCGCTATAAAGAGCAGATGTGAAAAACTCCAGGCAAAGGTTTTTCCTTGGCCTCTAGGGAGTTGGCATACAAAGTTATACACAGATCCGTGCAGTTAGAGGTAAAAACACTTTTCAGCTAGTTATAGCGCCACCATGAGGCCGAGTTCATGTGGCATTTCTTCCTCGGCCTAGTGGGAATGTGCGTGCACAATTTCACGGAAATCACACAATGTGTTCATGATTTGCAGTATTTTGTTTGAAACTGAGCACTCCTGCGAACTTTGGAAGCCAATCTTAGCCAATCAGGATGGAGTCTGAGAAATCTGAAAGACCCGTTAAGTTGAATGGCTCTAGAGAGACTGTGTACCAATTTGCGTGATGTTTGGACAAAATCTGTAGGTGTACTGTCCAAAAACCTGTTTTGCACAAAGCGGCCTCCTGGTGGCGCTATAACAGGCCATTCTGGAGATTTTGGGGCAGAGGTTCATCGTTGGCATCCAGGGAGTGTGTGTGCAAAATCTGGCATCGACCGGGTTAACGGTGCCGGAGATTAGCTGTTCACAGACGGAAGGACGGACACACACACACACGGACACACGGACGGACGGACGGACGGACGGACGGAGTGCAAAACATACTCTCTCCCCATGCCTTCGGCCTGGTGGAGACAATAATGGATAGAAGAAATATAAAGTAAAAGTAGAAGAAGTAAAGTAGGCCTGGGCCATGGCTCAGTGGTCCAGGCACCTTGGCATGTAATCCAGTCTGGCAGTGTGCCGCGGGTTCGACTCCCGATCCCGACGGCCTTTACTGCATGTCTCCCCCCCCCCATCTCTCTCCCCATTTCCTGTCAGCCTACTGTCTGTCCCTCCATAAAATATATAAAATAAAGGCGAAAGCCACAAAAAAAAAACATAAAAAAAAGAAGAAGTAAAGTAAAGAAGAGAGAATCAAAAATCTGTTCAAGAAAGACCAATCCTGCAAGTCACCCCCCACCCCCTCCCAATTTGTGTGTAAGCAGCAGGCAAAGTATAGTCAGTATTTAGTTTGTCAGTCTGGTTGTGAAAGTCATGTATATTATTGTGATGTAAGAACGTCCAATTTAGTTTTTTTGTCTCGCCTGTCAGTTATACAGTTCTAAATGCTGGTGGTGATAGCTGCAGTTCTAAACGTTGGTGTTGATAGTTCATCATTTTCTTAAATGTTGTAGTTCTAAATGCTTGTGCTGATAATATATGGAAAGTGCTGTCTTCTGGACCATGTGCCAACCGGCTCGTAATTCTGAATTTTTCATGCAGGTCTGTCCCAAATGAATCCGATCAGTTATGTAATTGCAAGGGCAGAATATATGCATTGAAATGAGTTCATTAACAAGTCGGATCAGGAACGGGCCAAGACCGTTTTTTACACTGTGGATTACCAGAACCCTGATTTTTTTTCCTTCTGCATACGCATAAATAACACTTACAGTACCAACGTGCACGTTGTTACTTGATGCACGTGGTTTCTCAAAGTGAGGTCCGGGGGACACGCTGGGGTCCTTGAAGGGGTTCCAAACGGGCCGTTACAGGCCTGTATACTGTATGAGTTAAGGTCCTTTCAGATGAGCAGCGATTAACGCGCCGAGTAATGCATTGTCAATGAGACCTGAGGGGCGACAACTCAAGCTAATTTTCGTGAGCACGGTATTGTGCTCGTTTCGTGCACACGCCCACGACTGACTAGACCTTGATTCTGTTGAGCTTTTTTTTCTTAAGCTTGCGTTGTCACGCCCCTCAATAGGCAGACCTGGAGCAGAGCCGCCGTTGGTCCAGATGACAACGTCTGCGTTTATCGATGCCTGTCTGAAAGTATACCTTTTATAGGGGTTTTAAAAATGAGCGGTGCATCATAATAATTTCATGATGATGGTGATGCATATGGTGTACATCCTTCCAGCCAATCACAGTGCACGATGCCTTGCTCAAAAGGACGGACAGACAGACACACAGTCCGGTAGGAGACTTGCGGAGTCTCCATTGAGTCTCTGCCGGTCATCAAATGATTTGTCTCAGGATAGAATGCATGGAACAAAAACAAAGCATCCCTATTAGGGCTTCATGGGGTGTGTAATTAGAAAACAAATATTTATTTTGGGTCAATTAACTACCGCAGTGGTTCTCACCGTGAGAAGGTTCCTGGCACAAAACCTGTGTTCTTCCACCTTGCACTTTGACTCTGTTACAGCAAATGGTATCTGAATTGGAACCTTCCTATACGGAGTGACGTTTTTAGCAGGTCACACAGCCCAGAGTGTCAGATATATAGATATACACGTGGGCTGACCAGCTCTCTCTCTCTCTCTCTCTCTCTCTCTCTCTCACGGTGGTTTCCATTTCTCCGGGTGAACGAGGGGCAGATTACATCGGCCGCTTTATTCCCGATGTCTGCGGGGACGAGGCCATCAGCCCGAGATGACACTGCTAGGGGGGGTGAGTCGGTTGACAGACGGACCCCCTCCGTGACACCACTCGCATTCAAGGCGGCTGGCCCCTGTGACACTAATCTGATTCTAGTCTGCAACAGGCCTTGTAATGTGCCTCCTGTTCCTGCCACAAAAGGAAAGGTCCAACTAGGCCAGCCAGGTTATCACGCCAACATATAATACTTGACTATTTTTTTGTACGTTTTTACTCTTTTTTTTTTGCACTTAAAGGGGAAACTTCGCCCTTTTTGCAAAAACATATATATGTATGTTATATATGTTTAGAAGATTTAGAACACTTTCCTGGGGGTCTTTATGTGTGTAATATGTGGTTTTAGATATTTTAGATTTTAGCAGTGAGCCCAGTGTCTCTGATGTCATGGACACTGGGCTCACTTACTTCCTGGACTACATGTTGTCTCAGTAAGACAGCCCTCCCCCTATCCACAAGGAGGAGCAGCGCACCAAAGCATTATGGGAATTGTAGTCCAGGAAGTAAGTGAGCCCAGTGTCCATGACATCAGAGACACTGGGCTCACTGCTAAAATCTAAAATATCTAAAACCACATATTACACACATAAAGACCCCCAGGAAAGTGTTCTAAATCTTCTCAACGTCATTAACATATATTTCTTTGCAAAAGGGGCGAAGTGTCCCTTTAAGGACCCTCCAGAGGAGAAGATTTGTGTTAGAACATTCAAAATTAGAATGTACTTTTATTCTATTTCTATCTTTTACTATTTAAAAAAGTCTTGCTTTATGTGACTTTTGGCAGATTAGCCTGGTCTCAACAGTAGCCGACGGCTTTCTTCTTCCTTGGCTTTGCCCGGGCAACTATTATGTGCATGCATGTGCCAGATTTGTTCAAAAGATGACCTCCGCCCGTATTGGCAAAGCAGCCTCCTGATCCCCCATAAGAACGGCCTTCATCATTACCCCTTAGCCGTTGTTTTGGCTGATCTGTGTTGACTGGTTGGTAAAGCCTAAACCCCTGGGGACACGCGCGTCCATTCCTTCAAAGAGGCCCCCCCTCCGTCGTCCTAGCCAACAGGGGGGCACGCAAGGTGAAGATGAATCGCGTTCGGTTCACTCATTCGAGAAGAAAGCCAGTCCTGTAATTGGATATCATCATCCCAGTCTTTTCCCTAATTAGCGCGGCGTTGCTGTATATGAACTGATATTAAGATGCCGGTGAAATATTAATTAGTCGGAGAGATTATTCTTGACCGGGGACACATGGGTGCCCACGTGTGTGTTGTGTTGTGCTGCTGCTGTTGTGAATGTGCACGTGTTTGCTCATTCGGCTTTGCTGCAAGGGGTTAAGGGTTCACACCTTAAAGGGCCACTTCACCCCTTTTGCAACCAGAGCTTATTACACAAGAAACACTTTCCTGTTTTTTTGTATTTGTATGTAAAATGTCGTGAAAATGTGGTCTCACTTCCTTCCTGGACTACCAAGTCACACCTCCATGCAGCCTCCCCCCTCTCCACAAGCAGGGGAAGTGCACTAAAGCATTATGGGAATTGTAGGAATTCAGCAATCCAGTCAAACCCTATAGTCAAACACACAGCCTGTTTGTCTGGCCATGGTGCAGAGTTTTAATTGTGCTACTACAAATACCATATAACATTGAGTGAGAGCAGTTTCTTCCAGCAGTGAAATGTCCCTTTAACCCCTTGAATCCTACGGTATTGTCCCTATATTCTGGGAATGTAATTTGGTGAAATTAGCTGATCTACAAGTTCACAACGCTTCGTGTCACGGTGCACCGTGAGCTGATGCAGAGGAGAGGGAAAAGGAGATGTCCAATAGACCCCTGGGGACTCCATTCAACAAAGTATAGGCCTACATGGTTTAAGCGGTTAACAGTGTTTTTCTTTTGAAGTGCAGGGCAGTGGCAACCAACATGTAATAAGCCATTATGCTCACAGTACATGAACAGCGAGGACTTGAATTCCGGCAACAGCAGGAAATTTAATAATGCATTTCAAGTCTGCAAGGTCACTATACCTTAACGTGGACCCTTTTGAATAATGTATTTCATCTGGTCGTTTTGCTGTAGATTGCGGAAGGGGAAAGAAATGGTCCATAGGCCGGGACCGCCGTTGCATGTATCTGTACTGTACTTCCCTGAGAATCTGACCTTTTTCTGCAAAGCATCAACGTAGCTTCCTTGGGCGGTGCTTCTACTTAGACACTAGCGACTTTAAGCAACGACGGCTACGGCAGTCGGCTACGGCAACCGGAAATGGATCAGTGCTCGATACATAAACCTGCTCTCCGTCGCAGCCCTTTCTACTACGGGAGAACCTACACTCACACGTAGTGTCTACAACGCCATGTCATAACCATGTTTATTGAAATTATAGCTGCCATACATTTACACCGATTGCTCCATCACCTCTCTTATGCTGTGTAATGTGTTGGCATGCTCTGAATGAAGAAATAACACTAATACCATATATCATATTAACCATGTTTATTAAAACGGTTTTAGAATTACACAGATTTCTCCAGCACCTTCCTCTTTCCACTGCTGATCATGTGCAGCGCATGTAAGAATGTAAGAACAGGGTGTTTTAAAAATAATAATAATAATAATGTGTTTATGTTTGACACATGCTGCATGGACGCGTCACCATGGCAACCAATGTCGCCAGCGCCGGAGGCTGTTTGCTTAACGATTTTGACAGCTACGGCGTGGGCGTCATAGCCGCCGTACTTCCGCGTAGCGGAGCCGCCCTGAGAACAGTCGTTGCTTTAAAGTCCCTACTCTCAGGAGGACTGCACTCGCTTCGAAGGTTATCAACCGATATCAACCAGTAGGTTACCTATCAAGACCATTCAATGGGGGCAAGTAGGCTCTACTGGAGCCTACTGGCTGTTATTAGGAAACACAGAAGTGAAATCACTGCCGCCGAAGCGAAAACATCGTGAAACTGACTTACTTACGTGGCTGGTGAAAACTGATATGAGGTTAGGGGACTTACATGGCCGGTTAAGACTGATATGAGGTTAGGGGACTTACATGGCCGGTTAAGACTGATATGAGGTTAGGGGACTTACATGGCCGGTTAAGACTGATATGAGGTTAGGGGACTTACGTGGCTGGTGAAAACTGATGTGAGGTTAGGGGACTTACGTGGCCGGTTAAGACTGATATGAGGTTAGGGGACTTACGTGGCTGGTGAAAACTGATGTGAGGTTAGGGGACTTACGTGGCCGGTTAAGACTGAGTTAAGGGTTAGAGCTAGGCTTAGATTTACGGTTAGGGTTAGTAATAGTCGGACAACGCGACCAACGCCACCTCGGACGTCTCCACATTTCCTAATCTCCAGCCTACTTGCTCCATTTTGCTTGCTCCAGTCTTAATAAATAACCCACCATATCCGTTGATCTTCGTTCGAATCCGCTATTCGGCGGCGGTGATTTCAGACCATCACGTCTCTTGAAGCGATGCCATGGTATGGTGGTTCTGAACTAGCCTTCATGGATCAAGACTATCATATTGTGGATTTATTTTATCAAGTCTGACATTTGCTTCCGTATCTATAGTGTCTGTTGATAGTCTCTATCTCCCTATAGTCACTGGGAAGCGACGTGCAAAGCCTGTACTTCTGTGCACATGCAACATATAAAGTACTCACCCTACTAGCCACAGTTGTTATCTCGCCATTCTGAAACCTGTGTGCACGTGTATTAGTCCTTCTTTTTACTGTATTAGTCACTTTTTACTGTATTAGTCTGTATTATTTCACTGTATTCGTCCATCTTTTTCAATAGATATGTGTTTTAATCCCGTCTGTGCCTGAACGCTGTTGCATGTCCTCGTTTATACATCAAGTGAAATATTTTTTTTATTTTTGCAAACAGGGTGAAGTGTCCCTTTAAGTTATTTTCAAAGCTGAGCACCCACTGCCTCAACCAAGGGCATGCAGTTTCCAGAGGAAGTGCACCTGTTTGTCTTTCTTTGGTGTTGTGGAGGCCATTAGCAGGGACACTTATGGTTGACAGGAGTCCCTCAGGGCTCTATGCTAGTGTCGGCTAGCTTTCGCTGAAGATAGCCAATCGACAAGCTGCGACGCGCTGTGAGCTATTTTGCGGTTTAAGTGGTTATAGTGGTTAAACTGGGCGAGCCGAGAGATGGACCAGCGGTCTTAGAGACTGCCTCTGTATACCCGGTACATTACGGGCACTCTATTGGCACATTGCAGGATGCAGGGCCGGATCTACCATATGGGCACTTTGGGCACGTGCCCAAAACATTTTTAATTTTAAATTTTTTAGCTCCACAGATATATTCCCTGCAAATCCGAATGAAATAAATGGTGTCTAAAAAAAATTAGTGTTTTATTGTTGGGTGAGTAGGCAGCTGATAAGTGCAATTGTGTCTAAAGCAGCAACAATGCGCTAGATTGGCGGTCACTCTGGAGGGGGGGGGGGGGGGGGGGGGTTAGACAACCGGAAATAGGCCAATAACGGCATACAGTTGGAGGCCATCGATATTGTCCTTTTCTTTTTGCTGAGGTTTGCGTGATCTGCGCAAAAGGACAGTTAACCCATTTTGGGCGGGAACCCCTTTTGGTGTTTTAAACAGTGTTATAATTTAGCTATTGAAAAATAGCAGATCTACAAGCTCATAGCGCGCCACCGAGTGGCGCGCTACGAGCTTGTAGGTATGCTATTTTTGAAAAATCGTGAAAATATGTATTTCAGAAAACTGGAGGATTTAGAAGGATTTTTTTAAATTTTGAGGTCAGGCCTAAATGGGTCAAATGATAAGGGACAATGTCGGTGGCACCCAACTGTATGTGTTAATCCGGCCCTGACAGGATGAACAATACTGATGTGGACTTTCCAACTTCAGATGGTATACAGTAAATGCCCCCCCGGCCTCATATTCTGCCTCCAATAATCATTACAAATGTCCATCTAAGGATAGCAATCTCAGACAATTCAAACCACTTTGGTGTTGTTTGGGCGTAATGGGCCACTTAAACTCTTATAGGTGACATTATGCTTTGATGCATGTAGTCCTTTTCTGGCATACATGCATGGGCTACGGTTATATACGACACATGTTACAGTAGTTAGACCATTTAAACCCAAATGTATGACACATACATGCATAATTGGCCCGGCACAAAGAGGAATTATTGTAGATTCCTCTCGCATACTCTGCTTACTCTAATCTTGCACTTTGTAAGTCGCTCTGGATAAGTGGCGGCTGCTAAATGCCTGCATTGTAATTGCGCATTGTGAAAGTCTTTCTGTGCGGTTTGCGCTCCTCTGAGAGGTCAGAGCGCTTTGTGGCTCTCGCCACACAGCACAGCACGTGCAAAGCTAGAGAAGAAACCGAGCAGGCGGTGCATGGGCGAACTGGCCAGACGTATCCTCTGAGCTCCATTATTGTGGAACAGTGTGTCTGCTATGGTCAGGGAGCAAGAGACTGTCTAAATGTTGAAATCCGGGGCCACATAAATCCATCTGTTTGGAAGTCCACTCACAATCTGTATGCGTATAAGCTTGCGCGCGCGCACATGCACACGCACACACGCACGCACGCACGCACGCACATTTTGTGCATGAGGCGGAGGGAGAGAGAAATGCATTTTGAAATTAAATTGGATTGAGGTTGATTGTCAGACGGTGTGAAACTTTGGTGAAGTTCCATTGCGGTATATTTCTTAAACTCTTTCCTAAGAATAGCGCACCGAAAGAACCACCGATACAAACACGGATTCCCCTTCCTCTGTGTCTGTGTTGCTCTTCAGTTTCCTGTATGCCACTGTAGCTATTTCTGTTCCACAAGTGCTGTGATCTATGTTTCTGTGTACCTGTAGCCAGGCACGTGCAGAGAGTCTTAGAGAGGCAGGGGCTGAAATCCCGTAGCGAAAATATTTTTTTATATTTTCGAGGCTCAACCCGACACTCTTTAGCTATACTGGAGATGGATTTCGGAAACAAATTAGTTCAATGCGGCCTGGGCCATGGCTCAGTGGTCCAGGC